>NC_135336.1:49726738-50334583 GCF_023851605.1 Tamandua tetradactyla | reverse complement strand
GTTTTGACCACTGTGGCTTCATAATATGCCTTAAAGTCAGGCAGCGCGAGACCTCCAGCTTCGATTTTTTCCCTCAAGATGTTTTTAGCAATTTGGGGCACCCTGCCCTTCCAGATAAATTGGCTTATTGGTTTTTCTAGTTCTGAAAAATAAGTTGTTGGGATTTTGATTGGTATTGCATTGAATCTGTAAATCAATTTAGGTAGGATTGACCTCTTAACTATATTTAGTCTTCCAGTCCATGAACATGGTATGCCCTTCCATCTATTTAGGTCTTCTGTGATTTCTTTTAGCAGTTTTTTGTAGTTTTCTTTATATAGATTTTTTGTCTCTTTAGATAATTTATTCCTAGGTATTTTATTCTTTTAGTTGCAATTGTAAATGGGATTCATTTCTTGATTTCCCCTTCCACTTGTTCATTGCTAGTGTATAGAAATGCTACAGATTTTTGAATGTTGATCTTGTAACCTGCTACTTTGCTGTACTCATTTATTAGCTCTAGTGGTTTTGTTGTGGATTTTTCCGGGTTTTCGACGTATAGTATCATATCGTCTGCAAACAGTGATAGTTTTACTTCTTCCTTTCCAATTTTGATGCCTTGTATTTCTTTTTCTTGTCTAATTGCTCTGGCTAGAACCTCCAACACAATGTTGAATAATAGTGGTGATAGTGGACATCCTTGTCTTGTTCCTGATCTTAGGGGGAAAGTTTTCAATTTTTCCCCATTGAGGATGATATTAGCTGTGTGTTTTTCATATATTCCCTCTATCATTTTAAGGATGTTCCCTTGTATTCCTATCTTTTGAAGTGCTTTCAACAGGAAAGGATGTTGAATCTTGTCAAATGCCTTCTCTGCATCAATTGAGATGATCATGTGATTTTTCTGCTTTGATTTGTTGATATGGTGTATTACATTAATTGATTTTCTTATGTTGAACCATCCTTGCATACCTGAGATGAATCCTACTTGGTCATGATGGATAATTCTTTTAATGTGTTGTTGGATACGATTTGCTAGAATTTTATTGAGGATTTTTGCATCTATATTCATTAGAGAGATTGGTCTGTAGTTTTCTTTTTTTGTGATATCTTTGCCTGGTTTTGGTATGAGGGTGATGTTGGCTTCATAGAATGAATTAGGTAGCTTTCCCTCCACTTCGATTTTTTTGAAGAGTTTGAGGAGACTTGGTACTAATTCTTTCTGGAATGTTTGATAGAATTCACATGTGAAGCCGTCTGATCCTGAACTTTTCTTGTTAGGAAGCTTTTGAATGACTAATTCAGTTTCTTTACTTGTGATTAGTTTGTTGAGGTTGGTACTAATTCTTTCTGGAATGTTTGATAGAATTCACATGTGAAGCCGTCTGATCCTGAACTTTTCTTTTTAGGAAGCTTTTGAATGACTAATTCAGTTTCTTTACTTGTGATTAGTTTGTTGAGGTCATCTATTTCTTCTTGAGTCAAAGTTGGTTGTTCATGTCTTTCCAGGAACCCGTCCATTTCATCTAAATTGTTGTATTTATTAGTGTAAAGTTGTTCATAGTATCCTGTTATTACCTCCTTTATTTCTGTGAGGTCAGTGGTTATGTCTCCTCTTCCATTTCTGATCTTATTTATTTGCATCCTCTCCATTCTTCTTTTTGTCAATTTTGCTAAGCACCCATCAATCTTATTGATTTTCTCATAGAACCAACTTCTGGTCTTATTGATTTTCTCTATTGTTTTCATGTTTTCAATTTCATTTATTTCTGCTCTAATCTTTGTTATTTCTTTCCTTTTGCTTGCTTTGGGATTCGTTTCCTGTTCTTTCTCCAGTTCTTCCAAGTGGACAGTTAATTCCTGCATTTTTGCCTTTTCTTCTTTTCTGATATAGGCATTTAGGGCAATAAATTTCCCTCTTAGCACTGCCTTTGCTGCATCCCTTAGGTTTTGATAGGTTGTATTTTCATTTTCATTCACCTCGAGGTATTTACTAATTTCTGTTGCAATTTATTCCATGACCCAGTCGTTGTTTAAAAGTGTGTTGTTCAGCCTCCATGTATTTGTGAATTTTCTGGCACTCCACCTATTATTGATTTCCAACTTCATTCCTTTATGATCCGAGAAAGTGTTGTGTATGATTTCAATCTTTTTAAATTTGTTAAGACTTGCTTTGTGACCCAACATATGGTCTATCTTTGAGAATGATCCATGAGCACTTGAGAAAAAGTTGTATCCTGCTGTTGTGGGATTTAATGCCCTATAAATGTCTGTTAAGTCTAGCTCATTTATAGTAATATTCATATTCTCTATTTCTTTATTGATCCTCTGTCTAGATGTTCTGTCCATTGATGAGAGTGGTGAATTGAAGTCTCCAACTATTATGGTATATGAGTCTATTTCCCTTTTCAGTGTTTGCAGTGTATTCCTCACATATTTTGGGGCATTCTGGTTCGGTGTGTAAATATTTATGATTGTTATGTCTTCTTGTTTAATTGTTCCTTTTATTAGTAGATAGTGTCCTTCTTTGTCTCTTTTAACTGTTTTACATTTAAAGTCTAATTTGATGGATATTAGCATAGCCACTCCTGCTCTTTTCTGGTTGTTATTTGCATAAAATATCTTTTCCCAACCTTTCACTTTCAACCTATGTTTATCTTTGGGTCTAAGATGTGTTTCCTGTAGACAGCATATGGAAGGATCCTGTTTTTTAATCCATTCTGCCAGTCTATGTCTTTTGATTGGCGAATTCAGTCCATTAACATTTAGTGTTATTACTGTTTGGATAATATTTTCCTCTAATATTTTGCCTTTTGTATTATATATATCATGTCTGACTTTCCTTCTTTCTACACTCTTCTCCATACCTCTCCCTTCTGTCTTTTCTTATCTGACTCTAGTGCTCCCTTTAGTATTTCTTGCAGAGCTGGTCTCTTGGTCACAAATTCTCTCAGTGACTTTTTGTCTGAGAATGTTCTAATTTCTCCCTCATATTTGAAGGATAATTTTGCTGGATGTAGGAGTCTTGGTTGGTAGTTTTTCTCTTTTAGTAATTTAAATATATCATCCCACTGTCTTCTAGCTTCCATGGTTTCTGTTGAGAAATCTACACATAGTCTTATTGGGTTTCCCTTGTATGTGATGGATTGTTTTTCTCTTGCTGCTTTCAAGATCCTCTCTTTCTTTTTGACCTCTGACATTCTAACTAGTAAGTGTCTTGGAGAATGCCTATTTGGGTCTAATCTCTTTGCGGTGCGCTGCACTTCTTGGATCTGTAATTTTAGGTTTTTCATAAGAGTTGGAAAATTTTCAGTGATAATTTCTTCCATTAGTTTTTCTCCTCATTTTCCCTTCTCTTCTCCTTCTGGGACACCCACAACATGCATGTTTTTGCAGTTCATATTGTTCTTGAGTTCCCTGATACACTGTTCAAATTTTTCCATTCTTTTCCGGATATTTGTTTGTTTTTGGAATTCAGATGTTCCATCCTCCAAATCACTAATTCTATCTTCTGTCTCTTTAAATCTATCATTGTAGGTATCCATTGTTTTTTCCATCTTTTCTACTTTATCCTTCACTTCCATAAGTTCTGTGATTTTTTTTCAGTTTTTCTATTTCTTCTTTTTGTTCAGCCCATGTCTTCTTCATGTCCTCCCTCAATTTATCAATTTTGTTTTTGAAGAGGTTTTCCATTTTTGTTCGTATATTCAGCATTAGTTGTCTCAGCTCCTGTATCTCATTTGAACTATTGGTTTGTTCCTTTGACTGGGCCATATTTTCAATTTTGTGAGCATGATCCGTTATCTTCTGCTGGCGTCAGGACATTTAGTCAGATTTCCCTGGGTGTTGGACCCAACTGGTTGAAAGATTTTTCTGTGAAATCTTTGGGTTCTGTTTTTCTTATCCTGCCCAGTAGGTGGCGCTTGTGGCACACGTTTGTCTGTAGCTCCCACCAGTAAAAGGTGCTGCGGATCCTTTAACTTTGGAAAACTCTCGCCGTGGGGCAGGTTCGCCAGCCAAAGTGGCTTGGAAGAGGGCCAGCCGGCCCAGGGGTCCGAATGCGGGGAGGGTCGCCAGCCGCTGCAGCCCATGAGAGAGCCCATCCGAATTTCCTAGTCAGCCCGGGTCACCAAGCATGGTGGGAGGGTGCCAGCCACCATGGCTTGGGAAAGTGCACTGTTCCCAGCCGGACCAGGGAGTCACGTGTTTGGAAGGGACTCCCCCGGTCACCGTTCTCCATGGCCTGGGAATTTCTGTTCCAATTCTCTCAGTTGGTCCAGGAGGCTGTGCGTGGTGGGGGTGCCAGCCGCCGCAACTTGAGTGGACTGCCTGTCCAATTGTGCCACCTGGCCCAGGAAGGAGGAAGGGAGGGATTCTGGCCACTTGCCGCCCCGCCCATGGAACCCCACACCCTCGGCGATCTCACCAAAGTGGGTTCTCTCAGCCAGTCAGCCGTTCCCGGATGGAGTACGCTGTCTTTTTGATCTCTGTCATCCGTTTACATTTTAATTGACTACTTGATCAGGCAAGAATTTCTTCTGTTCATTTTGTTACTTAGCTTTTGTAGGTCATACGTATTTTCTCCCTCAATTCTTCGATTAATGCCTACTTTTGTTTTTACTTGATTTTTTGTGTGTCATACCATTTTAAATGACTTCCCTTTCCTATCTGTGCTTATTTTTTATTTATTTTCTTGTGGCCACCTTAAGTATATAACAATCATATATTGTTTGCTATCGTCTTAAGTTAAATAGTATACATATACTTCTCTGATACTCTTCTTTTTGAACATGTCACCATTTACATTTTTGCAAATTTTGTGTAAAATAAATACATAGATTTGTCATTACTTTTTATGAATTTGTATTTTTAATATGCCAGGTATAGAAAATGGAATCACAGACCAAACAGTACACTACAATACACTGGTATTTAAAATTACTTGAAATGGTGAACTTTATCACAAATCTGTATTTTTTCACATCTCTTTGAATGACTATCTATTGTGGTTTCAGTCCTTTGCTTTCAGTCTGAAGAATCTCCTCTAGAATTACTTGTAGGGTATGTCTATTGGTGATGAACTCCCTCAGTTTTGTTTATATAGGAATGCCATAATCTCTCTCTCATTTTTGAAAGTCTTACTGAATATAAAGTTATTGGTTGGCAAATATAATATTCATTGTTGGAAAATATAAAATTCTTAGTTGACAATTATTTTCTTTCAGTACTTTAAGTATTTAAACCCATTGCTTTCTTGCCTCCATGGTTTCTGATGAGAAATTGGCACTTATTCTAATTGGGATGCCCTTTTACCTTACATGTTGCTTCTTTCTTACAGCTTTCAGAATACTCTCCTTATTCTTTCTATTCAATAGTGTGATTAATATATGACGGGGTATATTTTTCTTCATGTTTATCCTGTTTCGTGTTATTTGGAATTTTGGTGTGTGTACATTATGTGCTTTACTAAGTTTGGGAAGTTTTGTCAATACCTCTTTGAACATTGTCTTGGGTTTTTGCTTGTTAGTTGATTTGGAATTTCTCTGTTTACAGGAGTTCTGTTGTCTCCTGTATCCCTGGAGACAGACTTTCCTTTCCTAGGTATTTGAGGCCAGCCTGCTTTGTCCCAGACTGTCTGCCTATAGTTTTTTTTTTTTTTACTCCTTTCATTGTCTTATGCTTCTGTTACCTGTAAAGCAAATTCTGGGAGGAGAGTAACCCTGCCAAGGACTTTCCCAAGTAGACTTTCCAAGCAGGACCAGGGGCCTACAAAGAGGATGTATATCAACTTCAAAGTGCCATCAGGAGAGATAAGGAAGCATGCCAAATGCTTCTGCCATGGCTTCCCAAAGCTGAGCTTTCTTGGTCTGCCCAGGAAATGTAGCCCTCCAGCTAAATGTAACCCATTGCCCTGAGGAGGCAAAACTTGTTTAATTTTCCTCCACCACAGCTTTTGGCCATGGTAGGTTGAAACAATGGCCACCCTCAGAATGTGGTCCCCAACAATCTGAATTCACCAATTAGAGTTTGTTATCAGTGATCAGCTGTGCCTACCTCTGGTCATGGGGAAGATGACTTTTATGTTGCTTTATGTCAGCAGTAAGCTAGCCTGGATCTGGAACTTCAGCTCATGCCATGAGAGTTGGGTATGGGTGCAAATATCCATTTCACAAAGAGAGCAATCTACTGTCCTGTACAGGAATTTTACATCCTCTTCTTCTTTTCTTCCCTGGATGCTATCTATTGTTCTTCTGGTCTCTGGGTTTCAAAATAGTTCTTTCATTCAATTCTTGCCTATTTAGTGGTTTTTTTGGTCAAGGGAATGAGGCCTGTATCTCCCAAAACTCCCCTCTTTCCATAATCCCCCTTACTTGTTTTTTAAGTTGGTTTTACATGCATAAATGTCCCTCTGCAAACTGCTTTTAATGCATTACATAAATATTGCAATATTGTGTTTGCATTTTCATTCATATTAAAGAATACCCTGATTTCTCTTGCGCTTCTTTTCTGGAGTCAGTGTTTCTTTAAGATTTCGTTGTTAATTTATCCACATTTGTGAATATTGCAATTTTTCTTCCTTTATTGATTTCTAGGTACATTCCAGGGTGGCAGGGAAAGATGCTTTGTAAGATTCACTTAATTTAAATGTAGTGTGATTTGTTTTGCAACCTAACATAGTACATCCTGGAGAATAATCCATGTGCACTTAAGAAAAAGCATACATTCTTTTGATGGTAGAGAGTCTGCAGATGATGTTATGTCTCTTTAATTTGTAATATTTTCAAGTCTTCTGTTTCTTGTTGATTTTCTGTTTAGATGTGTTTATCAATTAATAAAATTGATGAACTGAAATCTCCAACTATTTCTGTAGGAAAATTATGAGTTTAAAATTATCTCCTTTCAATTTTGTCAATGTTTGCTTCATATATTCATAAACTCTGCTATTCAATACACAATTGTTTGTAATTGTTATATATTTGTGAGGTATTAACTAATTTATTAATATATAACATCTATTACTGTTTATTTTAACAGCTTTTGACAATACAAACCTTTTTACTTAATCTATGGTGGTAGGTATAAAGGGATTCTTGCTGTGTTTTCTGGAAAACCCATCATCCCCTGAATACCAGGGCTTTTAGAATCCTATAGCTCAGAGATGAGGAGAGAAAGTGCAAATTTCCCCCCAGAAGTGATTGGTGTGTGTATTCAATGAACTGTGCAATGTTCATTGATTTTTGGAATACTTAGCACCATAGTGGACAAAGCCCCTTAATGTGGGGCAGCCAATCCCAAAAGCAAGACAATTGTATCTTCTAAAAGTTATTCCATTTTTTAAGCCATAATATAGTATTTGGATGATGTGAAATATGACAGTTGAAGTGAGTAAGTTATTGTCGATGCTACCTGTCCTTTGTTGTAAAGTAGGTTTCTTGGTCCAAGGCAATATTTTGTGCACTCTGTCAGGCTCAGATAATAGTACTCCTTGAAGCATGGCCAATAAGAATGATAACCCATACCTAGATTATGCACTAAATCCCAATTATCTTTCATGATCCATATTATTCCCACTTCCTAAGGTAAGTGATTAAAGCATCCAGAGACAATTTTCTGCCCATTTTAGATTTTTTGAATAGGATGGTGTACAAGATTATAATAATGAGATCAGTTGCAGAAGCAGCAGCAGTATTATCATCAAGCAGAATTTAGTGAGGGTCATTTCCATTAAACTCAGTGTCTCACAGAATGGCTTTAATTAATGCCCTATGGTTTATATGTTATAAGGACCAATCTCCCCCCACATAAAATGATGACAATGGAAGTAAACCCCTTTAGGATTTGATGGAAAACATATTTTGCACTGTAGGGAATATAATTATTAACACTGACCTTTTAGTCATCTCATAAATGTCCATTATTTAAGCCCTAATGTTTTAGAGAACAAGGTTTATATTTTGAAATTCTATCAGCCCTAATACCACGAGGCAAGTGATAAAATTGTCACACAGCCCTTGTCTGTGAAATATAGATAAGTGAAATATTCTCTTTATTTTGGCTTTTCATTATAATATTTATGTCTATTAATATTTCAAAAGTTTTTATTGTTCTTAGATTTCAACTTTTGCTAATCTTTCTTGTTATTCTCTAAATTGTAAGCTTCGCAGATTAAGACTAGACACAATACTACAATGAGTTTTCCTACTACAAAGTAGAATTTCAAAAATTACAGTAATTCAGTCAAGTAATATATGCATAGGCATTGAAATCCAATTTTAATTTATCTGGATGACTAAATGCTTTATATTTAATGTTTTAAAATAAATACTAAATAAAATTTCAGTTGCAGCATTTACATTGATGTTGTCATTATGGAAATTCACCAGTTTTGACAATAGAAATTGCACGATTCCCATCTTCAGAAAATATCTCCTAATGCAACACTTAACAATCAACTTGAAAGATAACCTTAAAAGGAAATTTGGTCTTAAAACTCCTAGTAAGATTTAAGAGTTTTGTTTGTTGTTATTATTGTAAAAATTTTAATAACGGCAAGCATACTTTCTATATTAATTAATAAACTACAGTGATATACTTCAAAGACACTTATAAATATCCAAAGAAGCAGAAAAAACTAGGAATTAGTCATTTATGATAAATAAAAGATAACTACATTTTTGAAATGATGTGTTTTGAATAGCTCCCTTTCTTGACTTTTCTTCAGAATTAAAATCTCCATTTATACACTTCTATCTTTTGAAGGAAGCTGAATACAAATTCACTTTTCACTGTTGTTAAGAGTGGGGCTAGGATTTGAACCATTCTGCCTTTTCTTTAACATTTTTTTTCTAATTTTTTTTCCTTAGTGTTCTATGTCTTTAAAGCAGTATGCCACCATTAATCCCCATGCTGCAATGAAATAAAGAAATTATTCATGAATGTATAAAGGAAAGCAATGTAGAATATCATAGTTTCATTTGTGTATATAGAACATGTATGATGGTTTAAAAAACTGGAGCTCAGTGTGGTCTGAAATATTTAATTGTATCAAGTAGCATTATATGAAAACTGTGCCGTAAATAATGGATGAAAATAACTTTGATATTTGGATAAGAACAAGCGAATAATAGCATGAGCACAATCACTGTTTGCAGAACTGAACATGATACTTGGGATGGAGGTAAAAGAGCAAGGGTGAAAAATTAGTTAAAGCTGGAAAAGCTGCTATTCCATGTGAGAAATGAAGATACAGGTAGGTAAAGTTAAAGAGAAAATCTAGTGCCACACTAAGGAATTATAATTAATCTTAGAGGTGCCAAGTGAAAATGCTTGTGGAAGAAGACTGTTGCATCTTCCAATTCAGGAAATGATGGCCTCTGAATGTCAATAAAGATGTATAGAACTGAAAATGGTAAAGGCAAAGCAAGTTTAAATGAATAATCCAATAATAAGGCATAAGCCAAACATGGAATAAGCTAAAAATCTTATGAGGAATTTCTATGGAACAAATTGGAAGAAGTCTCTAAGGTACAAATTTAAAGTACAATGGGTATTTTTAAATCACATAAATTGTTCACTATCATGTTATGGTCACAAACCTGAGTATATTAGGATACCATGAAGACCCTTAAAGCAAGAAAAGTGCATATTCAGAAACTGCAGAAAAGAATATATTATAAACAAATAGTCTCAGAGAATTTGCTCTGCAGTCATGAATAGGTTCCACAATGGGTTGATATAAATATGAAGCTAATATATACAAGTTACTTAGTAAATAAAATGTGGAGAGTTAATTGATGAGCTTTCCAGGAGGCTTCATTAAAAATGTACTGCCCCCTATTTCATTCTTTATGATCTTTATACAATTTCTAAGATTATGTGGTGGTTTGGAGCTATGCATCCCAGAAAAACATTTTGAACTTAATACATTCTTGAGCCAATTCAGTTAAGGAGCGGTTCAACATGATCAGGATGCCTTAATCTATTGCTAAAGTACTTTTTAAGCAGAATGAAACTCAGACAGATGGAGAGCCACAGAGGAAGAAGTCAGAAGTTGAATATGAATGCAGTAACAAAAGAGAATTAAGAAACCAATAGAAGTGACAACGTGTATTAGCATGTGACAGAGTAGTCAAGACCAAAGATCACCAACAGCCAGCCCCAGAATACAAGTCTTCACGAAGAAAGCACTGGCTTGATAATGCCCTGACTTGGAGTCCTTCTAGCCTTAAATTCCTGTTCTTTAAGCCATTACGTTCCAGTTCTTTAAGCTGATCCATTGCTTGGTATGTGCTTGAGAAACCTAGTAAACTAGAACAAATTTTGGCACTAGTAGACAGGGGTGCTCCTATTGCAAATACCAAAGATGTGTATCTGGCTTTAGACTTAAGTAATAGGCAGAAAGTGGAAAAATTGTGAGGTGCTTTATAGAAAAAGCCTAGATTGCTTTGAAGAGACTGATGTAGAAATATGGATGCATATTTTTAAAAGGTAGTTATGTTTTAAACCCTTTTATTTATAGCCTAAGAAATAAAGAAGTTACAATTGCTGTGAAAAGAATTATGATATGTAAACCCTGTAACATTCTGAAACAAATGTAAGCTCTTCTAGCAGACTGCTTTTATTTGATATAAACTTTCGTCAAAGTCTACAGACACAGAGAAAATATAAAATGGTCATTTTAAATGTAAAATATTAAATCTGTAAACTATTTTGTTGTGTAAATTAAGTAATATATAACTGGACACCTATGTCCAAATAGAAGGATTTCTACTTAGATATATTTCAAAATATAATCTGCATCCATATGTCAAAAGTAAATGATGCAGTTGGGATCAGTTGTGTCCTTGCCCTCACCGGGTTGGGACATCCTGCAGCTGCTGGCACTTTTGGCTCTCCCGGCCTCGCTGTGCTGCCAGCAGGATGGCCCATAAGCACATCTTTTACATGGACAAGTACTTTGACAAGCATTATGAATACCGGCATGTCATGTTACCCAGAGGACTTTCCAAGCAAGCACCCAAAACTCATCTAATATCTGAAGAAAAGTGGAGGAGACTTGGTGTCCAGCAGAGTCTTGGCCGGATTCATTACCTGATTCATGAGTCAGAACCACATATTCTTCTCTTCAGACCACCTCTTCCAAAAGCCAACAAAAATGATGCATATCCGGGAGTCGTTAATTAAATCTTTTTCAAATTTAATGTATGTGTGTATATATGGTAGTATTCAGTGAATACTCGAAAAATGCACAGATCATTCATCCATATCTGTGCATGAGCTGTATTCTTCACATGACAGAGCTCGGTTAAATGCAACTGCAAGTAGGTTATTGTAAGGTATTAAAATACAATTTCTTCTAGTAGGTTTTTCCTCTTTAATATTAAAAGTGCCTGTTTGACTTTACTTCTTATTTTTGTTTAATAACGTTTTTATGTTGCATTTTAAAAAAAGTAAATGATGCTTCTGTATTTAAAAATTGTGTCATATATATATATTGTTTTTTATATATTTTTTGTATTTTTTATTTTTTTCTCTATATTATCATTTTATTTCTTTGTTGTCTTGCTATTTCTTTTTCTAAATCGATGAAAATGTACTAAGAAATGAAGATCATACATCTATGTGATGATATTAAGAATCACTGATTGCATATGTAGAATGGAATGATTTCTAAATGTGTTAATTTTTTTAATTAAAAAAATTCTGTCAGAAAGTAATTATTTTCAATATTCAACAAATTCAAGAAATCTTAAGAGAAGACCAAAAGCAAACTCAATATAGTTGGAAAATATATGGAATCCCTACTCTTACAAATCCAGGTATGCTCCATGTTTTAAATTATTAATCCCTTCAAAAACAGCACCTCCATCAGAGGTAAACTATGCTTTTTAATTTGATTCTCAACTTTGTTTTGTTTTAGAGATTATGCTTCAATGTGAATTCAGGCAGAATATGTATTCTCAGTTAAGAAAATTTTCTACTCTCATCTGAGTTATTAATACTTTCAAGCTGTCTGAAATACCCTGTCTTTATAATTAGGTCGTGTCATTCAGTTTATTAAAAATAATGCAATGTATATTAAAATTCCTATGGATTTGAACGTTTTCATGTTATTGGCTAGTTATCATGAAGCCTGACATTGTAATTTTTTTAATATATCAATTAAATCAGGTTTGTTCCCCTGATGTCATTACTTGTCATTTTTCTGGTTATCTGGAATATAATTAAATTGCACTGCTTCAATTATACATTATTGTTATAAGCATACAAATAGCTGAAAGAAGGAGATGGTATACAAGCATCCAGACAAAAAGAAGCTTTTTGATTAGTTAATGTAAAATGAAAGGAGTAACTTACTTAGAGTCTACTATTAGGCAACAAAGTAGAACATTTCATATATTACATATCAGTGAGTTAGGCATTTTTTCATGTGTTTCCATTATAAAAACTCATATTATGAAATATTTTGTAAGTCCATCTAGGTTCCCCAGGAAAATGGATGGAATTTGGATAAATATTTCCTATTCTGCCTAGCATTTTACAATTCCATTTACCATACCATAATTTGCAGTTAATTCAAAATGTTTAAAACACAATAAGCCCATTAAACAAGCATATATGACTAGAAAGCAATGCAGATTATACACAAGAAACAGTAAATTATTTGGGGTGTATATAACATGCTTGGGTGTTCCAACAACAGGAATCAGTAGTTTGGGGTCTTTAGTTAAAGTAGCATTAGAAGTAAATACAACTTAAAGAATGAAAATATATTGATATTTGGTGGAAAACAGGAATAATAACATAAGGAGAGTCGATGTTTATGAAAATAAATTTGGCCAGGAGGTAGGGAAGAAGGGATGTGAACAATTCTTGGTGAGAGGAGAAAGCTGGAACAGCTGTTGGTTAGGACCTTCAGAGAATGTGGGAAATATGGATGGAAATGTTATCAGGTTCTGAGAGTCTTCATGTAACCTAGGATTCTGAATTTATCTTAGAAGCATCAAACATTGACGTCTTCTTGGGAGCACAGTATTAGCATATTTTCAGAGCTCTGATCTGGCTTTTGATTGGCAAGAATAAAATAAATGAGACCAACCATAATATTTCACTTACTAGGTGAGAAAAGCTGAAATTGGGGGAGACGCTATGAAAGGAGAGAAGTACATATGTATTAGCATATTTTAAATAAAGAATAAGTAGTAAATTGTAACTTTGGGGATGAAAGCTTATTCCACTCTTTTTCATATCAATGATGTTATATTTGATATATATTAGAAATATTTAATTGAGTTCCTGATATATATGGGCATTCACTAAGAAATTCCTGAATACATGATGTATAAATTAACGTTTATTAAATCTCTGATTGCTAGTGAATTTAAACATTTTTTTCATACAATTATTGACCATTTTTATTTTTGCTGCATATCGTCGCTCATACCCCCTTTCAAGTTTTCCTTTGAGGCTTATTATTTTCTTGATATTTATACATTATACATCAAAACCTTATTGAGGGGTGGGGCCAAGATGGTGGCTTAGTAAGGTACGTGCATCTTAGTTCCTCCTCCAGAGCAACTACTAGGTGAACAGAAACAGTGCAGAACAGCTCCCTGGGCCACGGCAGGGAATGGACACACAGCGTACCCCAGTCTGGACTGGCTAGTCTGACTGCGAGACTCGGCTGGGGTGAGATCCCCGAGTGGTGCGTGATTTCCCGAGCAGCGGCAGCTGTGGCGGCTGGAGCTCCTTGCTCCCTCCTTCCTGGGCCAGCTGAGAGTCTCGGAGAAGCAAGTTTCCCAAGTCGCGGTGGCCGGCACCCCTCTTTTGCGGGCGGCTTCCTGGACCGGCTACGAGTCTCGGATCAGAGGGTTACCCAAGCCACAGTGGCCCTCCCCCACGGGCGGCTTCCTGGTCTGGTGAGGAATTCCCCAGGCAGCGGCAGCCGGTGACCGACGCCCCTCCCCCACGGGCGACTTTCTGGTCTGGTGGCGAATTCCCCGGGCCCGCTGCGGCTGGCGACTGACACCCCTCCAGGGAGAAGAGGGAATTTCCGACAGTGGCAGGAACTGGGTCCAACCAAACACCAATAGGGGAATTAATAAAGGAGCCACAGGGTCCCCTCAAGTCGCGGCGGCTGACACCCCCACCATGCACGGCCCCCCGAACCAACTGAGAGAATTGGATCGGAAATCCCCAGGCCGCGGAGATCAGTGACCGGGGGGATCCCTTCCAAACACGTGAGACAAACGTGTGCCACGAGCGCCAACTACTGGGAAGAATAAGAAAAACAGAACCCAGAGATTTCACAGAAAAATCTTACACCTTGTTGGGTCCGACATCCAGGGAAATCAGACTAAATGCCCAGACACCAGCAGCAGAAGATAACGGTCCATGCTCAGAAGATTGAGAATATGGTCCAGTCAAAAGAACAAACCAATAGTTCAAATGAGATACAAGAACTGAGACAACTAATGCTGAATATATGAAGAGAAATGGAAAACCTCTTCAAAAATGAAATTGATAAATTGAGGGAGGACATGAAGAAGACATGGGCTGAACAAAAAGAAGAAATAGAAAAACTGAAAAAACAAATCACAGAACTTATGGAAGTGAAGGATAAAGTAGAAAAGATGGAAAAAACAATGGATACCTACAATGATAGATTTCAAGACACAGAAGATAGAATTAGTGATTTGGAGGATGGAACATCTGAATTTCAAAAAGAAACAGAAACTATCGGAAAAGAATGGAAAAATTTGAACAGGATATCAGGGAACTCAAGGACAATATGAACTGCACCAATATACGTGTTGTGGGTCTCCCAGAAGGAGAAGAGAAGGGAAAATGAGGAGAAAAACTAATGGAAGAAATTATCACTGAAAATTTCCCAACGCTTATGAAAGACTTAAAATTACAGATCCAAGAAGTGCAGTACACCCCCAAAGAGATTAGACCCCAATAGGCGTTCCCCAAGACACTTACTAGTTAGAATGGCAGAGGTCAAAGAGAAAGAGAGGATCTTGAAAGCAGCAAGAGATAAACAATCCATCACATACAAGGGAAACCGAATAAGACTATGTGAAGATTTCTCAGCAGAAACCATGGAAGCTAGAAGACAGCGGGATGATATATTTAAATTACTAAAAGAGAAAAACTGCAAATCAAGACTCCTATATCCAGCAAAATTATCCTTCAAAAATGAGGGAGAAATTAAAATATTCTCAGACAAAAAGTCACTGAGAGAAATTGTGACCAAGAGACCACCTCTGCAAGAAATACTAAAGGGAGCACTAGAGTCAGATACAAAAAGACAGAAGAGAGAGGTATGGAGAAGAGTGTAGAAAGAAGGAAAATCAGATATGATATATATAATACAGAAGGTAAAATGATAGAGGAAAGTATTATCCAAACAGTAATAACACTAAATGTTAATGGACTGAATTCCCCAATCAAAAGACATAGATTGGCACAATGGATTAAAAAACAGAATCCTTCTATATGCTGTCTACAGGAAACATATCTTAGACCCAAAGATAAACATAGGTTGAAAGTGAAAGGTTGGCAAAAGATATTTCATGCAAATAACAACCAGAAAAGAGCAGGAGTGGCTATACTAATATCCATCAAATTAGACTTCAAATGTAAAACAGTTAAAAGAGACAAAGAAGGACACTATCTACTAATAAAAGGAACAATTAAACAAGAAGACATAACAATCATAAATATTTATGCACCGGACCAGAATGCCCCAAAATACGTGAGGAATACACTGCAAACACTGAAAAGGGAAATAGACTCATATACCATAATAGTTGGAGACTTCAATTCACCACTCTCATCAATGGACAGAACATCTAGACAGAGGATCAATAAAGAAATAGAGAATCTGAATATTACTATAAATGAGCTAGACTTAACAGACATTTATAGGACATTACATCCCACAACAGCAGGATACACCTTTTTCTCAAGTGCTCATGGACCATTCTCAAAGATAGACCATATGCTGGGTCACAAAGCAAGTCTTAACATATTTAAAAAGATTGAAATCATACTCAACACTTTCTCGAATCATAAAGGAATGAAGTTGGAAATCAATAATAGGCGGAGTGCCAGAAAATTCACAAATACGTGGAGGCTCAACAACACACTCTTAAACAATGACTGGGTCAAGGAATAAATTGCAACAGAAATTAGTAAATATCTCGAGGCGAATGAAAATGAAAACACAGCATATCAAAACGTAAGGGACGCAGCAAAGGCAGTGCTGAGGGAAATTTATTGCCCTAAATGCCTATATCAGAAAAGAAGAAAAGGCAAATGCAGGAATTAACTGCCCACTTGGAAGAACTGGAGAAAGAACAGCAAACTAACCCCAAAGCAAGCAAGAGGAAAGAAATAACAAAGATTAGAGCCGAAATAAATGAAATTGAAAACATGAAAATAGTAGAGAAAATCAATAAGACAAGAAGTTGGTTCTATGAGAAAATCAATAAGATTGATGGGCCCTTAGCAAGATTGACAAAAAGAAGAAGAGAGAGGACACAAATAAATAAGATCAGAAATGGAAGAGGAGATATAACCACTGACCTCACAGAAATAAAGGAGGTAATAACAAGATACTATGAACAACTTTACACTAATAAATACAATAATTTAGATGAAATGGACGGGTTCCTGGAAAGGCATGAACAGCCAACTTTGACTCAAGAAGAAATAGATGACCTCAACAAACCATTCACAAGTAAAGAAATTGAATCAGTCATTCAAAAGCTTCCCAAAATGAAAAGTCCAGGATCAGATGGATTCACATGTGAATTCTACCAAACATTCAAGAAAGAATTAGTACCAAGTCTCCTCAAACTCTTCAAAAAAATTGAAGTGGAGGGAAAACTACCTAATTCATTCTATGAAGCCAACATCACCCTCATACCAAAACCAGGCAAAGATATTACAAAAAAAGAAAACTACAGACCAATCTCTCTAATGAATATAGATGCAAAAATCCTCAATAAAATTCTAGCAAATCGTATCCAACAACACATTAAAAGAATTATCCATCATGACCAAGTAGGATTCATCTCAGGTATGTAAGGATGTTTCAACATAAGAAAATCAATTAATGTAATACACCATATCAACAAATCAAAGCAGAAAAATCACATGATCATCTCAATTGATGCAGAGAAGGCATTTGACAAGATTCAACATCCTTTCCTGTTGAAAGCACTTCAAAAGATAGGAATACAAGGGAACTTCCTTAAAATGATAGAGGGAATATATGAAAAACCCACAGCTAATATCATTCTCAATGGGGAAAAATTGAAAACTTTCCCCCTAAGATCAGGAACAAGACAAGGATGTCCATTATCACCACTATTATTCAACATCGTGTTGGAGGTTCTAGCCAGAGCAATTAGACAAGAAAAAGAAATACAAGGCATCAAAATTGGAAAGGAAGAAGTAAAACTATCACTGTTTGCAGACGATATGATACTATATGTCGAAAACCCGGAAAAATCCACAACAAAACTACTAGAGCTAATAAATGAATACAGCAAAGTAGCAGGTTACAAGATCAACATTCAAAAATCTGTTCAATTTCTATACACTAGCAATAAACAAGTGGAAGGGGAAATCAAGAAATGAATCCCATTTACAATTGCAACTAAAAGAATAAAATACCTAGGAATAAATTTAACTAAAGAGACAAAAAATCTATATAAATAAAACTACAAGAAACTGCTAAAAGAAATCACAGAAGACCTAAATAGATGGAAGGGCATACCGTGTTCATGGACTGGAAGACTAAATATAGTTAAGAGGTCAATCCTACCTAAACTGATTTACAGATTCAGTGCAATACCAATCAAAATCCCAACAACTTATTTTTCAGAAATAGAAAAACAAATAAGCAAATTTATCTGGAAGGGCAGGGTGCCCCGAATTGCTAAAAACATCTTGAGGAAAAAAAACGAAGCTGGAGGTCTTGCACTGCCTGACTTTAAGGCATATTATGAAGCCACAGTGGTCAAAACAGCATGGTATTGGCATAAAGATAGATATATCGACCAATGGAATCAAATAGAGTGCTCAGATATAGCCTCTCTCATCTATGGACATTTGATCTTTGATAAGGCAGTCAAGCCAACTCACCTGGGACAGAACAGTCTCTTCAATAAATGGTTCCTAGAGAACTGGATATCCATATGCAAAAAAGTGAAAGAAGACCCATATCTCACAACCTACCCAAAAGTTAACTCAAAATGGATCAAAGATCTAAACATTAGGTCTAAGACCATAAAACAGTTAGAGGAAAATGTAGGGAGATATCTTATGAATCTTACAATTGGAGTCAGATTTATGGACGTTAAACCTAAAGAAAGAGCACTGAAGAAGGAAATAAATGAATGGGAATTCCTCAAAATTAAACACTTTTTGCATCAAAGAACTTCATCAAGAAAGTAGAAAGACAGCCTACACAATGGGAAACAACATTTGGAAATGACATATCAGATAAAGGTCTAGTATCCAGAGTATATAAAGAGATTGTTCAACTCAACAACAAAAAGACAGCAAACCCAATTACAAAATGGGAAAAAGACTTGAATAGACACCTCTCAAGGAGGAAATACAAATGGCCAAAAGGCACATGAAGAGATGCTCAATGTCCCTGGCCATTAGAGAAATGCAAATCAAAACCACAAGGAGGTATCATCTCACACCCACCAGAATGGCCATTATCAACAAAACAGGAAATGACAAGTACTGGAGAGGATGCGGTGAAAGATGCACACTTATCCACTGTTGGTGGGAATGTCAAATGGTGCAACCACTGTGGAAGGCAGTTTGGCGGTTCCTCAAAAAGCTGAATATAGAATTGCCATACGACCCAGCAATATCATTGCTGGGAATCTACTCAAAGGAATTAAGGGCAAAAACTCAAACGGACATTTGCACACCAATGTTTATAGCAGCGTTATTTACAATTGCAAAGAGATGGAAACAGCCAAAATGTCCATCAACAGACGAGTGGCTAAACAACCTGTGGTATATACATACGATGGAATATTATGCAGCTTTAAGACAGGATAAACTTATGAAGCATGTAATAGCATGGATGGACCTAGAGAACATTATGCTGAGTGAGTCTAGCCAAAAACTAAAAGACAAATACTGTATGGTCCCAATGATGTGAATCGACATTTGAGAATAAACTTGGAATATGTCATTGGTAACAGAGTTCAGCAGGAGTTAGAAACAGGGTAAGATAATGGGTAATTGGAGCTGATGGGATACAGACTGTGCAACAGGACTAGATACAAAAACTCAAAAATGGACAGCACAATAATACCTAATTGTAAAGTAATCATGTTAAAACACTGAATGAAACTGCATCCGAGCTATAGGTTTTTGTTTTGTTTTGTTTTTACTATTATTACTTTTATTTTTTTCTCTATATTAACATTCTATATCTTTTTCATTTGTGTTGCTAGTTCTTCTAAACCGATGCAAATGTACTACGAAACGATGATCATGCATCTATGTGATGATGTTAAGAATTACTGATTGCATATGTAGAATGGTATGATTTCTAAATGTTGGGTTAATTTCTTTTTTTCCGTTAATTAATAAAAAAAAAAAAACCTGAAAGATTTAACAAAGGAAAAAAAAAACCTTATTGAACTTGTATATGTAGTTGTGGATCATTTTATTCTTAATAATTTGTTTCCTTTTTAATTTTGCTTATGATCTTGTGTGGAAATCAGACGTTTTCCTTTCAGGTAGTCATATCAACTGATCATTAGCTTTGTCATTTCTTTGATTCTCCTGCTGCTTAGAAACTTCTTATTATGACATCTCATATTAATTTATATATTCTGATAATTCAACTTTTCACCATTAATTATTGAATCATTCTGGGAAATATTTTGTTTAATGATCTAGAGTTACACTTTAATGCTAGTTAGGTGATTTTTTTATAAATTGAGTTTGATGTAATTACAGTCAAAATATCAGAGGTGGATTATCAGAGGTAAACAGATTATAAACACTGTTAGGTAGATAACCAAGAAAATATTGAAAGAAACTGATATCAGATATCAGATAGTAAAATGTGTGATAAAAGTCGATAGTTTTAACAACTTCATATTAGTTCAAGAATTAACATACATATGACACAAACAAAATATTGTCTTGACAAACCCAAGGATAACATAAGACTACCCTCACATCAATCTAGAGAGAAATGGTTCCTTTTATCTTGGCCTAGGACTGTTGTCTAATTTGGATCATCTTTTCTATGTCTTGTTTTTTATTGTTCACTTAAAGTTTTATATTGGGAAACAAAAATATAAACAAATTGCTTGCCCAGGCTCCGAGCAATTAACTTCATTAAAGTTATAATAGCTATTTAAGTTTGCATAATAGGTTTATTTTTATTGTTGGGATATGAATGCAAGTTCATTTGTCACATGTAATCAGAGTGGAGATTTTAATTAAATTATTCTGCATTTTTGTAGCATTTTAAGCTGTCTACAAAGAATTATTGTCACCATTTATCTCAAATGCTGCAGTCAAATCTAATTTTCTCAAATTTATGCATGAATGTGTTAAAGAGGCAGTGTAGATGATCCTAGATTGTTTTAGATATATAAAACATGCTTGAAAGTTTAGAATATGGAGATCACTGTGGTCTGAAGATTTAGTTAACATTTTAGTAGGTAGCATGATATATAAACTACTCCTCTAATAATAGATGGAAATAATTTTGATATTTTAACAGGAATAAATGGACTAAAGCAGGGACATATTGTTTGTTGAAATGAGTGTGATATTCGGGGTGAAGGAAGGTGTAGGTGAGCAATGGTTGGACAGAATAATAAAGCTGGAAGAGCAGTTGATAAGTGCAGGAAATGAAGATTAAAATGGATAAGGTTGGAGAGAAGTTTAAATGACACCCAAATAATTTGAATCTATTTTAGACATAAAAAAGTATAATGCATTTCTGGAAGTAGGCTGTTGCTTCTGTCAATAACAAGAAACTAGATCCACTGTTTTCCAATAAGGGTTAAATAGATCTGAAAATGATCAAGAGAGGGGAGCATAAATGAGTAATCAAATATTAGGGAGCTCTTATGTGATAAGCTAAAAATGTTAGGAAGAATCTCTATGGACAAGTTGGATAGGATAAATGATGGGTATTTTTGAACCTCTTAATTTGTTCACCATTATGAGGGTATTCTCAGAACTCTAAGAATATCCTAACATCAAGGAGAGCTTGAAAGCAAGGAATGAATGTATTCAGGTAAATGTAGAAAATGATAATTTTATTTCTATGTAGTCTTATAGAAATTGCTCTGTACAGGCAGGTATGGGTTCCACATTGTGTTGATATGAATATTAAGGTGAAATACACAAATTAATTATAAAACATGCGAATATTTACTTCCTGATTTTCTAGTTATGTTTCATGAAAGGTGAAAAAAATCTCCCCTTTCATATTTAGCCATCTATATACACCTCCTAAAAGTATAAATTGACTTATGTACTGTGTGCCATTTTAAACATAATTCCAAATGAATAATATAAAAAATACTTATTTGGTGGAAAAAGTATATGTACAAATTAGTTAATTTTAAGGACACTATGAGGATAGGACTGTAAATTCTAACTCCAAATCCCCTAACACTCCAGAAGGCAGGGGGAGGGGGTGGGGACTCAAGTCCTACCTGCTGACAGTTTTAGTGAAAACTAGCAAGACAAATATACTTCTAGGTCTTCTCTGGAAACTTTACCCCTTGGTTCAGTTCTACTAAAGTATCCAAAGTGTATGGAAGAAAATCATTCAATATCTCACAAAAAAGTCCAAAAGGAAAGCTAAAAAACACAAGGAAAGGAACTAAATTAAAAAACATGGTATTGAGACTATTCAGGGAAAAGATGGAGGTCCTTAAAAAAGAAGAGGAAATTGCCAAGCTAAATAACTCCAGTCCAAATTCCAGTGAAGGAGTTAAAGAGAATTGTACTGCCTCTACAAGGCCTTCCCCAACAGCTGAACTCCTAGATCATTTGACAAAATATATTGCTATTGTCTCCTATGAACAATGCCAGAATTACAAGGATGACTTCAATGCTGAGTATGATGAGTCTAGAGCCCTGCATGCCAGGATGGAGACTGTAGCTAGAAAATTTATCAAATTGGATGCACAATGAAAGCGCCTTTCTCCTGGCTCAAAAGAGTATCAGAATGTTCATGAAGAAGTTTTACAAGAATATCAGAAGAACAAGCAGTCTAGTCCCAATTACCATGAAGAAAAGTACAGAGGCAAGTATCTTTGTAACAAGCTGGTGCACATCAAAAGACTAATAGGTGAGTTTGACCAACAACATGCAGAGTCATGGCACTAGAACTCTGCTGGGACCAGAAGATATGAATAAACCTAAGTTTACTTATTTAAAATTCCAAATGACTTGCTCTAAGATTTTAAAAAGATATAGCTTTGCCTGTTGAATGTTTCAGCATTAGTAAATGAGTCCTTTTTTTTTTTCACTTTACTTTGCTTCCTTGCATCTTTGAAGCTGATTTTTCTGGTCTTTTTTCCCCTTAGACTTGTGTTTGTCAATGAGAACTACTTTTTTTGGAATGATATTGGAAATCCAGTATCTATACTTAAAACATTTCTTTTCTTTAAAAACTTGTATTGTCATTAGAAATTATTTTCTTAAATATTGGGGACACAGTTTCCACACTTCAAAGTTGTGTGCATTAAAAAATACATACACAAACAGCAGTAATGTGCAAAGTGAAATGCTTTTGAATAAACATAAGCCTATTTTTTGCCTTTCTTAATGTGAATTCTTTACCTTAAATGGTATAATATTTAGAAATTTGCACAAAGTACAGAAAAATTTAAAACATTGTTTTGGAGGGTTAATAGAAAACCATATGTGTGCATCTATAGATATACATACACATAGGTATATGCAGACTGACTTGATCAAGAACAGTGAATCTGCCCTGCAAGTTAACCCCCCATTGCAATGGTTGCCTTAAACTGTTTGCTGGTTGTGGACGTAGTGTGGTTGATCATTAGCTACACTGCTTCCCACTTGATTAGAGCAATTGGAAGCACACTGCGGCCTACCAGCGTCAAAAGTGTGTGCTCGAACTGTGTGTATGTGTGCAGAGGTTGTGTGGATGTGAGCATGCATGAAGGGAAAAAGAGCTGCTACTCTCAGTAGGCCAAATGCTTAGATAAACAACTGATGAGTGTTACTGTAGGTTGTTTTTTGTTTTCTGTCAAATTGCTACTTCTATTGTGGAAGACAAAAGCATTTCCAATTTCAACAGTTTGTCAGTTTTATTAATGTTGGGCAAAATCAAAATGTTATGAAAATGAAACAGCTTTATAGTTTTGGGGCAAAATTATAAGATCAAAAACGTAGTTAACCTATTTATAACTATATTTATATACTTACTGCTATAAAGTATTTTTTAAGAGAGATATGCAAAAAAGCTATAACGTACGTGAAATGCATATTTAAAGATTTTTTTTTCATTCTTGTGTGCCAGGAATGTAAGAAAAGCAGATATATTTATCCATACTATACTGTGATTCATCAAACAGCACAAACTTTCATATCATGGAGTTTATCTGTTGACTTTGATTTCAACTGTCACCTGTTTTATCATGTGGGAACACAAGTTATGTGGTAAAAAAATGTAAGGATTTTGAACTAATGTTAATTCAAGTTGTGTTGTCTTATCGCATTGTCTTTTTAAAGTGCTGCCAGTTGAAAAGGGAAGCATTATGTTTACAAATCTGTTTTGAGATGTTTGCCAAATATTTGGTAGTATCTTAAATAAATATGTTTTTCACCAGGAAAAAAAAAATTATATATAAAGAGAAGTACTTATTGTATGCCATTTTCAAACATAATTCCAGCAAGATAATTTATGAAAATTTTATCAGCCCCCAAAAAATACATGTACAAGAAAATTACTTTTAAGAAAACTAGAAAGATATTCAATACAAAATTTGCATCAATATTATTTAGAAATACTGAAGCAAAAATGGGTAACAGATTTGTAGACAACTTTTGCATAAATTCATACAGAAAAATTTTACTGCTAAAAGTCTGTAAATATTCCTATGAACTCTGATATCTAGTTTGAGATCATAGAACTCAAAATTAGGGGAAATAATACCCACTAAAAGATTGTGTACCAGTATTTAAAAGACAAGGGAGAATGATTAAAGAAGCTCCTCTGCCTGTTCTACAAAAGAAAATTTGGAGGGAAAATTACATACATTCTATATTAGAATCTATTTTTCCATTATTCCTTTCTCAATAATGTGAAGTTGACCAGACTTGGCCACTCCACTCAGTGACAAATGAATTTATCCTCATAGGTTTTAAGGATTGGCCAGAGATAAAGCCACTTCTGTTTGTGGTTTCTTTGCCATCTATCTGATCACCATGGTGGCAATCTTCATTTGGTAGTGCTGATCTATATGGATTGTCATCTTCAACAACAATGTACATCTTTTTGGGCAACCTGGCTCTAATATATTCTTGCTGCTTCTATGCTATTGCCCTCAAGCTGTTAGATAAATCTTTTCAGAAGATAGAATGATTTTCCTATATGAATTCATGGCACTATTCTATTTTTTCTGCATTGATGAAACTGTGGACTGCTTTCTTCTGGCAACAATGGCCAATGAGAGGTATATGGCTATCTTCGTTTGCAAGCTGCTGGAATGCAATAATACCAGAAGTAGCAAAAAAGGGGAATTTAATAAGGTTCAAGTTTACAACTCTAAGGAAGTTTACATGTCCAAATTAAGGCGCCAACAGAAAGGTTACCTTCACTCGAGAAAGGCCTGTGGGTCAGGACATCTCGATCAGCTGGGTGGTCACGTGCCTGGCATCTGCTGGTACCTTGCTCCAGGCACTGTTGCTTTCAGCCTCTGTTCCTGTGGAGTTTCCTCATTTCACTTCTCCAGGGCTGACTTTCATCTGTTGGCTTCCCTTGGTTCTCTCCATGTTCTGCTTGCTTAACATCTTATGGCAACATCTGCTGGGTTTCAAGCGTCTCCAAACATCTGTGTCTCTGTTCTCCATGTGTCCTCATCTGTGTCAGCTCTGCTGTGATGATTCTATGAGCTCTGAAGCGTCTGTCATTTCTCTAGGCTTGGCATTACTGCAGTTTCCTAAAAAAATTTTTTCCTCTTTTAAAGGATTCCACTCAACTAATCAATACCTACCCAAAGTGGGTGTTGTCACATCTCCATCTAATCAAAAGTTAATATGCACAACTGGGTATGTCATATATCCTGGGGATAATTTCATAAAAAGACTCCAACCTACATTATTGAATCAGGATTAAAATAAATGGCTGTATCCACAAAATTGAATCAAGATTAAAACATGGCTTTTCTGGGGTACATAATATTTCAAACTGGTGCAGTGGCAATATGCAGCCACTGTAGTACCACATCAGGGTGTTGAATATGCTCTGATTCCAGATGATCCCAGGGGCCTACATATCTGGAAACCTTCATATTGTGGTTCATGTGGGGTTACTGTTCAGGTTGACTTTCTGTGAATTTAATCATATCACCACTTTTTTTGTCATGTGTTTTCACTGTACTGACTTTCTTGTGTTGACCACTATAAAGTGAACCAATTATGGCAGGTTCATTTCAGATCTTTACTGATATCACAGTTCTTATCTCTTATCTCTACATATTTTCAGTATCTTCAAATTGATATCCATGAAGGAAGAGGCAAAGCCTCATCTACTTGTGCTTCCCACTTTCTCTCTGTTTCAATATTCTATAGTTCTCTTCTTTTTGGTTATGTTCAACTGAATTCAGTGAAAGAAGACAAAGAGACACCAGCTGCTGTTTTTTACACTCAAATATTCTTTCATTAAAGCACTTTATTTATAGTTTAAAAAATAAGGAAGTAATATATGCTGTGAAAAGAATTATGATGTATAAATCTCATAACATTCTGAAACAAATATAATCTCTCCTAGCAAATTGTTTTTATATGATATCAGCTTTTTTAAAGTCTAAAGATAAAGAGAAAGTATAAAATATCCATTTTAAATGTAAAATATCCCATCTGTAACTATCATGATGTGTAAATTAAGTAACATATAAATGGATACTTATGTTCATAAGAGGGTTTCCACTGAAAAGTATTTCAAAATATAAACTGAGTCCATAAGACAAAAGTAAACAATTACTCCAGCATTTACAATTTGTGTCAGAGTATAATTGGTTGCAATTTTCAACAAATTCAAGAAATCCTCAGAAAAGAAGTCCACAAATAAAATAAATATGTTTGGAAAATATATGGAATCCCTAATGAGCAGCTGTACTCCAAATTTCCATATATTAATCCCTTCACAAGAAACAGCATCCATCAGATGTAAACTGTGCTTTAGAATTTGATTCTCAACTTCACTTTTTTTTTAGATATCATATTGCAATGTGGTTTCATGTAGAATATGTATTCTCAAGTTAAAAAATTGTCATCTCTCATCTGAGCTATTTATTCTTTCGAACTGTCTGAAATGCACTATCTCTAAAATTATATTTTGTCATGCTGTGTTGTTAAAAATGATGCAATTTATTTAGAAATCCCTATGAATTTGAAAGTTTTCATATATATGACTAGCTATCCATGAGGCATGACATTGCAGTTCTTCAATGTATCAATTAAATCAATGCTTTGTTCCCCAATGTCATTATCTGTCTTATTTTTATTAGGAATATGATTAACCTGCACTCTTTCCAATAGACATTATTGTTATAAGCATATCAATATGCTTATACTGAGGGAGATGGTGTGCAAGCATCTGAACAAAAAAATATTTTAGATTAGTTAGTGTAAAATAACCAAAAAATAACTTACTCTGAGCTTACTATCTATCAGACACCAAACTAGAACTTGAGCGTAAATTATATACCAATGAATTAGACATTATTTTTCATGCTTTTCCAGAATAAAAATTCACACTATGAAACATTTTGTAGCTAATCCAAGTTCATTTATGTCCCCCAGGAAGATGGTTGAGATTTGGATAAATACATCCATTTCCACCTGGCATTTTACAACTCCTCTGACAGTACTATATTATGTAGCTAATTCAAAATTTTACAAAACAATAAGCATATTGAACAAACATATATGAATAGTAAGCAATGCAGATTATACACAAGCAACTGTAGATTGTTTGTGGCGTACGTAACATGCTTGGGATTTCCAACAATAGGGAACATTAGTCTGGGGTATTTAGTTAGAGTAGCATTAGAAGTAAATGCAACTTAATGAATGAAAATATACTGATAGTTGGTGGAAAACAGGAATAATAACAACGCTTAGACAAAGTGAGAAAGCTGGAGTAGCTACTGGTTAGGGCTTTTGGAGAATGTGGAAAATATGGGTGGAAATGTATCAGGTTCGAAGAATCTGAATTTATCTTAGATGCATCAAACATTGACGTCTTCTTGGGAACACAGTAATATCATTATAGTTTCAGAGATCTGATCTGGCTTTTGATTTGAGAGACTAAAATAAATGAGACTAACAATAAATTTCACATAATAGGTGAGGAAAACTGAAATTGGGGGAGACTTTGTGAAAGAAGAAAGGTGCATAGGTATAAGCACATTTTAAAGAAAGAACAAATAGCAAATTGTAACTTTTGGATAATAAAATAAAGGCTTATTCTGCTATTTTGCATATTATTAATGATATATTTGATATTAGATTACCAATATTTAATACTAGTGCCCAACACATAGGACTTTTGAAAGCATTTCCTGTGTACATGATGTATAAATTATGTTGTTAAATCTTTGATTGCTAGTGAATTTAAACATTTTTTCATATATTATTGACCATTTATATTTTTCCTTCAAATCATTCTCATGTCCCTAGTCCAGTTTTTCACTGAGGCTTACACTTTTCTTGATATTTATGTATACATTATACTTCACAAGGGTATTGAACTTATGTATGGTGGTGGATCATTTTATTTTCAATATTTTTGCCTTCCAATTTTACTTATGATGTTTTGTGATGTACAGATATTTTCCTTTTAGGTATTCATATCTATAGATCATCCCCTCTCTAATTTCTTTGATTTTTTGTTGCTTAGAAACTTCCTATTATGAAATCTCATATTCATTTATATTTTCTCATACTTCCATTTTTCACCTTTAACTATTGAATCGTTCTGTAATATATTTCATTTCATTATCTAGAATAACATTCTAATGCTAGTTAGATGATTCTTTAAATAAATTGAGAGTTTGATGGCATTGCACTCAAAATACCAGAGGTTGGTTATGAAGAAATGTGTAGACAGATTCTAAAATCTGTGCATAGATAAGTCAGGAAAATATCAAAAGAGACTGATATCAGATACTAAAATATGTGATAAATCTACAATAATTTTAACAACTTCATATTAGTTCAAGAATCAATACGCAGATGTTGCAAAACAAAATGCTGTCCTGAAGCAAACCCAAGGATATGGCAAGAATAACAACACAAATCAAAAAGAGAGAAATGACTTTTTATATCCTGTCCTAGGACTCTGTCCTGTTTGGATACTCTTTCCCTGTGTTTTATTTTATATTGTCCACTTAAAGTTTTGTACTTGGAAATAGAAATATAGATAAATTTGAACTACAGGCTCCTATCAAGTAACTTTAACAAAGTTTTAATAGTTATGTAAGTTTGCACATAATAGGTTTAATTTTTCAGATAATTAATTAATAAACATTTTCATTAGTCCATTTTAATTTGTTATATAAGAAATACAGACAGATAAAATCCCCATAAACTAATATTTTTCGAGTCTTAAATAATTTTAAGAGCATAACGGAGTCCAGAGCTCAAAATATTTGAGATTCTCTGAATGGAATGGGATATTGTACCTCTGTTTATTTGGTGGATATTGATCCCCATTCCTTTTTGTAAGGCATCATGATATCTTTTGCATGTTTCTGATATATTGGTTACATCAGGATCAGCACTATCAAGCAGATTTCAGTAAAGGTCAGTTTATTAACTTCAGTCTCTCACAAAACTTCTTTAATTATTACCCCATGGTTTAAATGTTTTAGGGAACAAATATTCCCATAGAAATAAAATGATGGCAATGCATGTAAACCCCTTTAGGATTTAATGGAAAACATATCTTGAACTGTAAAGAATATAATGATGACACTGACCTATTAGCCATATTCTACAGGATCGTCCTTTAATTCCAAATGTTTTGAAGACCGAGATACTTATTTGGAAGTTCTATAAGTACAATACTAATACCTTAAAGCAAGTGGTGAACTATGACAAAAACTTTCCCTGTGAAATCTTGGTAAGAGAAATATTCTCTTTACTTTTTCTTTTTATAATACCATCCATGAATACTTTCTTCTCTAAATTTATTCAGCAATTTTTCATTGTTCTTAGATTTCAACTCCTTAGTATTTTTCAAGCTTTGCTTTAAGTTGAAGACTGTGAAGACTAAGATGAGATATAATACTGCAACTTTTTCAGACTATAAAGTAGAAATTCAAAGCATACAATAAGATCACATAGTAATTATTTTAAATAATAAGGACTGTTCAGTGAAAGTTATTTTTAATTTATATGAATCATGAAATTGTTAACATTGAATGATTTAAAAATACCAAATAAAATTGCATCAAATCCTTTATATTGAATTTGACATTGTATACAAGTAACCAGTTTTTACTAAAGAACTTACAGGAGTTACATCTTCAGATAACTTCTAGTGCATCACTTAAAAATGAGAGAAGATAGGCCTGAAAAGCAAAACACAATTTGTTCTCTAAAATACTAGTTGGTGTTTAAGCAATTATGTTTTTCTAAGAATTGGGAAGTTAAACCATGCTTAATTTTTTATATAAATTTATAGGTATGGTATATACTTTCAAAAATTGTATAAATATACAAGGAAGCAGGGAAAAAGTAGTAATAAATCAAATCAAATAAAAGAAAAACACATTTTATGAAATGAATTTTTTGAATAATTTGTTTTTTATTGTTTCCTTCCAAGTTAAAAATTTAAATATTCAGACATCAAGAAGGTAAGTTACTATCTTTGGTAGAATACCGAAATCAAGTTCATTTGTCACAGGTGATCAGAATGGAGATGGTATTTGAATCATTCTGCACTTTTTGTAATATTTTGAAAGTATTTACAAAGAATTATGTGGCAATTTTTCTCAAATGCTGCAATCCTATAAGGAAATAGGGCATAAATATATAAAAAAGCAATAAAATTATCCTAGATTGTTTTGGGTATATAAAACATGCCTGAATGTTTGGAATATGGATATCACTGTTTGGTCTGGATTACTTAGTTAAAATTTTAGTAAGTGGCATTATATATAAACTGTTCCTTTATAATGGATGGAAGCAATTTTGATATTTTAACGAGAATAAAAGACTAAAAGCAGGGACAGGGTGTTTGCGGATATGAGTAGTATTCAGGGTGGGGAGTAGATGTGGATGAGAAATGGTTGGACAGAGTAATAAAGCTGGAAGGGCAGGTATTAAATGTGGGAAAAGAGGAATGAAGAGGATAAGGTTGGAGAGAACGTTGAATGATATTTAAGGATTTCGAATCTTCTTAGAGATACTAAAGTATAATGCTTTTCTCGGAAGCAGACTGTTACTTCTGCCAATATCAGGAAATTAAGCCCACTGTTTTTCGATAAAAATAAAGAGATCTTAAAATGATCAGGGAATTGGGTACTTAAATGAGTTATCAAATAATAGGGAGCTTTATGTGAAAAGCTAAAAATGTCAGGATGACACTTTATGGAGCAAGTTGGATAGGGTAAATGATGGGTATTTTTAAATCCTCATAATTTGTTCATGTTATGAGAGTATGCTCAGAAGCCTAATAATATATTAACATGAAGGAAAGCCTTACAGCAAGGAATGAATATATTCAGATAAATGGAGAAAAAAATGTTGCTTTATTTATAAATAATCTTAGAGAATTTGCTCTCCAGGGGCAGGCATAGGTTCCATATTCTGTTGATCTAAATATGAAAGTGAAATATACAAATTAATTATTAAGTAAATATGTGGATATTTATTTCCCAATTTTCCAGGTATGTTTCATGAAAGACCAATGGTTCTCCTTTTCCTAATCTTATATATCTACTTGTTCCATTTTTAAACATAATTCCAATGAAGTAGAATAAAATAAGATTATTCGGTGGAAAAAAAAATACGTGTACCAATCATTGTTTTTAAGGACACCATAATGATCTTCAGTAGTAAAACTGACATTGAGATTATTTGAAAATGCTGTTCCATGTATGGACATCTGAGATTTGTAAACCAACCTTCCACAAATGTGTACAGAAAACTACTACTGTAAGGACTCTCTTTGAAACTGTCAAAATATTCTTCTGAATGCTGTTCAAATAACTTGAAGCCATAGATGTGAACTATAGGGGAAATAATATGTTCTACAATAAGTGTGAATGTATTAGAATGCAAACAGAAGATGATTGAAGAAACTCCTCTGCCTGTTGTATGACGGCAAATATGAACAGAAATTAAGTCATTGTAAATTAGAATCTTATTTCTCCATTATTTCTATCTCAACATAGAAAAGGTGGGAATGACAGAAGATAACCACTCCATAACAACTGAATTTATCCTTAGCGTATTTACTGATGAACCAGAGCTGAAGAACCTTCTCTTTGTGGTGTTTTTTGCCATCTATCTGATCACCATGGTGGGGAATCTTGGTTTGGTGGTTTTGATCTATATTGATCGTCATCTTCACACACCAATGTACATCTTTCTGGGCAACCTGGCTCTGATGGATTCCTTTTGCTCCTGTGCTGTTACACCCAAGATGTTAGAGAACTTCATTTCAAAAGACAGAACGATTTCCCTCTATGAATGCATGGCACAATTTTATTTTTTCTGCTTTGCTGAAACTGTGGACTGCTTTCTTCTGGCAGCAATGGCCTATGACAGGTATGTGGCAATATGCAGCCCACTGCAGTACCACACCAAGATGTCGATGAAACTCTGTGTTCAGATCACTACAGGGACCTACATAGCTGGAAGTATGCATGCCATGATTCATGTGGGGTTACTGTTCAGATTAACTTTCTGTGGCTCTCATGAAATTGGTCACTTTTATTGCGATGTGTTTCCATTGTACAGAATTTCTTGTGTTGACCCCTTTATCAATGAACTGGTGCTACACATCTTGGCAGGTTCAATTCAGATCATCACTAATATCATAGTTCTTATCTCTTATCTTTACATACTTTTCACTATTTTCAAAATGAAATCCAAACAGGGAAGAGGCAAAGCCTTACAAACTTGCGCATCCCACTTTTTCTCAGTCTCAATATTCTATGGTTCTATAATTTTTGTGTATGTTCAACCAAGTTCAGTCAAAGAAGAAGATAAAGATATACCTGTTGCTGTTTTTTATGCTCAAGTAATTCCCTTAATAAATCCTTTTATTTATAGTCTAAGAAATAAGGAAGTAATAAATGCTGTAAAAAGAATTGTGAAGAATAAATCTCAGAATACTGTGAAATAAATATCAGCCCCTGTATCAAACTGGTTTTAATATGGTAACTTTTTCAAAGACAATGGATAGTAAGAAAATGTAAATTGTCTATTTTTGTGTGTAAAATATTGAATAATTAAAATTAGATGATATGAAAGCAAGATAATCTTTAAATAGATATGTACATTCAAAGAAGGGTTTCTACTGTGATGCATTGCAAACTCTAAGCTAATAGAATCCATCAAGTACAAGTAAATGATTACTCTGAATTCACAAATTGTGTCAGACTAATGAATTTCAATGTTCAATAAATTCAACACATACTAAGTAAAGATCACATTATATAAATATAATAATATTGCTAAGTGTATGGAATCCCTAATCATAAAAACTCAATCCAATTTTTGAAATATAAATCCCTTCTTAACAAACAACGTCTATCAGATGAAAACTATCCTTTTGAAACTGATTCTCTTGATTTTGTTCTAGAGATTATGATTGCGTATGGATCCATTCAGAAAATGTATTCTCAAGTAAGAACATTTTCATCTCTTCTCTTAGTTATTTATCTTCTCAAACTGTTTGAAATAGAGCATCTTCCAAAAGGAGATTTGTCACTCTGTGTGTGAAATGATGAGATTTATAATGAAATCCCTATAGATTGAATGTTTTCAGGTAGTTTGATTAGTCGTTCATGATGGATAGCACTGCAACTCCTGAAAAAATCACTGAGGTCCATTATTTGATCCCCAATGTCATTAGTAGTCTTGTTTACTGTTAGTAATATCATAAACCTGCACTGTTTTCAAAGTAAACTGTTATAGTCACATCATTAGCAGAAAGAGGGAGCTGCTGTGAAATCATCTGAACAAAAAATATTTATTGATCACTAAAGAAAAAAGCTTACTCAAACCCTACCATATGCCAAACACTAAACCAGAATATGCACATATATCGCCTGCCCATGATCTGATCATTAATTTTTCATGCTTTTCCAGATTAAAACTCACACTATTAAACATTTAGTAGTTTACCCAACTTCATCTAGTCACCCTTGAATAGAGTTGGGATTTGTTTCAATACTTTGTTTTATCCAAGCGTTTTACTATTTCATTCACAATTAATGTAAATTAGTTATCTCAAAGTATTTGCATTGTAAGAAATATATTGAACACACATATATGAATTAAAACCAATGCAGATCATGTGCAAGTAATCCTCAAATGTGTAGGGTATACATAACATAATTGTGGGTTTAGGTATTGGCGATCAGTCTTGCCCAGGGTATTTAGTTAAAATAACTACAGAAGTAAATATGCTTTAATGAATGCAAACTTTTTTGGTATTTGTGGAAAACAGGAGTAATAGCATGAACAGTCAAAGTTAATGGAAATGTGTTTGGTCCTGGATCAGCGAAGTGAACAACAGGTGGACAGAATGAGAAAGGTGGCAGACCTGTTGCTGAGATCTCTTGGTGGATGTGGGAAGAAAAGATGGAAGTAGATTAGGTTACTCAGACTCTTAATGGTATCCTAAAGAATCTTAATTTGTTTTAACTCATCTAAAAAGCATCAGACATTGAGTTCTTCCTGGCAGCAGAGTTATATAATTTCAGAGCTCTGATCTGGCACTTTATTGTAAAAGAAATTCTATGATCAATGACATTAACCACAAGAATTCTTATAATACATAAAAAAAGGTGAAACTGGAGAATACTCTACAAATGGAGAAGGGTGCATTGATATAAAAATATTTTAAAGAAGGAAAAATTGTAAATTGCAATTTACTTTTTGATAATAAAACGAAGGCTTATTTTGTTCATTTGAGTATTGATGATGTATTTGATATGATGTTAGAAGGATTTAATACAGTGTCTGAAATATTTAGGCATTCAATAAGTATTTCCTAAGTACATCATGTATAAACTAATATGACATTATCTTTGATTAATGAATTTAAAATTTTTTCATACATATATTGACAATTTTAATTTATACTGAAAATCACTCGCTTTTGTCCTTTTGCCACCTTTTTGAATGAGTCTTCTGATTTCTTTGAGGCTGTTGCACTTTTATGTAACTATGTGTCTTTTTTTCTCATTACTTATTTGCCTTCTCAGTTTCCTTATAATGTTTTCTGATGTGCAGAAAATTTCATTTTAATGTATTCATTAATATTGATCACTCCCATTCTAATTCCTGTGTCTCTCTTCCTGAATAGAAACTTCCTATTCAGAAAACTCATATTCATTGATATTTCCAGATCCTTCTATTTCACCTGTTAATTATTGAATCATAATGAGATATACGCTGCTTGCTGTTCTAAAATAAGTCTATGATGCCAATGAAATGTTTTATAATAAATGAAGTATCATAAATGAAGTAAATTGATGTAATTACAATAAAAATATCAGAGATGGCTTATGAGGAACTAGGTAAACTATTCTGAAATGTGTCAGATAGATAAGCCAAGAAAATAGTGAAAGAGCCTGATATCAGATGTTAAAGTGGGTGATAAATCTATGTTAACTTAAACAAATATATTAGTATAAGAATCAATGCTCAGTTTATAGAAAGAAAACATAGTTAGAAGTCAACTGAAAGATATAGTAAGAATAATATAAAAAACAAACCAGTAAAGAGTGAAAACTAAGTTAAAGCATGGGCCATAGTTATTAGTACAATTATAAAACTGTGCTTTCTTCAGTTGTAACAAATGTACCACACCAATAGAATAGTACAAAACTCTGTATTTTATGCATGATAAAAATTTATATTTAAAAAATATGTAAATAAAGTTTTTTTTTTTTATGCCCCAACCTAAGGGTGTTTAACTATTTGGAACTTCTTTTTGTTTTGTTTTACTCTGCTCAGGTAAAGTTTTATTATGGAAAATTACAAATATAAACAAAATGCATCTCTCACCAGCTTCAATAAATTTTTATACAGTTATTTAAATTAGCATGTAATAGGTTTATTTTATTTTTAAAATAATTAATAAACAAAGATTTTTATTACTTAGTTTTAACTCCTTTTATAAGTAATATAATTAGACTAAATACAGTAAACAAACATTTTATTCGGTCCAGAATAATTTTTAAATACATGAAGAAGTCTGAAGACTAAAAAGTTTGAGATTCTCTGAATTGGATGGATGTTGAACCTCTGTTTCCATCCTCTATTTGGTGACATTGTTTTGGTAAGCCTTACATCCACTGATCCCCTTTCCCTTTTCTAAGGCTGCATGATTTTCTTTAGGTACTCATGCAGCCCTGCCCCATTACCTATATTGAAAATCAAAATTTGTAAAATTGTTTGTGGCCAATAAGACAGGAAAGGTGGCTTTCTAGAAGTTTACCAAAATATGTTTTATTTATTTAAAAGATATCTAAAAAAGTGGACTCATTCACTCTGAATGCAATGTGTATGGCTATGAAATCTGACATCATCTTCATCCAATTTACCTTCAAGGGGCAAGCCACTCTGTGCATGAAATAAACATGCAATAGAGGATGTAATTGAGGGAATCAGTGAGAAATAACACCAGAGTAATAGAAATAAAATACCTCTTTTAGTGGAATCCAGTTGATTTTCTTACTGCTTAAACTGTTTGAAGAGATGTTTAATTTACAGCTGAAAGAATATTATCTGATACATTCATGGGTTTTACTTTATGATTTAGCTTTATTTTTTGCGTTCCATATAAGCTAATCCTCAACAATCTATTTTTACAAATAACTCTTCAGTTGTATCCATTTTGACATTATAGCATGTTTGAGTTTGCTAGCTGCTGGAATACAACACACCAGAGATGAACTGGCTTTCAATAAAATGGGATTTATTTAGCTGACATACAGTTCTTTGGAGGAAAGGCAGCTAACTTTCAAGTGAGGTTCTTTCTTATGTGGGAAGGCACAGGATGATCTCTGCTGGGCTTCTCTCCAGGCCTCTGGGTTCGGACAAATTTCCCAGAGTGATTCCTTTCTGCATGACCAGAGGCCGGGCTGAGCTGCAAGTGCTGAGTTGAGGTATGCTGAGCTGCTTGGTTGTCCTACGTTGAGCTCTCTTATTTAAACACCAGCAAATTAAATCAAATGTCATTCATTGCAGCAGGAATGCCTCCTGATTGCAGATGTAATCAGGAACAGCTGAGGTTCACATGTCATTGGCTCATGTCCACAGCAATAGAACTAGGGACCTTCACCTGGCCAAGTTGACACCTGAACCTAACTACCACATAGCATATCTATTGAGTCATTTATTTTTATTAGTATGTATTACTTTCTAAAACCCCATTTAAAAAAATTAAGGGACAAAGTATCATTTTAATTTGTGCACATACATATCAAGGTGTAACTCAGGAATTAACCCAAGAATCAACCACTTGTCTAGAACCCTTGATCTTAACCACTAAGCTTTTCTATGTATAGGGTGAGAAACCAAAAGTAAAATGAAAGGAAAACCTTTCACTAGGCTAAGGTGTGGTGTGTGGAGGAAAGGAGCAGAAATGATATTTTTCCCAAAGTATGGTTTGAAAATTCTTAAAACCTGGAAAGAAAAGTTTAAATAATTATAGAAGCAATACCATGTATATTTTTAACCAAGATGAAACAATGTTAGAAATTGCCTTTTTCTCTCTCCATCTCTGTATATGTATATGTATGTCATATATATATATATGACAGTTACAGATGCTGACCTCATGATATTTGCCCTGGAATACTCTAACATATATCTCAAAAGGACAAAGGCATTTCCTACATGATCATAATAACCAAGAAACTTACCATTAATTCAAAAATATGTATATTTTTTGTTCAAAATTTTTCTGATTTCCAAAAATTGTCCTCAACATGTATTTAATTTCCATCATGGTTTCAGATAAGGTCACTTTTTTTTATGTTAGCATGACTCATTAGACACCTTTAATCTAGAAGTCTCTTGATTTATTTTTCACTTTAATGATACCAAGTTTTTAAACTGTTCAAAATAGCAGATCCTGTATACATATTCCACAATCTGCATTTTTTGATGTTTCCTCACAGTTAGTTACAGTTCAAATTTTTTGGTGTGGTAGCTATGCTATGTTTTCCTTTTTGCATCACAATGAAAGACCGTAACTTCATAACTGGAGATGCAAATTTTAAAACTAGGACTTCAGATGGTAACCAGATCATTCCATGCTAAAGATAACATATTATAATTAAAATGAAATCTGTCTGTTAATACTTGGTAACAATGTGAATTTCCAGATTCCCAATACCTTTCTCAGTGTTTTTAGTATCCATTTACAATCCTCACATGATTCTATTATTATATAGAAGGTGTAAAAATAGTGCCATACCTGATTTCTACCTAAATTCATTTTGACAAAAAATAGCTTTATATCTAGGTCATTAAAATTTTTTTCCAATAAACTTAAAAATTTAAAAACAGTTTTATATTTATAGAAAAAGTATGATGACACTACAGAAAATTCCCATAGGTCACACCATTTATTTGCATTATTAACAGTAATCTTACAGTAATGTGGCATATTTGTTACAATTAATCAGCAGAACAGATTCATTACTATTAATTAAACCCTTGATTTATTCTGATTACCTTAGTTTATTTCCAATGTTTTTGCCCTGTTTCAGGGTCCCATCCAGGCTACCATGTTACATTTAGTCATCATGTCTTTTTAGCCTCCTCTTGATTGAATGTTTGTCAGATTTTCCTTGTTTTTATGAATTTGTCAGATTGAGGAGTATTTGTTGTATGTTTTATTGAATGTCTCCCTGTTGAGCTTTGTCTGATGTTTTTCATGATTAGACTGGATTTATGTGTGTGTATGTGAGAGGTGGAACAAGATCAAAAATGTAAATTGACATTCTAATAACATCTTATCAGTAGTATATACCACATCATAGATTTCAACAGTTGAATATGACATTAATCACTTGCTTGAGGCAATATTTGTCAAGTTTCTCCACTGAAAAGGCACTATTTTCCATTTCCATACTGTTGTTTTTGGAAAATGTGACTCTGTGAAATCCCCATAAGGAGTGGAAGGTTATGTTAGCATCTCCTTCCAGGAATTATATCTACCAGAAATTATTTACAATTCTTCTGCAGGGAATATTTGTCCCTTTTCCCCAATTTATATACATATACAATCATTTATTTACATCAGTATGGATTCATGTATATCTATTTTATACATACATGTATTTATACATATCTCCACCTCGAAAATTATACATTAATGTGCACATTATTCACAAACAACACATTGATTCTATAGTGTACATGGGATGGCAGACGATGAAATGAAAAGGAAGGACAAAGTTGAGGGACTTACACTATCTGATTTCAACATTTATTTTAAAGTTTATAGTAAGCAAGACCACATGGAATTGTGGAAAGTATAGACACATATTTCAAGGAAACAGAATAATCACTGGATGCAATCCTCCCCAAGGGAAGTGTGTGACCTTGGTGAGGAAGATCCCTTTAACCAAGGGATAAATTCAAGAGGCTGACTCAGTTGGTACTGTCAGCAGCCAGTGACCTCACTGCCAAGGAAATCAGGTGGGATCCCATCTGTGAACCACAGATCCACTGAAGTCTACATCTTTCATTGTTCAGACCGCTTGTTTTTATGAATTCAGAGAATAGCCCCTTGAGATTTCTTGTTCTTCTCTTGTCCTGGATAACCTATAAGAGGAAGGTGATCCTTGAGCATCAAAGGCTGCAGACAGTTTTTAACCACACTTGTAATCATCTACTCCATCTTCTGAATACTCCTCATCTTTGGCTATTATGTCTGCCAGCCCAGGTGGCTCACATTGTGGGATGATACCAACATTAGACCCTTGAATCTTCTGAGGCCTATGTCACCATGCAATTTCAGAACAGGTCAGTTTTCCTTATCTATTGAGTGTCAAATTTGAGGAAGTGAAATATAAAGATACCTGTTAATCACATGAATGCCAAATATCATCTTTGCTAATATCATTGTGTGACATCATACTTACTTCTTTCTGGTTATTGAGTCAATAACCCCTTAGAGCCTTTTATTCCCTTATCATGCCTGCTGGCCTTGTGCCACAAACCCAAAATGACCAGATTGCATCTGTTCCTTTAAATACACTGAGATTCTTGATGTCGTACTGGATTGCATTTACATGCCGAGAATCAGAACTTCTAAATACATATATGTTCAGACATGATGGGACAGGCAGTGTAAATTTCTCCAGTGTGTCACTAGGGAATTCCTGTTCCCATGTGTTTATCTATCCTATAGAGGATATGTTTCCATGTAAATGGTGCTCATTCATTTTTGGAATTAAAAAATCCACAGAGGAGGCAGCGCCATCATAACAGTGCATCCACTACAAAATTATGACTCAGTTGTAATTTATAATGGCTAAACAGAAATATTTTAAGCCAGGTGTTTCTAAGAAATGTCAATTATGATGAGGGGAAATGTGCTGGTTTGAAAGGAACTATGTCCCCTAGAAAAGCCATGTTTTAATCAAAATATCATTTTGTAAAGTTAGAATGATCTCTGTTCAATACTGTATGTTTGAATCCTTAATCAGATTATCTCCCTGGATGATGTGATTTAGTCCAGAGTGGTTGTTAAACTGGATTAGGGGATGACATGTCTCCACCCATTTGGGTAGGTCTTGATTGGTTTATTGGAGTCGTATAAAAGAGGAAATATTTTGGAGATTGGATTCAGAGAGAGCAGAATGACATTGCCACGAGAAGCAGAGTCTACCAGCCAGCAACCTTTGGAGCTGAAGAAGGAAAATGCTTCCCGGGGAGTTTCATGAAACCGGAAGTCAGAGAGAAAGCTAGCAGATGATGCCTTGCTCTCCATGTGCCCTTCCAGTCGAGAGAGAAACACTGATTGTGTTCACCATGTGCCTTCTCACTTGAGAGAGAAACCCTGAACTTCATCAACCTTCTTGAACCAAGGTATCTTTCCCTGGATGCCTTAGATTGTGTGGAGGGCCAGGAACAATTAATCAGGCCCAAGCAGGGAGAGTCCCCACACTAGCTGGAATGTCCCCAAGAGTTAAACAATAACCAATGCTAAGAAACTGTGGGAATGGGATAAGTTTTGGCAATGGCTAATGGCATTCTTCTGCTTCTATGAACCGCTTGCTTGCTAGCCACTGCAAAAAAAACCACAGTATGATTTTAGCCTTTATAAGCACACCTTGAAAATCTCTAGGGGCTGCTCTCTGAATCCTCTTTCTTGAAGGTTTCTGAGGCAGTCGCCAGCTGGCTAATTAAGACCCCAAATTGGCTTGCAGTTTTGAATTGTGTGGTCTTGCTTTCGGAGCACCCCACAACAGACTGGACATTTCTATAGACTTGCTTTAATTGGGTCATTTTCTCAGCCTTAGAACTGTAAACTAGCAACTTATTAAATTCCTCCTTTTAAAAGCCATTCTGTTTCTGGTATATTGCATTCTGGCAGCTAGCAAACTAAAACAGGGAGGCTAGTAAATCAGAAATTGTTGAATGTCACACATTTCTTTTGTTCTAAAGTAGATTTCTCGATCCAGTGCAATGCTATACACCATTTTCTAAGCCTTCATATAGTGGTGTCACTTGTCGATTTATAAAGAGGAGAGATAAGCCATACCTGAATTATATGTTAATGAAAATCAGATTATTCATCCATCAGAATTAAAAGGGGTTTATGGCAACCAAGTTGGTAACAAGTACCATTGAACGGTTTGAAATATATTGTCATATTGGAACACTACATTGGTCTCTTTTCCTATAAAATTTGAAACATGGCAGCAACAGCAGCTTAATCAGCATAAAAAGTTGATGTCCATGCCCGGGCACAAGCATGCTGTATTATTCAGTGTTCTTTAGAGAAACAGAACCAACAGAATATATCTGTAAATATGAGATTTATAAAGTTGTCTCACACAACCTTAGGAAAGGAAGTGTCCAAAATCTACAGGGAAGGCTCTGAAGAAGGGTCTGGACAAATTCCACAGGAAAGGCTCACTGACTGAAGAAGCAGTGAAAATGTCTCTCTTCTTCCTTAAAAGTCTTCAACTGTTTGGATTATCTCATTGGTGCGAGTCACGCCTTAGTTGGCCACAGGTGTAATCAGCCACAGGTGCAATCAACTGACGGATGATTTAATACACCAGCTTTCCAATTTATCAATCAGCCATGAAATATCCTTGTAGTAATGGTCAGGCCAGTGGTTGCCTGACAAGAAAACTGGGCATTATCATTTGGCCAAGTTGACACCAGAACATAAACATCACAGAACACTCTTTGTCATATGTTTCATCTAACAATACTCAACTGTCCTGTGTACAACTGGAAACAGGATACATCTCTCCAGAATAGGGTACAAGTGTTTAGGTAGCATTCACTGTTAAATTTAATATAACATGACTTAAATACTATAACATAAGCAATGCAACTTATAAGAGGAAAACAAGATATTTGCTAATATACAAATACAAGCATACTCATAATATAACAGGGAACAAGTATTCATAACATCACAGTCCTTGTTTCTATAACTGGTCACATGTGCTAGTTTGAAAAATACTATGTACACTATAAAAGCCATGTTTTAGTACAGATCTAAACTGTGGGAGCAGCTGTTTCTTTTAATCCTGATTCAATGCTGTAAGCTGGAAACATTTGAGTATATTATCTCCATAGAGATGTGACATGCCCAATAGTGGGTGTTACCATTTGATTAGGATTGACTTCACCCACTTTGTGTGTGTCTTGATTGGTTTACTGGAATCCTTCAAAAGAGGAAACATTTTGGAGGAAGCCAGAAAGATGTATGGAGATGCATGGAACCCAGCAGAAATCGTCATGAGATGTTTAACAAGCCAGAACTTCTAGGGAAGCCAAGGGATGCAAGCCAGGCCTAAATAAGCAAAGTGAGGCATCTCCAAAGAAACAGAGATGAAAGCAATGGAGTCCAGGAGCAAGGGACCAGCAGATGACAGCCACATGACTTCCTAGCAGACAGAGGTGTTTCTGACCCATTGGCCTTTCTTGAGTGAAGTTAACCTCTTGTTGGTGCCTTAATCTGGACACTTTCACTTCCTCAGAGCTGTCAAGTTGTAACTAACTTATAACTTATTAAATCCCCCTTTTGAGGGCAGGGCATGGTGTCTCAGCAAGCGGAGTTCTTGTCTGCCATGCCGGAGACCTGGGTTCGATTCCCAGTGCCTGCCCATGCAAAAGAAGAAAAAGAAAAATCCCCCTTTTGAAAAGCCATTCTAGTCCTGATATACTGCATTTCAGCAGCATTCAAATTGACACAGCACTTAGTCATAGTTCATATTTATCACTACCTTCTTCTGCTACCCATTCAATGTTCCTTTCACCCTCAGCAAACACTTCAGCTGGACTTGGTTCTTTGCCAGGTGGGGTTACCTAAACCTGAACTTTCTGGGTCATTGACAGTCCTGCCTGGATTGGGTTGTTACAGTTTTCCATTGACTTTAATCACAGACTATCGTAGTATTAAGAAATGCCCTAGGGGATCTCCTGTATTCCAGGAAAACTCTTCTTTACCTCCATTGTGAGGTTACTGCACTATTTTCTCTTCATAGTCAGGATCAATCACCCCAGACAGAACAGTAATCCCCTTTAATGCCCATTGATTCAGTGGCATGCCTAGGTGGCAGCCTTAACTTCCAGCTCAATGGAATCATTGTTGTGTCTCCTGGTAGGAGCAATCCTATCTTTGGAACTAAGACCTGTAGACCACCAGAGCTTAAGGTTTCAGGGTCAGGAAGCAAAAATTTTCCTAGTGGATCACTGCGGGTATTAGTAAGTGATGCCACTCCCATTTCTACTCCTTGATTATGGGATCCATGGATACTGGCTATGGGAGAAATAACACCACAGAGTGGATGCTGATTCAAAGCATACACAGCCTCCTGGAAAACATTGCCCCAGCCCTGCAAGGTATTGCCACCTAGTTGGCACCATAATTGGATCTTCAAAAGGCCATTGCACCATTCTATCAACTCAGCTGCCTCTGGATGATGAGTACATGGTAAGACCAGAGAATTCCATGAGCATGTGCCCATTCCTGCACTTCATTTGCTGTGAAGTGGGTTCCTTGATCAGAAGCAGTGCTGTGGAAAAATATAACAGTGGATAACACATTCTGTAAGTCCATGGATGGTATTTTGCTGAACAATTGCATGCAGAGAAGACAAACTCATATTCAGAGTATGTGCCTATTCCAGTTAGAACAAATCACTGCCCATTCCATGGTGGAAATTGTCCAAAGTAATCAACGTGGCACCAGATAGCAAGCTGATCACCTGAGGGAATGTTGCCATATTGGAGACTGTGTGTGTATTGCTGCTGTGAGCATATTGGGCAATCACCAATGGTGTAGCCAACCGGCCATGATGTGTGGAAGTACTGCTGAACCCATCCTGAACCTCCAATCCTACTACCATGACCACTTTGTTCATGAGTCTATTGGGCAATGGCAGAGGTGGCTGAGAAAAGATGACCACTTGTATCCACACGATGGGTTTTCTTATCCACTTGATTATTAAAACCTTCCTCTGTTGAAGTTAACCTCTTGTGAGCATTTACATGGGACACAAATATCTTCATATTCTTTGACAACTCAGAAAGGCCAATCCATATACCTCTTGCCCAGATATCTTTGTCACCAATTTTCCAATCATCCTTCTTCCAAGTCCCTGCCCATCCAGCTAACCCATTAGTGGCAACCCATACATTAATGAGTGAAAGGGATGGGCTTAAATCTTTTAACGAGAAGCTTACGGCACCGACTGACAGATATAGATGTTTCTGTGAGTGCCCTGAAGGTAAATCTTATTTCCTATACCTGTAGACTTGAGATCTCTGAAAATCAGACTCAAAAGCTTATTGTTAGAGTAGTAACTTTACAACATAAACTGAAATCTCAATCTTCCATGGTGTCTGCCATTAAAGTGAGTGCATTGATTGGAAAGGATTGGGTCCCTGGAAAATGGTGTATTACTTAGGATTATCTCGAGAAACAGAATCAAGAGGAAACACTTGCAAATATAAAATTTATAAAAGTGTCTCACGTGTCCGCAAGAACACAGAGTCCAAAATCCACAGGGCAAGCTGTGAAGCTGAGGACTCTGATGGATGTTCTGGATGAACTCCACAGGAGAGGCTCACCAGTCAAGCAGGAATGGGACCTGTCTCCTCTGAGTCCTCCTTAAAAGACTTTCTGTGATTAGATTAAGCATCACAAATTGTAGAAGACACTCCCCTTTGGCTGATTACAAATGGAATCAGCTGTGGATACAGCTGATGTGATCATGATCTAATCCTACGAAATATCCTCATTGCAACAGACACGCCAGCACTTGCCCAATCAGATAAAGGGGTTCCACAACTTGGCCAAGTTGACACATGTCCCAACCATGACAGTCCACCCCTTGTCAATTTGGCACTCATATATATATCACCTGAAACCATACTTAACTTCCAAATGAAAACAATAAAGCACACATATTTTCCTTTTGTCTGACCATACTCAATTTTTCTGCATGTACTGGAAACACATTAAATCTCTCCAGAACAGGGTGCAAATCCTTGGGCAACTCCCATTCTTAAACTTGATATCTTACAATGTAAATAGTATAACATAAATAAAACAGCATTACAGTCCTCGTTTCTGTAACTGATCACATGGTCGGAGTTCATATTTATCACTACCTTCTTCCACTACCCATTCCATGTTCCCTTTACCATCAGCAAGCACTTCAGCTGGCCATGGTTCTTTGCCTAGTGGGGTGACCCAATCTTTCATTCCTGAAGTTTCAGAGCCATTAGTAGTCCTGCTTGGATTGCGTTGTTGCAGTTTTCCATTGATTTTAATCACAGGGCATAGTAGTACTAAAAGACGCCCTAGGGGATCTCCTATATTCCAAGAAAAGTCTTTTTTACCTCCATTATGTAGTTGCAGGCTTAGTTCTGCCTGAAAGTCAGGGTCAATTACCCCAGACAATAAATTAATCCCTTTCTGAACTTGTTGATCCAGGGGCATAAGTAGTGCAAAGTGACAAGGTGTCAGTCTTAACTTACAGTTCAGTGGAATCGTTGTTTCTCCTGGAGTAAGTACACCCAATTGTGGAACTAAAACCTGTAGACCAGCAGAACTCAGGGTAGCAGGGGCAGGAAGCAAAAATTTTCCTAGTGGATCACTAGGGGTAATAGTGAATGGTACCACACCCATTTCCACCCCTTGGTTCCTGGACCCATGGATCCTGGCTATGGGAGAAACAGCACCATACAGCGGATGCTGATTCAGAGCATATACAGCTTCCTGGAGAGCATTACCCCAACCTTTCAAGGAATGGCCACCTAGTTGGCACTGTAATTGAGTTTTCAAAAGGTCATTCCACTGTTCTATCAATCCAGCTGCTTCTGAAAGATGGAGAACATGGTAAGACCAGAGAATTCCATGAGCACGTGCCCATTTCTGCACATCATTTGCTATGAATTGTGTTCCTTGATCCAAAGGAATGCTATGTGGAATACCATGATAATGGCTAAGGCATTCTGTTAGCCCACAGATGGTAGTTTTGGCAGAGGCATTGCGTGCAGGGAAAGCAAACCCATATACAGAGTATGTGTTTATTCCAGTTAGAACAAATCATTGCCCCTTCCATGAAGGAAGCGGTCCAATGTAATCAACCTGCCACCATGTAGCTGGCTGGTCACCTCGGGGAATGGTGCCATATTGGGGACTGAGTGTGGGTCTCTGCTGCTGGCAGATTGGGCACTCAGCAGTGGCTGTAGCCAGGTCAACCTTGGTGAGTGGAAGTCCATGTTGCTGAGCCCATGCATAACCTCCATCTCTACCACCAGGACCACTTTGTTCATGAGCCCATTTGGCAATGACAGGAGTTGCTGTGGAAAGAGACTGACTGATATTCACAAAATAAGTCATCTTATCCACTTGAATATTGAAACTTACCTCTGCTGATGTCACCCTCTGGTATGTATTCACATGGGACACAGATATCTTCATGTTTTTAGCCCACTCAGAAAGGTCTATCCACATACCTCTTCCACAGCCTTCTTTGTCACCAATTTTCCAATTATGGTCTTTCCAATTCCCTGGCCATCCACCCAAACCATTAGCAACAGACCATCAGTCAGTATACAAACGCACTTCTGACCAGTTATCTTTCCAAGCAAAATGAACAACCAGATGCACTGTTTGAAGATCTGCCCTCTGGGAGGAATTCCCCTCACCACTGACCTTCAAGGACACCACAGAAAGAGGTTGTAGTGCTGCACCTGTCCATTTTATAGTAGTACCTGCATATCATGATGAACCATCTGTAAACTAAGCTGAAGTTTTCTCTTCCTCAGTCAAATCACTGTAAGGAACCCCCCAAGAGGCCACAGCTCTGGTGTGGGAAAGAGAAGGTAATGTGGCAGGAGTGGAAACCATGGGTATTTGTGGCACTTCTTCATGTAACTTACTTGTGCCTTCAGGACCTGCTCTGGCTCTATCTCATATACACCATTTCCATTTTACAATAGAATGGGGCTGTGCATGCCCAACTATATGGCTTGGTGTGTCAGACAACACCCAACTCATGATAGGCAACTCAGGTCTCATGGTAACTTGGTGGCCCACGGTTAAGAGTTCAGTCTCTACTAAGGCCCAGTAGCAGCCACATTTTGGTCCATGTTTCAGCCAACCATCCAAACAAAAGCTGTTTCTCAAAAGGAGATTAGTTATGTGCCGCAGATGGTAAGGCTTTGCTCCAAAATCCTAAGGGTCTGTGTTGTGATTCTCCTATATGGGCCTGCCAAAGGCTCCAGACAGCATCTCTATTTGCCACTGACGCTTCCAGCATCATTGGATCTGCTGGATCATAGGGCCCAAGTGGCAGAGTAGCTTGTACAGCAGCCTGGACCTATCGCAGAGCCTCCTCTTGTTCAGGTCCCCACTCAAAATTAGCAGCTTTTCTGGTCACTCAATAAATGGGCCAGAGTAGCACAGCAAAATGAGGAATATGTTATAACCAAAATCCAAAAAGACCAACTAGGTGTTGTGCCTCCTTTTTGTTGTGGGAGGGGCCAGATGCAACAACCTATCCTTCACCTTAGAAGGGATATCTTGACATGCCCCAAACCACTGGACACCTAGAAATTTTACTGAGGTGGAAGGCCCCTGTATTTTGGTTGAATTTATCTCCCATCCTCTGACACACAAATGCCTTACCAGTAAATCTAGAGTAGTTGTTACTTCTTGTTCACTAGGTCCAATCAACATGATATCATCAATATAAGAGACCAGTGTGATATCCTGTGGGAGGCAGATATGATCAAGGTCTCTGTGAACAAGATTATGACATAGGACTGGAGAGTTGATATACCTCTGAGGTAGGACAGTGAAAGTATATTGCTGACCTTGCCAGCTGAAAGCAAACTGTTTCTGGTGGTCCTTACTAATAGCTATTGAGAAAAAAGTATTTGCCAGATCAATAGCTGCATACCAGGTACCAGGGGATGTACTGATTTGCTCAAGCAATGATTCCACATCTGGAACAGCAGCTGCAATTGGAGTTACCACCTGGTTGAGCTTACGATAATCCACTGTCATTCTCCAAGACCCATCTGTTTTCTGTACAGGCCAAATAGGAGAGTTGAACGGGGATGTGGTGGGAATCACCACCCCTGCATCTTTCAAATCCTTAAGAGTGGCAGTAATTCCTGCAATCCCTCCAGGAATATGGTATTGCTTCTGCTTTACTATTTTGCTTGGTAGGGGCAGTTCTAGTGGCTTCCACTTGGCCTTTCCCACCATAATAGCCTTCACTGCTATAGTTAGAGAGCCAACGTGGGGATTCTGCCAGTAGCTCAGTATGTCGATTCCAATTATAAATTCCATAACTGGGAAAATAACTACAGAATAGGTCCAGGGGCCCACTGGACCCACTATGAGATGGACCTGAGTTAAACTCCGTTGATCACCTGGCCTCCATAATCCCCTACACTGACTGGTGGTCCAGAGTGATGTGTTGGGTCCCCTGGAATTAATGTCACTTCTGAACCAGTGTCTAATAATCCCTGAAATATCCCCAATGCACAGTTACCCTGGTAAAAGACTATCAGTCTCCTTGGGGAAGACTTGGAGGAATATTAACAGTATAAATTTGTGGCAGTGTAAAAGGTTTCTCTCCCAAAGGAAACTGGCCTCCCCTTCATTCAAGGGGTTCTGGGTCTGTAAACTGTTTCAAGTCTGGAAATTGATTAAGGGCCTGCTACTCTGTGTTTTTGTATTTCAGGTTAGACTTCTGTTCACTTGAGCTAGAACTCTTTTGTTTATACAGCTCCAACAAGAATTTAGTAGACTGCCCTTCATTGTATTTCTAGGTACCCCATGATTTATTAGCCAATGCCACAAATCTCTCCATGTCATATAATTTTGACGCCCCCTTTTGAGTGTGCTGTCCATTATAATAGTCACATCTACCCTGTCTTTGGTGATTAAGTGCTGCCACCTGGCTTCTGCCAATTTAGGATCCTGTCATCCCCAATATGTTTAAGGATTCCAGCTTTGTGACAGCAGTTCTTACACTAATGTCTGACCTATAGAGAAGTGAAACTACAGAGCTCTTTAGGGATGATGGTGCTAGTCTCACAAATTTATTTCTCACTGTTCTGGAAAAAGGTACATCCTCTGGATATTCCTGGGGTGTAAGAGCAGGCTTTGCATGATAAATCCACTCTAATATTCCAATCTCTCTAAGCCTGTGGATCCCCTCATCTACATTATACCAGGGAAGTTCTGGCATTTCAACCTCAGGTAATGTTTGCCACCTTTTGATCCATGTTTCAGCCAACCATCCAAACAAACTGTTAATACCTTTTCTAACCCTGCAAGCTATAACATCAAATGCAGAATCTCTGCTTAGTAGGTCCATATCAATAAATTCAGCCTGATCCAGCCTTGTATTCCTCCCACCATTATCCCACACTCTTAAAATCCATTGCCACCCATATTCCCCTTTTCTGTCTATATCAATTGGAAAACTCACACAGTTCTTTTGGAGTATAACATACCTCCTCATGTGTGATACTTTGTACCTCACCTTTAGGGACCTGTTGGGACTTTAGTCTAGGTATAGGTCTGGATGAAATGAGGGGTGGTGGGGGTGGGTCATGAAAAGAATTAGAAATATCTTCCAAGCAATTGGCTTCAGGGCTTCATTTGCAGTTCCATCTGCTGAAACAGGATTATTTGCTCTAGGGCTAATCCCTTCAGGAGGACGTTAGGTGGCCAATACCTCAAGGCAGGCTGAATGTGGGGTGGCTATGTCCTCAGGGCAGACTATTACAGAGTTATCTAGAGAAGACTCAACATAGCCTAGGTTTTCAACCTCGCCCCCAGCATCATTATCAATCCATATGTCACCATCCCATTTTTCAGGGTCTCACTCCTTTCCAATCAATGTCCTCACTTTAATGGCAGACACCATGCAAGACTGAGATTTCAGTTTATGTTATAAAGTTGCTACTCTAACAATAAAATTCTGAGTCTGATTTTCAGAGATCTCAAGTCTACGGCTACAGGAAATAAGTTTTTCCTTCAGGATACTCATAGAAATGTCTAAGTTTTTCAGACAGTACTTAAACTTCTTGTTTGAAGACTTAAGCCCATCCCTTTCACCCCTTAATGTAGCCAGTGTATCTAGCAATAACCAGCCAACATCTCTATAACTCTTATTTCTACAAAACTCTGTAAAGGTGTCAAAAACATTATCCCCCAGAGTCTGGCTTCATACAAGCGAAGCATTAGAAGAATCGAATGATGATATTTTGACTATCTCTTTTTCCACCTCACTCCATGGATTGGGAGTGTCATTCTGATTATGGGAATCAGAGTCCTCAGTGTCTCTGAGTCCAGTCAGAGTAGAAAACCATTCATAAAAACGCATCTTTAAGATTCTGTTCCTTAAGAACCACTCCTGGTACCAAGATGTATTAGTTAGGGTTCTCTAGAGAAACAGAATCAACAGGGAACACTTGCAAATATAAAATTTATGAAAGTATCTCATGTGACCGTAGGAACACAGAGTCCAAAATCCACCGGGCAGGCTGTGAAGCCAATGACTCCGATGGATGGTCTGGATGAACTCCACAAGAGAGGCTCACCAGCCAAGCAGAAATAGAACCTGTCTCCTCTGAGTCCTCCTTAAAAGGATTCCCATGATTACATTTAGCATCACTAATTGCAGAAGACACTCCCCTTTGGCTGATTACAAATGGAATCAGCTGTGTATGTAGCTGATGTGATCATGACCTAATCCTATGAAATGTCTTCATTACAACAGACAGGCCAGTGCTTGCCCAATCAGATAAACAGGTACCACAATTGGCCAAGTTGACACCTGTCCCTAACCATGACAGTGCAAGAGAAGCATTAGGAAAATCGAATGATGATATTTTTACTATCTCCAAATTGTAGAAGACACCCCCCTTTGGCCGATTACAAATGGAATCAGCTGTGGATGCAGCTGACGTGATCATGATCTAATCCTATGAAATGTCCTTATTGCAACAGACAGGCCAGCACTTGCCCAATCAGATAAACAGGTACCACAACTTGGCCAAGTTCACACAGGTCCCCAACCATGACAAATGGGGAGGGTGACATATGGTTTGATGAAGTCAGAGGTGAGTTTGAAATCTTAGGCCATGCTGAGTCTTCTCTACTTGACCCTGTAATAGTCTACCCTGAGGGCATAGCTGTCCCACCTACAGATTTCCTTAAAGAGGTGGCCACCCAACCTCCAGCTGAAGGGATTAGTTCTAGAGTGATTAATCCTGTTCCACCAGATGAAACTGAAAATGAATGCCTGGAAGCAAATGGCTTGGAAGATATTTCTAATTCTTTTTGTGACCCACCCACATCACCCCTCATTTCTTCCAGTCCCAATAGGACCCTAAAGGTGAGATACAAGGTATCATACATAAGGAGTTTTGTAATACCCCAAAAGAATTGTGTGAGTTTTCCAATTTACATAGACAAAAATAAGGAGAATATGTATGGCAATGGACTTTAAGGGTGTGGAATAATGGTGGGAGGAATATAAGGCTACATCATGCTGAATTCACTGATATGGACCCACTAAGCAGAGATTCTGCATTCAATGTTATAGCTTGAGGGGTTAGAAAAATCATAAACAGTTTGTTTGGATGGTTGGCTGAAACATGGATCAAAAGGTGGCCAACATTACCCGAGGTTGAAATGCCAGAACTACCCTAGTATAATGTAAATGAGGGGATCCAGAGGCTCAGAGAGATTGAAATGTTAGAGTGGATTTATCAGGCAAAGCCTTAACCCCAGGAGTGTCCAGAGGATGCACCTTTTACCAGAATAGTGAGAAATGAATTTGTGAGACATGCGCCATCATCCCTAAAGAGCTCTGTAGTTGCACTTCTTTGTAGGTTAGACATTAGTGCAGGAACTGCTGTCACTGAGCTGGAACCCTTAAACACAATGGCAGTGACTGGATTCCAAGTTGGCATAAGTCAGGTGCCAGCACTTAATTGCCAGAGACAGTGTGGATGCGGCTATTATAATAGACAGCAAACTCAAAGCAGGAGTCAAAATAATCTGATTGACAGAGATTTGTGGTGTTGGCTAGTAAATCATGGGGTACCTAGAAGTACAATAGTTGGGTATTCTACGAAATTCTTGTTTGAGCTGTATAAACAAAAGAGTTCTAGGTCAAGGAAACAGAAGTCTAATCTGAATTACAAAAACACAGAGTCACAGCATTGTGATCAATTTCCAGACTAGAGACTGTTTACAGACCCTGGGTCCCTTGAATAAAGGGAAGGTCAGGTCCCTTTGAGGGAAAACCCTACTACCCTGCCACAAATCTATAAAGCTAATCTTCCTCCAAGTCTTCCCCACGGAGACTGACAGCTTTTACCAGGGTAACTGTGCACTGGGGAAAAGGAAATGATCAGAAATTTGGGGGATATTAGACAATGGTTCAGAAGCAACATTAATTCCAGGGGATCCTACAAATCAGTGTGGTCAACCAGTCAGAGTGGGGACTTATGGAGGTCAGGTGATTGATGAAGTTTTAGCTTGCATCCATCTCACTGTGGGTCCAGTGGGGCCCTGGACACATTCTGTATTTATTTCCCCAGTTCCAGAAAGCATAACTGGAATAGACATACTGAGCAATTGGCAGAATCCCCACATTGGCTCTCTAACTCATGCAGTGAGGGCTATTATTGTGGTAAAAACCAAGTGAAAGCCACTAGAACTGCCCCTACCTAGAAAAATAGTAAATCAGAAGCAATACCGGACTCCTGGAGGGAGTGCAAAGATTACTGCCACTCTTAAGGACTTGAGGGATGCAGGGGTGGTGATTCCCACCACATCCCCGTTCAACTCTCCTATTTGGCCTGTGCAGAAAACAGATGGGTCTTGGAGAATGACAGTGGATTATCATAAGCTCAACCAGGTGGTAACTCCAATTGCAGCTGCTGTTCCAAATGCAGTATCATTGCTTGAGCAAATCAATGTATCCCCTGGTACCTGGTATGCAGCTATTGATCTGGCAAATGCTTTTTTCTCAATAGCTGTTAGTGAGGACCACCAGAAACAGTTTGTTTTCAGCCGGTAAGGACAGCAATACACTTTCACTGTCCTACCTCATGGTATATCAACTCTCCAGTCCTATGTCGTAATCTTGTTTACAGGGACTTTGATTATTTCTCCCTCCCATAAGACATCACACTTGTTCATTATATTGATGATATCATGTTGATTGGACCTAGTGAGCAAGAAGTAGCAACTACTCTCAACTTACTGGTAAGACATTTGTGTGTCAAAGGATGGGAGATAAGTCTGACAAAAATACAGGGGCCTTCCACCTCAGTGAAATTTCTAGGTGTCCAGTGGTGTGGTGCATGTCAAGATATCCCTTCTAAGGTGAAGGATAAGTTGCTGCATCTAGCCCCTCATATGACCAAAAAAGAGGCACAATGCCTATCTGATCTCTTTAGATTTTGGTGACAACATGTTCCTCATTTGGTTGTGCTACTCCTGCCCATTTACTGAGTGACCAGAAAAGCTGCTAAATTTTGAGTGGGACCCTGAACAAAAGGAGGCTCTGTGACAGGTCTAGGCTACTGTACAAGCTGCTCTGCCAATTGGACCATATGATCTAGCAGATCCAATGATGCTGGAAGGGCCAGAGGCAAATAGAGATGCTGTTTGGAGCCTTTGGCATGACCTTATAGGAGAATCACAGGGCAGACCACTAGGAGTTTGGAGTAATGCCTTAGCATCTGCTGCAGATAACTACTTTCTTTTTGAGAAATAGCTTTTGGCCTGCCACTGGGCCTTAGTAGAGATTGAATGTTTAACCCTGGGCCACCAATTTGCCATGAGACCTGAGTTGCCTATAATGAGTTGTGTGTTGTCTGACCCATTAAGACATAAAATTGTATGTGTGCAGCAGCACTCTATAATAAAATGGAAATGGTATATACAAGATAGGGCCAGAGCAGGTCTTGAAGGCACAAATATGTTATATGAAGAAGTGGCCCAAATGCCCATGGTTTCTATTCCTGCCATATTACCTTCTCTTTCCCAGGCCAGAGCTATGGCTTCTTGTGGGGGGGGGGTTCCTTACAGTGAATTGACTGAGGAAGAGAAAATTTTGGCTTAGTTTACAGATGGTTCAGCATGATATACAGGTATTACTAGAAAGTGGACAGGTGCAGCACTACAACATCTTTCTGTGGTGTCCTTGAAGGTCAGTGGTGAGGGGAATTCCTCCGAGAGAGCAGATCTTCGAACAGTGCACCTGGTTGTTCATTTTGCTTGGAAGGAGAACTGGTCAGAGGTGCATTTTTATACTGACTGATGGGTTGTTGCTAATGGTTTGGATGGATGGTCAGGGACTTGGAAAGACCATAATTGGAAAATTGGTGACAAAGAGGTCTGGGGAAGAGGTCTGTGGATAGACATTTCTGAGTGGGCTAAAAACATGAAGATATCTGTGTCCCATGTGAATGCATACCAGAGGGTGACATCAGCAGAGGAATTATCATCCACTTTTAATAATCAAGTGGATAAGCTGACCTGTTCTGTGGATACCAGTCAGCCTCTTTCCCCAGCAACTCCTGTCATTGCCGAATGGGGTCATGAACAAAGTGGTCATGGTGGTAGGGATGGAGGTTATGCAAGAGCTCAGCAACATGAACTTCCACTCATCAAGGTTGACCTGGCAAGAGCCACTGCTGAGTCCCCAATCTGTCAGGACCAAATACCCACACTCAGACTCTGATGTGGCCCCATTCCACAAGATGACCACCCTGCTACCTGGTGGCAGGTTGATTTCATTGGACCACTCCCTTCATGGAAGGAGCAGTGATTTGTTCTAACTGGAATAGACACATACTCTGGATATGGGTTTGCTTTCCCTGCACACAATGCCTCTGCCAAAACTACCATCCGTGGGCTTACAGATAAGAATACCTTATCCATCATCATGGTATTCCACATAGCATTGCTTCAGATCAAGGAACGCACTTCACAGCAAATGATGTGTGGGAATGGGCACATGCTCATGAAATTCTCTGGTCACACTTTGTTCCCCATCATCCAGAAGCAGCTGGACTGATAGAACGGCGGAGTGGCCTTTTGAAAACTCAATTATGGTGCCAACTAGGTGGCAATACCTTGATGGGCTGGGGTAATGTTCTCCAAGAAGCTATGTATGCTCTGAATCAGCATCCACTGTATGGTGCTGTTTCTCCCATAGCCAGGATCCATGGGTCCAGAAACCAAGGGGTGGAAATGGGAGTGACACCACTCACTTATTACCCCTAGGGATCCACTAAGAAAATTTTTATTTCCTGTCCCTGTTACCTTGAGCTCTGCTTGTCTACAGTTTTTAGTTTCAAAGGGGGAGTGCTTACACCAGGAGAAACAACAATGTTTCCATTGAACTGAAATCTAAGACTGCCATCTGGCCACTTTGGCCTACTCATGCCCATGGATCAACAAGCCAAGAAAGGGATTACATTACTGGCTTGGGTGACTGACCCTGACTATCAGGGTGAAATAGGACTGCAACTACACAATGGAGGTAAAGAAGAATTTTCCTGGAATATAGGAGATTCCTTAGGGCATCTTTTATTGGTACCATGCCCTGTGATTAAAATCAATGGAAAACTGAAACCACCCAATCTAGGCAGGATTATCAATGGCTCTGAGACTTCAGGAATGAAGGTTTGGGTCATCTCACCAGGCAAAGAACCATGACCAGCTGAAGTGCTTGCTGAGGATAAAGGGAACATAGAATGGGTAGTGGAAGAAGGTAGTGATAAATATGAACTACAACCAACCACCTGATCAGTTACAAAAATGATGCTGATTGTTCATGTTTACTATTTAAGTTGTAAGATATCAAGTTTAAAAATCAATATTACCCAAGTACTTGCACCCTATTCTGGAGAGATATAACGTGTTTCCAGTTATATGCAGGACAGTTGATTATTGCTAGGTGAGGAAAAAAATATGTCTTTTATTGTTTTCTATTTAGAAAATAAGGATGGTTTAAGGTGCTGAGTATAGTTGCCAAGTTGACAAGAGGTGGACTGTCATGGTCAGGTTCATGTGTGAACTTGGCCAGGTCGTGATACCTGTTTGTCTGGTTAGACAAGTGCTAGCCTGCCTTTTGCTATGAGGATATTTCATAGAATTAAACCATGATCATGTTGGCTACATTCCCAGCTGATTCCATTTGTAATCTGCTAAGGGGAGTGTCTTCTGCAATGAGTGATGCTTAATCTAATCACTGGAAGCCTTAAAAGGAGGATTCAGAAGAGACAAGTTCTCTTCCTGCCTCAGATGACAAGTCTCTCCTGTGGAGATCATCCAGACCCTCCAGTGGAATCATCAGCTTCATAGACTGCCATACAGATTTTGGACTGCATGTTCCCATGGTTATGTGAGACACTTTTATAAATTCTGTATTTATGAATATTTCCTGTTGATTCTGTTTCTCTAGAGAACCCTTACTAATACAAGAATCTAACACCAATTCTTAATGAGTTAAATATCATTGACTCATGAATAGAAAGGGTCTCCATAAACATGATAAAAATCACTCATGAAATACCCGCAGATAATATCATACTCAATGGCAAAAGACTGATATATTTCTCCTTAAGACTGACACCAATCAAAGCATAAGTTCTCTGCCTGATGCGCTCAAATGAACAATTTCTAAGAAACCGTACCTTGAAAGAGTCAGACCTTATTGCTAGGTGTGAAGAAGGAGATGAGATGGCCTACTGGCCTAAAAGTCTGTCTGCCAAAACTGTAGTAAATTTGATGGCTCTGTAGTACCAAAAGATGGCATGTTTTAGGATAATGAGCACGATGGTTTGAGATGATGACATTAGAGATGGTTGAAATGTTGAACATGTGCAAATTGATTACATGCTTAGTCACAAAATGTAGATAAGCAAATAGTGACCTTAATATGATGATGGATGTGATTCCTAATATCATAATGAGGTATAGATCACTAAGAGTTTGTGATTCCTAATATCATAATGAGGTATAGAGCACTAAGAGTTTAAAATTTAAGTTACTACACATGTCAAGCGTGCCAATTTGGGTTAGATGCAGCTTCATCTAGCAAGATAGTTTTGGAATTGAGGTGAGTTATTTCTGAGTTTACTCAAGGCCTTTCCTTGGCAAACACTAGGAGATGTCTTTAGTGATCATAAGATTCAAAAGGTGAAAAACAGGAGGAGAACAAGTATGGGTCAATTAGAGGGTTTTTATAATCCCATGTTCAGAACATAAAGGTTATGTAGTTATGCAATGGTTATCAGAGATCAAGGCAGGTTTTTATAGTTCCTCAATTTCAGGTATTTCCCTCTGACTATTGTAATGCACTAGAAGGTAAAAATATATATGTACAAAAATGATTCTATAATCATAATCATTTGCTAAATTCTAACTTCTTGGTTACAGGGTCAGGAACAAATAAAGGCTGCCCACTTCAACCACTGCTATTAAATAGTTTGCTGGAAGTTCTAGTGTGAGCAAAAAGGGAAGAAAAGAAATAAAACACAAACAAATTGGAAAAGAGGAATTAAAAGCATCTAAGCTTATATATAACATAATCCTTTATCTTGAAAGCCACAGAAATTCTACAAGAAAACTAGTTGTGTTAATAAAGATATTCAGCCAATCATTGAGGTACCAGGTGAACATACAATGTAAAAGTGGATGAATGATCTGAACAGATTTCTCACATAAGAAGACATCTACATGCAAATAAGCATATGAAAAGATGGTGAAAATCATTTGTCATTAGGAATTTTCAAATTAAATTAATAATGAAACATCTATAAGAATGGCTAAAACCCTCAACCTTAAATTCAGTAGCTGGATTGGATGAGGAGCAATGGGAATTGGGAAGATCTCACTCTGCTACCTGAGGTGGCCGGGGAACGATGACTACTAGGTGGCTGCGAGCACAGCTATTGTCCAGATTCTGGTTTTATTATTATTCCCCAATAAAAGGAACCAAGACCATTGGAGAAATGGTGAATTCTAGGATTGGGCAAGGAAATATCCAAGAGGAGTCTAGACCCTCTCACAGTGCCAGAAAGCAAGGAAGTGTAGGAAAAAAACCACAAATGTATATGCAAAATGATGAGTCTACGGCAAAGAAGCATAACAGATAAGTGAATTAGTTCCCAATAGCCAAATCTAGGACAATTTGAGCAACTAAATTCATAAAGTAGTCTTGGATTATAAATCAAAGTGTAACATAAATATCCAAGAATCCATAGTGATATTAATAAGTGATGGAATATATAAATAAAGGAGGACAAGAGATAAATACCCCATGAAGAAAAACCAAAATAATTTATTATTTTCTCTGCCTTAAATAAGGTGTTGTTTAACTCCTCACTCATTTTGGGGACTTCACAGAGGACAGTACAGAAAGGGAGACAACAGTCATGTTAGGATGGGGAAACTACAAATATTGTTTCAGGCAAGGGGTCAAATTCTTCATCAATAGTTATAAGACATGTTAATTGAATGTAAACTTGATACGGATGTCTGCAAGAATAATGCCAGTTATATGATGATGATCCACATCTTTCTTGAATCTTTCTCCTCTCAAAAGTCTTTTCCATGTCACAATAGATTTATTTCTTCATCCTAAGCCTAGTATGATGCTGTGGATAGGAACATGGATTCTGAATTAAGATGGCCTGGGTTTGATTCCTTACTTTCATCTCAGCATTTCTATGTACAAATAAAAAATAACATCACTGTCTATCAAAAATTTTTTTAAATGTTGTTATTAGGAAGTAAAATATGGCAATGAAAGGAAAAGAGTCAGAAATTGTACTATAATTGTGAAAGGCATACCATTGAAAAGTTAGGTGCTGAAACAAAATTGACTGAGGATTAATTTAGAACATAAAAGGACAAAGAGAAAAGATATGCCAGAAAGTATTCACTCAGTTGCAAATAAAACATAATGATTTATTATTATAAAACATAATGATGTTTTATGCAGAAATTGAAATGTAATAATGTGGGCCTCATTTTTATTGAAGCACTATGATTTCACAATTCAATGTCTTGTATTTATTTATAACCTAACATTTCTAACTGTCTGACATAGTTCAAAAGATATCACATAGGTTCATCTGTCCAAAATGGAGTGGAATGCTCCCAGAAGAGTTGCCCAGGAAAGGCATGGGCTCTTTCATGTGCTTAAGCTGTGTTGCAAGCACTCCTGATATGCAGACTGTAGGAGTTAGTAGATGTGGGAAGACATACAGAATAATGGACTGTTTATGAGAAGCCCCAATGGGAGATTTCATAACATAGAATTCTTTGTCTCTTGGATGAAGGCCTTGCTGCCTGGAGTAGAGAATTATAATCTATGAAAAAATAATTCCCTGATTTTCTATGACCCCTGTTAGAATCAGAGCTCTTGACCATGGGTCATCCATTGACTGTAAGGCTAGAAGTGCACTACATCAGCAGGGATTTCTCAGAATAATAAATATAAGTCCCTTTGGGTCAAAGAGTAATTCATTATAAGAGACAGTGGTACATTCAGGATAAGGCAGAAGCAGTAACATATGACACAGTAAGCTGTATAAACAGGTTTTCAGGCCCTCGTGTTCTCCACCCTGCTGCATTGACATCTCTGCCTCAGATGACACCTCTGGGCTTGTAGGTATTCTGCTTATGCAACTGACAGAGGATGGAAAAGAATTTTCTGATAGAGGAGGAAAAAGAGCATGCTTTATTCTAAGATGGTCCATTGAATATTTTAGAATATGCTGAAATGCATTGGTGCAGACTTACAACTCCACCCATGAGTGGCCTTAAAATATATTAATAAGGAAAAATCCTCCTTAAGATAGTGGATTGATCATCTGCTTCTAGTGAATGAGAGACATGTAACAAGATAAGATGATATAAATTCTGAAAGGATAAATAGCTTGGATGTTTTTAGTGGCGTGAGGGAAGAAAGATTTATGGTTCAGGACTAGAAAATCTGTGGAAGAGTGTTCTAGTTTGTTAGCTGCTGGAATGCAACACACCAGAGACAGATTGGGTTTAATAAAAGGGGATTTACTTTGTTAGTTCTTCAGAGGAAATGCAGCTAGCTTTCTACTGAGGTTCTTTCTTACATGGGAAGGCACAGGATGGTCTCTGCTGGCCTTCTCTCCAGGCATCTGGGTTCCAACAAATTTCCTGGGGGTGATTCCTTTCTGCACCTCCAAAGGACTGCAGTGAGCTGCAAGTGCTGGGATGAGGAATACCAAGCTGCTTAGGCTGTGCTACATTGTGAGCTCTCATTTAAGCACCAGTGAATTAAGTAAAATGTCATTCATTGCAGCAGGCATGCCTCCTAATTGACTACAGATGTAATTAGCAACACAGGAGGTTCATCTACCAGTGGCTCATGTCCACAGCAACAGAACTAGGTGCCTTCACCTCGCCAAGTTGTCAACTGAATCTAACTACCACAAAGAATATGGATGAATCTATAGAAACGGATATTAAGTTTGTAGATAATTATATCACACGATAATGACCACCAAGGAATATCTATCATGGAAGAAACACTAAACAACAAAGTACACAGAATGACCCAGCAAGTTGAGTTCACCCAGCTTTGTTCATCGGCCTATCAGTGGTGGCTCAATGAGCACTTGAGCAGAGTGGCTATATTGGCTGGGATAGAGGCATGCTTGTGCCAAACAGCATGCACAACCACTTTCCATGGCTGATCTAGACACTGTTGCTGCCATGTTTCCAAATTGACAAAAACAGAGACCAACGCAGTGTTCTGATAAGACAATATGTTTCTAAGAGTCCATTAGCCACTCAATTTCAAGTTGGCTATGTAAACCCCATTCACTCTAATCGGCTAATTAATCTGATTGGCATTAATATTGCATTCAGGTATGGGTTACCTTTCCTAACTATAAAGCTTCAAGTGATATCACTATCTGAGGGCGGAAAGATTGGTGCATAACATGGCATTGGATCCGAAAATCTATTTTACGGCCAAGGAAATGTGTGACAGTCATCAATTTCTGATCCACTGCCCTCTATCCCACTCCCATAGTCCACCTCTCTTAACATATTTCTGGGAAAGCCATGAGAAAACACAACTGAGAAGTAATTTTGCAGTAGATGTCCTGTTATGATGGGGCTGCATCCTCTATGGTGCAGTATATTCCAAAAATCAATGAACATTATTTACATAGTAACACATCCTCAGTAATTTGAATACATGGGACTAGGAATTCCCTAGTGACCACTTGGGAAATTTACAATTCCTGTCCCCTCATTTCTGAGGTGTATTGTTTTAGAAGTCCTGGTTTTCAGAGTGTAAATGAGATCCAGGATCACATTGAGGATCCCTGTATATTTAAAGCAACAGATTATTTCTGGTGACTTTGGGTCGTGGTACAAGACCAGCAGGTTTGATAAGGGGACATAAGACTCTAAGAGATTATTGACCCAATCCAACAGGGAAGAAGAAAGCATGATGTTGCACAATGATGTTAGTAAAAAAAATATTTGGTATTCATATGATCCACAGGCATCTTCAGTACTTCCTTCTTCACATTTGACATTGAATAGATAAGGGAAACTGATTTGTCCTGAAATTGAATACTAACATGGGTTACAGACCACTCAGACATGTGATATAGTTATCATCCGCAATGTGAACCACCTAGACTGCTGGAGATAGTAGCCAAAGATGAGAATCAAGAAGGTGGAGTAGATGAAGGCAAGTATAGCTAGAAACTAACTGCAGCAGTTGCTTCTAGAGGATCACCTTCCACTTATAGAATATCCTTGAAAAGAGAGGAATATGAACTTTTGAGGAGCTATTTCCTGAGCTTATAATGGAGAACTTGTCTAAACAGTGAAAGAGGTTGACTGCAATGGATCTGTGGCTCACAGATGGGATCCCACCTGATTTCCTTAGCAGTGAGGACACTGGCCACTGACAGTACCAACTGAGTCAGTCTCTCAAATTGAGCCTTGGTTAAAGGGTGCCTGTTTATCAAGATCACCTACCTTCCTTGAAGAAGCCTGCACCCAATGATTATCTGATTTCTTGAAATATGTCTATTCTTTCTACAATACCATGCTGTCTTGCTTCTCATAGCTTTACAATAAGTTTTGAAATGAGGTAGTTTGTGCCCCTTAACTTCGTCCTTCCTTTCCATTATATTTTTATTATCTGCTATCCCAGGTAGATTATATAGCATTAGTCTGTTTTTGAATAATGCTGCTACAAACACTCATGTACAGCTTTCTCGGAGGAAATATGTATTAACACATGTATGAATAAAATAAATATAAATGAGTCCAACCTTATATAAATAAATTATTATATATATATAAATAAATGGGGGTTAAGGGACAAATATTCTCTGCAGAAGAATTCTAAATAATTTGAAGTAGATTCTATGCCCTCAAGGAGATGTAACATAACTCCCCACTCCTTTTGCCAATTTCAGACAGTGATATTTTCCAAAGACTACAGTTTGGAAGTGGAAACTAGTGACTTTTCAGTGGAGAAGCTGGACAAATACAACCTCAAGCAATTGTTCAAGGTCATCATCAACGATTGTAAGCCATAATGTCAGTATTTACTACCGATAAGTTTATTAAAATGTCAATGAACATTTTTGGTCTTCTTCCCCCTGCCACCATAAATTTGGTCTAATCATGAAATAACATCAGACAAATCCCAACTAAGAGACATCTACAAAATATTACACAAGTACTCCCTAATCTCACAAGGTCATATAGAACAAGGAAAATCTGAAAACATTCAATGTAAAGAGGAGGCTGCAAATACATGATATTTAAATGTAACATTGTATCTTAGATGGGTTCCTGAAACCAAACAAAAACATTGTGTATAAACTAAGGAAGTCTGAATAAATTCAGGGTTTAATTAATAATAATTAATCTGTTCTGTTATTAATTTTAACAATTATACCATCGTAATGTAAGATTACTGCTAATGATGAGAGTAGATGGTGTGTTATATATGGGAATTCTCTGTAATATCATCAAAATTTTTTCTACAATTTTTTTCTGTAGGTTTAAGATTTTTCAAAACACAGTTTGGGGAAAAATATCACTCTCTGAGTTTGTACATTATAGTTAGTTCATATGAGTGAGGCATGATGATATTTGTCTTTTTGTTTATGCCATTTCATTCAACATACTGTCCTTAAGGTTCATTCACCTAGTTGCATACCTCACAACTTCATTCCTTCTTGCTGTCACTCAGTAGTCCATTGTATATATACACCATATTTACCCCTTCCTTCCCTTGTTGTTGTACCTTTAGGCCACACAAATGGACATTTGAGTCCCCACACTCAGGTCCTCCAGGTATATACCTAGCAAAAAGGATCATATGACAACCTGACCCTTAGCCTCCTGTGGAACCACCACACTGCCCTCCAGAGGGACTGTATCTCTTAGCTTCCCTACCAACAGTGGAGAGGTACATCTCTTTCTCCATATTTTCTCTAGCACTTTTTTGTAGATCTCTTTTAAATAAAAAAAACATTTTCATAAACTTCCAGAATATTCACCTTTTCTGTCTCATTGGCCACAAACATGTCCCATACTTGACTTTCAACAAATTCTGATATTTTGCATTGAATATCTATAGTTGGGAACAGGGATGCAGAACTACATAAACAAAATGATGGTTGTTTAGAAAAGGGAAAGTGGATCAATGGATGTAAGACTTACAACTAACAATGCCCATGAAATAGAGTATGGAAATAGAGGTACAACGTCCATCTAATTCAGAGAATCTCAATCTTTTTGTTCTATGGACTACTTCATGTTCTTAAAAATTATTTAGGATATATTAAAATGTTTGTGGGCATGTTATTTAAATATAAAACCAATATTGGAAATTAAAACTAGGGAATGAAAATATTTATTTATTAATTATTTCAAAAATAAAACATAATAAACTTATTACATGTTAACTTAAATATCTCTATTAAAAATTCATTGAAGCTGGTGAGAGATGCATGGAGATGAATTTTGTTTATATTTATAATTTCACACAATAAAATTTTAAGTTAATAGTGTAAAACCAACAGAAAGAAGATCCTAATTGCTAAATGCATCCACTGGATGGGACATAAAAGAAAACAATTTACATATTGTTATTTTAAATATTATTTTTTATCATGCATAAAATACAGAGTTCCTTATTATGAACACCTTGCATTGGTGTAGCACATGTATTACAACTGATGAAAGTACATTTTTATAAATGTACTTTTAATTATACTCCATGTGTCAACTGAGTATTTACTCTTTACTGGTTGCTTTTTCATAGTTTTCTTACTATATCTTTTGGTTGAGTCTGGACAATATTTTATTTCTATAAACTGCAAGTTGATTCTTGAAAAAAATATGATTTTGTTTAAACTGCACACATTTTAATTTCTGGTATCTGATATCAGTCTCTTTCAATATTGTTTTGGCTTATCTACCTAACATTTTTTAGAACAGTTTACCCAGTTCTTCATAAGCCACCTCTGATATTTTTATTGTAATTACATCAAACTCTTCATTTATGATAAAATACCTGACTGGCATCAAACATTTATTTTATACCAGTAAGTAAAATAGATCCCAGAAATATTCAGTAGCTTAGGGTGAAAATAGGAAGCATCTGAAAGTATCAATGAATATGAGTTTTCAGAATAGGAAGTTTCTAAGAAGGAAGAGAATCAAAGAAATTACAAAGCGAATGATCAGTGGATAAATTAAAAGGAAAACATCTGTACATCAAAAAACATATGGCAACTGAGAAAGCAAACAAATAATTGAGAAGAAAATGAACCACTTACATACAAAAGTTCAGTAGACTGAAACAATTTATAAGTCTTATTGAAAAAGCTGGCAAAGGACATGAGCAGGTGATTTTCAGGAAAAATTGCAATGGTTCTTGTATGTTTGAAAAAATGTTTAATTTACAAGTCAAAATATCACATTAGTTTATACATGTCATACTAAGAAATATTATGGAATGTCCACATATGTCAGGCACTCTATTAAATAATTGTAACAATACCCTATATGACATCATCAAACTGAAAAGAACAAAATAAACCTTTTGATATTTTATTATCAAAATGTAAAATCATGTTACTCTGCTGCCAGAAAGACCTCAACGTTTAACGATTCTTAGATAAAGATAAATTAAGATATTCAAGGATGCCGTTAAGAGTCCAATTAACCTAACCTACTGTTATCATTTTTCCCACATTCACTAATACTCTTACTAACAACTCTGCCACCTTCCTCATTCTGTCTACACATTTTGCATCTACCTGATCCAGGGCCAAAGTCATTTCCATAAATTTTGCTCATGCTATTATTCCTGATTTCTGCAAATATCAGAAAGTTTTGCATTCAAATATATTTACTTCTAACGTTATTTAGCTAAATCCCTGGGCAAGACTGATCTCCAATGTCTGAACTCCAGTTATATACATACACATGTTATATATAACAAGTATAATAGTGAATTGCTAGTGTATGATCTGCAGTACTTTTTATTCATATATGTGTGTTCAATATACCTTATATTTTCAAACATTAAGATTAACTGTGACTACAGCTGCCATGAATGAAACTGTAAAATGCTGGTATAAAAAGAAGTATTGACCTAAATGTCAATCACATCAAGGGTGATGTAGATGAACTTGGTTAAACTACTAAATATTTAATAGTGTGAGTTTTACTTTGGAAAAGCATGAAAAATGATGACTAAATCATGGGCAATATATGTGCATATTCTAGTTTAACACTTAACAGATAGTAAGGCCTGAGCAAGCTATTTTTTTTTCATTTTGCACTTTCAAGCGATCAATTAATATTCTTATTCAGACGATTTCATAGCAGCTCCCTCTTTCTGCTAATGATGTGACTATGACGATTTATTTTGCAAAAAAATACAAATTTATGATATTACAAACAGCAAACAAGACTATTAATGACATCAGGGGATCAAATAAAGGACTTCAGTGATATATTCAGGAGTCACAGTGCTATCCATCATGAACAAATAATCAAACTACCTGAAAATATTCAAATCTATACGGATTTCAATATAAGTCACATCATTTTCAACAACAGAGTGACAAATTTCCCTTTTAAATGTGCTCTACTTCAGACAGTTTGAGACGACAAATACCAAAGAGAAGAGATGAAAATGTTCTTACCTGAGAATACATGTTCTGAATGAATCCATATTCAAACATAATCTCTAGAACAAAATCAATGAAAACCAAATTCAAATGCATAGGTTTCATCTTATAGATGGTTTTGGTTAAGAAGGGATTAACATTTGAATACTTGGATTTGAGTTTGTATGAGGGATTTCATATGTTTACCAATAATATTACACTTACATAATGTGTTCTTATTATGTGTTGAATTTTTTGAACACTGAAACTATTTACAGTCTGACAATTTGTGAATTCAGGAGTAACCATTAACTTTTACTTGATGAATTCTATTAGCTTAGAGTTTGCAATACATCTCATTATTCAACATATTTGTCCATTTTAAGACTGATTGGTTTTCATATCATCTAATTTTAATTATTTAATATTTTCCATACAAAATGGCCAATTTACATTTTCTCAATATCCCTTGCCTTTGAAAAAGTTACTGTATTAAAATAAGTTTGTTACAAGTGTTGATAATCGTTTCCAAATATTCTGAGATTTATTCTTCACAATTCATTTTATAGCATTTATTATGCCCCATTTCTTAGATTACACACAAAAAAGATTTATTAAAGAATTACTTGAGTACAAAAAACAGCAACATATATATCATTATGTACTTTGACTAACCTTGGTTGAGAGTACAGAAATAGTAGAGAACCATGGAATATTGAGACTGAGAGAAAGTGGCATGCACAAGTTGATAAGGCTTTGCCCCATCCTTCTTTGGATTTCATTTGAAAATAGCAAAAAGGATGTAAAAATAAGAGATTAGGACTATGGTAATAGTGAAGTGTAGAACTTCTCTTATAAAGATGTGTAGCATCAGTTCATTGATATAGGGGTCAATGCAAGAAAGTCTGTACAATGGCAACATACCACAAAAAAAATGACTGATTTGATGAATATCATAAAATGTTAACCTGAATAGTAACCAACATGAATCATGAATGCTCATTTCCAGCTATGTAGGCCCACGTGGTCATCTGAACACAGAGTTTCTTTGACATCCTGGTGTGGTACTGCAGTAGGCTGCTCATTGCCACACACCAATCATAGGCCATTGCTGCCAGAAGAAAACAGTCCACAGTTTCAGCAAAGCAGGAAGAATAAAATTATGCCATGCATTCATTAAAAGAAATCATTCTGTCTCTGAAAGGAAGTTCTTTAACATCTTGCAGGTAATAGAACAGGAACATCGGGAATCCATCAGAGCCAAGCTGCCCAGAAAGATGTACATCGGTGTGTGAAGACCATGCTCCATATAGATCAGTACCACCAACCACCATGATTCCCCACCGTGGTGATCAGATAGACAGCAGAGAACACCGCAAAGAGAAGGCGTTCTGGCTCAGGATCATCAGTAAATCCTGTGGGAATAAATTCAGTTGTCATGAAGTAGTTATGCTTTGTCATCTCCATTCTCTGTTGAGACAGAAATAATGGAGAAATAAGATTCTAATTTAGATGTTTGATAATTTTCCTTCAAATTTCCCTTTAGTACAACAGGCAGAGGAGTTCTGCAATCATCTTCTGTAGGTTTTTGTATACATTCACACATATTCTAGGGGATGTTTTTCCTCATGTTCAGCTCTATGACATCAAGGTGTTTCATAAGGTTCATAAGAATATTTTCATAACTTTAATGAGGATCCTTAGAGTAATATGTTTTGTGTATAAATTTATGGAAGACTAGTGTACACGTTTAGGATATCCATATGTGTTGCATTATTTTCCAACATTCTCAATGTCAATTTCTTGTATTGAATTTCTTGCAGTGTCTTAAAAAACTACTACCCTGTACATGTATTTTTTCCACAAAACAGACATTTTTTATACAATCCCAATGGAATTGTGTTTACAAATGTCTAACTGTAGCTGTATAAATATGCTAATTTATACATTTAGGAAGTGCATATAGATCATTAAGTAGGACTGTGGGGACTGTTCATTTTTCCTGAAACATACCAAGAAAAACAGGAAATAAACATCCATATGTTTATTTAATGATTAGTTTGTATATTTCACCTTCATAATTGTATCAGTCCAGTGTGGGATGTATGCTACCTATACAGAGTAATTTCCCTGAGACTACTTAGAAGAAAATATTATTTTTTCTCCATTTACCTGAATGCATCCATTCCTTGCTTTAAGGCTTTCCTTGATGATATGATATTATTAGGCTTCTAAGCATACTCTCATAATAGTGAATGAATTATTAGATTTAAAAATACCCATTTTGGGTGGGCATAGCTTCCTGATATTGACAGAAGCAACAGCCTGCTTCCAGGAGAAACACTACACTTTGTTATCTCTAAAATAGCTTCAAATTCCTTGAGTGTCTTTTAAAGTTCTCTCTAACCCTATCCACTTCCATCTTTATTTTCCACATATAACACAACTCTTCCAGCTTTGTCACTCTGTCTACCTATTGTTCACCTACATCCTTCTTGTACCATGATACCACACTCATTTGATCAAACACTATGTCATGTCCCTAGCCCTTTTATTCTTGTTAAAATATTAAAATTGTTTCATTCTGTTTTCTTTTTTTTTATTTCTTTTTTGGCATGGGCAGGATCCAGGAATTGAACCCAGTCTCTGGCATGGCATGTTTCCATATGTTTTTGAAGGAACAGTTTATATATAATGCTACTTTCTAAAATTTTAACTGGATAATCCAGACCACAAGGATCAATATTTCAGGCATGTTTTATGTATACAAAACAATCTAGGAAAATCTACATTGCTTTTTCATACTTTCATGCACAATTTCTTCATTAGATTGCAGCAATTGAGAAATATGTTGATATAGTTTTTTGAACAGACCTTTAAAATTCTATGAAAAGTGCAGAATGATTCAAATACTATCTCCACTCAGATCACCTGCGACAAATGAACTTGTATTCAGTGTTCTACCAAGGATAGTAAGCTACCTCCTTCACATCTGCAGATTTAGATTTTTAACATGGAAGAAGTCACTAAAAAAGAAATTATTTTGAAAATCATTTTGTAAAATTTGTTCTTTCATCTGAACTGATGCATTACTGGTATTTTTCTGCTTCCTTGTACAATTTTTTAGAGTATATAACTATACTTAAAAATTAATATTAAATATCAACATGCTATTACTTTTCCAATTCTTACAAGAAACATTAATTTTTTAAGCTTACCAGGATTTTAGAGAACAAACTTTGCTTTGCAAATGATATTTAATCAGCACATATAAATAGTCAATGGTTTATGAATGTACATTAGTATCATTTAGATAAAGAAGAGGGAAAATTATGAGATCTATAGACTTAGGAAAGTTCTAATGCAGGAGGTCAGGTTTGAGTTCAATGATGAGTAGAATAGAATGGAAAGAGAGGGAGAAAGAAGTCTTTTATGTAAGGGAATGACTGTGAGACATTTTCTTGAAATGAAACTTCAGGAATTGCTTAGAAGAACAGTGAAATTAGCATACGATCAAGTGCTGTGAGCCCTCAGGTGAGAAAATGAAAGATAGGTATGAGGTAATAAACAGGCAGACTGTGAATAATATGGAGTACCAGAAAGAAAGAAAGAAGAGAAAAAAAAAAGAAAGAATGGATTTGTTCAAAAAGTAAAGAGGGGCCTAAAAATTCTTGAGAAGAATTCATCATCATTTTTCTTCAATCAGACAACAGATATTTATTGAAAGCTATGCTACTCAAGTTGTAAAGAATGCATAAATAAACAAAACAGATAAAGGGCAATTTCCTTTAATCATATGTTAGTGGTAGTGGTTGGGATGGAGGTGATGGATTATGGATGGAAGTACCAAAAAGCAACTATATAGTATATTGAGTGATTAGTAATATGAAGAACAAACAGCATAAGAAACTGAAAGAACAGCAGGAGTGAACATACAGAACAATCTCTGTAATTCATATATGAGTTCAATCAGTAATAGAGTTAATCTCAAGAGGGATTTATAGGATATAGGGACAGATTCACTCTCAGAGTGGAGTAATCTCTGACCATGGATGAACTGGCAACACCTTTTAGTCTCCACTACATCAAATCCTAATGATCTTCATGAACCATATTAATGAAATGATTCATTCATTTTAGGCTAGTTAAACCAGGATAAATGATTTTCTGCACATTTTAGATATTATAAAGAGAACATTAAACAGTATTGTAATAACGATATCAGTTAAAACAGGATCATCAATATCATCATCAACAGATGTTAGTGAGTCTATTTCCGTTAACTTCAATACTTCATAGAATGTATTTAATCAATGCTCCAAGTTTTATATGTCACAGGGAGCAACTCTCCATGCAGAGTGCATGGCTGGTCCAGTGGTAGAATTATTTCCTGTCATGCTGGAGACCTGTCATGCTGGAAATTTCCTGTGATGCTGGGTTTAAATCCCTGCCTGTACACCACCAAAAAAAAAAGTCTCCATGCAGAAATAAAATGATGATGATAGAGGTTAACTCCATTAGAATTTGATGGAAAACATACTTTGCACAGTAACAAATGGAATTATTAATACTGACCTATTATTAATCTCACAGATCCTTGTTCTTTAATCCCTAATGTTTTAGAGAACAAGGTTTACATTTTTAAATTATAAAAGTCATAATACAATAAAGCAAGTAATTAGCTGTAACAAATCCCTTCTCTGTGAAATATAGGTAAAAGAAACATGCTCTTCATTTTGGCTTTTCCTAGTAATATCCAAGAATATTAATTCCTCTCCACTTTTTAGCATTTTTATTCTTCTTAGATTAAACTCAATTTAGGGACTTCTTGAAAGATGACTGAATAGAGTAGCTCAAGATCAGCCCTGCTTAATGGAAAAGTTGGAGAAGGGACAAGAGGGCCACTGAGACCATGATTCAAGAGTGCAACTGACCTGGAAGAGCCTTTTACACCACATAAGGTAGCCCTTGTTGCAGAGGCCAAGGAAATGAGAAGCAGAAAGTTTGATCCTGGTGTGGTGGCAGGGAGTATGGGGGAGTGCATGGATGGGAACCAGGGACTAGGAAGTGAGTCTGGCCATGTTCCTTGGTTGCACTGCCCTCACCAATGCAGCCCTGTGAAAAGCGACTCACCCCCCACCCCATGTACCTGAACCACAGCACCCACTTCCATTCCCTGTGCTTCAGGCACCCCCACCACACCAGCACAAAATGCACATACCTGCCCCACACCCTGCACCCAAGTTCAGCCCAACCTACCACCCTACACCATTCCTGCGCACTACCTCATGCTCCCTGTTCCATACAGGTTGTTGACAGCACATAAAGGCTACAGGCACTAACATCCATACGCAGGTTACCCTTGCCTCCTGCCCGTAGTGTTGCATAGCCTCACCCCACCCTACCTGAGCTCTGCAATCAGGTTATGGAATTCCTAGTCCCATGAATGTGCATGGGCCCCCAATCATGTCATTCAGCTCTGGGAACTTCAGTTTATGGCAGTCGTAGAACTGCACATGTGCACAGCCATCAGTCACCCTTCCCAGCTCTGAGAAAGTGCTAATCTGCCCTGTTGGATCACATATGCCCCCAACCCATGAAGGCAAAACACAAATCTGCTGCCACAACTCTACACATGCACACAAAAAGCTCTGCACCCTAGACCAGCATATACTAAGATTAATTTCCCACCCATGCACCCGCACAGCTACATCCTCCCTGGCCACTATGCACCCATGTTCACAAGCATCAGTGTAGCATCCCTAACCTGTGCCTATACCTGCCCTGAAACAAATCACCACACTGACTGCCCCACCCCATACCCTGCTCCCAGATGCATATCCATCATGCAAACACAAGGCCTTAGACTACTGAAAGAAATCAATACCCGAAATAAATTAATCAAGATATTTACACGTGATGAAAACAATAGAAGATTACTAAGCATGTAACAATGCAAATAGATATAACCCTGACCAAGGACGAAATTGAAACACCAGAGGAGATGCAAATGTTGAAATAACTAATCTAAGATGTTCATACAAGTATACTTAATAAATTAAATGGGATGGCAAGTGATATAAAGGAGATCCAGATAACAGTAGAAGAGCATAAAGACAATTTGAAAGAATACGCAGAAAAATAGTGGATATCACTGAGATTAAACACTTTGATGACCAAATGAAAACTATACTAGAGGCACATAACACCAGATTTGAAGAAACAGAAGAAAGCATAAGTGATTTAGAGGACAGGATAACTGATCTAGAAAACTCAAAACAGCAACTGACAAAAAAGATGGAAAAATTTGAATTGGCTCGCAGCAAAATGATACGCAAAACAGTGCACAAATATAAGAATCACTGGCATCCCAGAAGAAGAGAGGAGTAAAAGGCTAAGAAGAGTAGTTGAGATTATAATGGGGAAAAGCTTCCCAACCCTCATAAAAGATATAAATATTCAAGTTCAAGAACCCCAATGAACTCTGAACAGAATAAATCCAAATAGGCCTTCCCCAAGCACATACTAACCAGTCTGTCAAATGTTGAAGAAAAGCAGAAAATTCTGAAAGCAGCAAGAGTAAAAGAACCTACTACAACCAAAGAAATCAAATAAGACTGAGTTCAGATTAAAAAACTAGCACCATGAAGGTGAGAAGGCAATAGTATGATATATTTAATATCCTGAAGGTAAAGACTTCCAGTCAAGAATTCTGTACCCAGACAAATTGTCATTCAAAACTGAGGGAGAGATTAAAGTTTTCACAGATAAACTAGTCCTGAGAGAATTTGACAACAAGAGACTGGCCCTACAAGAAATACAAAAAGAGTTCTGCAGATTCAGAAAAAAAAGACAGGAAAGGGAGGTCTGGAGGAGGGCACAGAATTGAAGAGTACCAGTAAGAGTAATTTAAAGGATAAAAAGAGAAAGAGGGAAAAGAATACATAGATCTGACAATTAAAATTAAAATATAAGATGGTGGATTCAAAAAATGCCCTTTCAGTAATAACTTTGAATGTTAATGTACTAAACTTACCAATTAAAAGATACAGATTGGCAGAATGGGTTAAGAAACATGATCCAGCCATATGCTGTTTACAAGAAACTCATCTTTGGCACAAGGATACAGATAGATTGAAAGTGAAAGGATGGGAAAAGATTTTCCATGCAAGCTGTAAGCAAAAGAAAGCAGAAGTAGCTATAGTAATATCAGACAAAATAGACTTTAAATGTAAAAACATCAAAAGAAACAAAGAAAGACACTATATCCTAATTAAAAGGTCAATTCACCAAGAGGATATAACAATCATAAATGTTCATGTTTCCAATCAAGGAGCTCCAAAGTACATGAGATAGATATTGGCAAAACTGAAGGAAGTGATTGATGTTTCAACAATACTAGGAGGAGACTTCAAGAAACCATAGAAGACTTCAACACACTACTGTCCTTTATAGATAGAACAACCAGACAGAAGATCAACAAGGAAATAGAGAAGTTAAATAACTTGATAGATGAATAGACATATAAAGGTCATTGTACCCCAAAACACAAGGATATACATTCTTCTCTAGTGTTCATGGGACATTCTCCAGGATAAATCATATGCTGGGGCACAAAACAGGTATTTATAAATTTAAAAACATTGAAATAATTCAAAACACTTTCTTTGATCACAATGTGATGAAGTTGGATCTCAACAATCACCAAAGAGCAAGAACATTCATAAATAACAAGCTCTTAAACAACCCGTGAGTCAAAGAAGAAATTGCTAGAGAAATCAGTAACTATCTTGAGATGAGTGAAAATGAAAATATAACTTATCAGAACTTATTGAATGTGGCAAAGGCTGTGCTGAGAAGGAAATTTATTGTCCTAAATGACTGTACTAAAAAATAAGAAAGAGGGTGGACCATGGTGGCTCACCAGGCATAATTCTCATCTGCAATTCCAAAGACCTGGGTTTGTTTTCTGGTGCCTACCCATGCAAAGAGAGAGAGAGAGAGAGAGAGAGACAGAGAGAGACAGAGAATTCGAAAGAGCAAAAATCGAGGCCTTAAGAGCACAACTGGAGGATCTCGAGAAATAACAGCAAACTAACCCCAAAGCAAATAGAAGACACATAACAAACATTAAAGCAGAGATAAATGAATGAGAGAAAAAAGAACAATAGAAAGAATCAATAAAACCCAAAGTTGGTTTTTTGAGAAAATTAATAAAGTTGATGGGCCACTAGCAAGACTGGCAAAGAAAAAAAAAAGAAGATGAAAGTAAACAAATTCAGAAATGAGAAGAGTTGTGTAACCAGAGACCATGGAGAAATTAAAAAAAAGATCATTAGAGGATACTATGAACAATTATATGCCAATATACTACACAACTTATATGAAATGGAAAAATTCCTAGAAACACACAGAAAAGCTACACTGACTCAGGAAGAAATAGAAGATCTCAACAAACCAATCGCAAATAAAGAGATTCAGTCATCAAAAATCTTCCTACAAAGAGAAGCCCAAGGCCAGATGGCTTCACAGGTGGATTTTATCAAACATTCCAAAATGAACTAACACCAATCCTGCTCAAACTTTTGCAAAAAAATGAAAAAGGAACTCTGCCAAACTTATTTGATGAAGCTAATATCATTTTAATACCAAAACCAGGTAAAGCTGTTATAAAAAAGGAAAACTACAGGCCAGTCTCCCTAATGAACATAGATGCAAAAATTCTCATCAAAATATTAGCAAATCAAATCCAACAACACGTTAAAAGAAATATTTATCACGACCAAGTGGGGTTTATACCAGGAGTGCAAGGATGGTTCAACGCAAGAAAATCAACCAACATTATGCAACACATTAACAAATCAAAAGGGAAAAATCACATGCTGTCCTTGATTGATACTGAAAAAGCATTCAACAAAATTCAACATTCTTTTCTGATGAAAACACCCCAAAAGATAGGAATCAAAGGTAATTACTTCAATATGATAAAGGGAATATATGTAAAACTGATAACCAGCATCGTACTCAGAGAGACTGAAAGCTTTCCCTCCAAGATCAGGAAGGATAGAAGGATGCCCACTGTTACCATTATTATTCAACACTGTGCTAGAAGTTCTACCTAGAGCAATCAGGCAGGGCAAAGAAATAAAAAGCATCCAAATTGTAAAGGAAGAAGTAAAACTCTCATTATTTGTAGATGATATGGTACTATACTTGGAAGATCCTGAGAAATCTACAGCAAAGTTATTTAAACAAATTCAGCAAGGTGGTGAAATACAAAATTAATGTGCAAAAATCAGTAATGTTTCTATACATAAGCAATGATCTAGCCAAGGAGTCAGTTAAGGAAACAATTCCATTCAAAATAGCAACTAAAATACTTAGGAATGATGTTAACCAGGGACATAAAGGACTTGTACACACAAAACTACATATGATTGCTAAAAGAAATCAAAGTAGATCAAAATAGGTGGAAAGACATCCCCTGCTCATGGATAGGAAAGTTAAATATAGTTAAGATGTCAATTCTCCCCAAATTGATGTACAGATTCAACAAAATATCAATAAAGATTCCAATAAACTACTTTGAAGACTTGGAAAATCTAATTACCAAATTCGTCTGGAAGGGAAAGAGAACCCAAATACCTAAAAGCATCCTAAAACATAAGAATAAAGTGGGAAGATTAATACTCCCTGACTTTAAAACCTATTATGAAGCCAAAGTGGTCAAAACAAAGCACAGTACTGGAACAAAGATGGAAGCATTGACCGATGAAATGGAATCAAGTGTGCTGAAATTGACCACCAAATCTATGGTTAACTGGTTTTTGACAAGGCCCCTAAATCCTCTGAACTGGGATAAAATAGTCTTTTCAATGATTGGTCATGAAAGAACTGCATATCAGTAGCCAAAAGAATGAAAGAGGACTCCTATCTTACACCCTACATAACAATTAACTCAAAGTGGATCAAACATCTAAATATCAGAACTAGCATCATAAAGCTTCTAGAAGAAAATATAAGGAAACATCTTCAAGACATAGTAATAGGAGGTAGCTTCCTAAACTTTACACCCAAAGCACAAGCAATGAAAGAAAAAATAGATAAATGGGAACTCACCAAAATCAAATGATTCTGCATTTCAAAAGACTTTGTCAAAAAGGTGAAGAAGTAGCCAAACATTTGGAAATCACAAATTGGACAAAGGTCTGATTTCCTGTGTATACAATGAAATCATACAACTCAACAACAAAAGAACAAACAACCCAATCATAAAATGGGCTAAAAATCTGAATAGGCACTTTTTGGAAGAGCAAATACAGATAACTCAAAAGCATGTGAAGGGATGCTTATTTTCTTTGTCTATAAAGGAAATACAGAACAAGACTACAATGAGATACCGCCTCATACCTGTAAGAATGGCTGCTATTAAACAAACAGGAAACTATACATGTTGGAGAGGATGTGTAGAAACTGGGACACTTATGCACTGCTGGTGGGAATGTATAATGGTGTAGCCACTATGGGAGACTGGCAGTTCCTTAGGAAACTAAATATCAAGTTGCCCTATGACCCAGCAATAGTGCTACTTGCTATATACCCAGAAAAGCTGAAAGCAATGACACAAACAGACATTTTCACACCAATGTTCACAGCAGCATTATTCACAATCACCAAAAGATAGAAACAAACCAAATCCAAATGCCCATCAATGAGACAAGTGGATTAACAAAATGCAATATATATATATATATATATATATATATATATATATATATACACAATGGAATGTTAAGCGGCAGCAGGATGAAATGACATCCTGAAGCACATGACAAGATGGATGAGCCTTGAGGACATAATGTTGAGTGAAACTATCCACACACAAAGGATAGATACTGTATGATTCCACTTTTATGATCAGCATAAAGGTATAATCAGAGGATTATAATACAGAATATAGGGAATTTAGAGATACATAGAAGTTATAGATGGGTGAACAGTTAGCTAATGAGGTTGAACTACAATATGAGGGAATAGATGGGAGTGAAGGTGGTTTCTCTAGTGGGTCTATAAGTAATATTAACTTATTGAAGATGAACAAGATTGAAAGTGGTTGTATAGACCTACATGTCCCCCTGATTAACACTAGAAATATGAATTAGTTCTTGCAAGGATTACTTTAAAAATATGACTTATGTACAAAGAGTGCTTAAGTCCAGGGTATGAGGGAAAACTGCTCTTGCATGCTATCGGCTATGTTCAAAAGGAAAACATCAGCACTATCATGGCAACAGCAGAGGTAAATAATGGGGGGCAGAACAAGAGTTTAGAGGAGGTTTATATTTCCTATTTGGCAATGGTGTTTTTATTGAATTTCTAATTAAATTATCTAAAGCTGAGAATGTTGGTGAAATGTGGATTTGGGGCACTATACATGATACCTGATGAATGCAGGTGGCTGAAGGATGTGCTAACTGAGAAGTAGTTTGGTGAATGATGGTAAATATTTATGAATGAAGGTTGTGCCGGTACAAAAAGGAACAAAATCATGAGGCATGCAATGATGAAAATGAACATGTGGGACATTTGGTGATGCAAAATAATCCAGAACCAAAAACAATGGTATGGTCACTTTTAGAAAATGCTTATGAGATAACAGGGGCCTAGATTGTAAGCTTTTAGAGCAGACACATTAAGTCCAGAGTGGTGATTATTATTTCTGGATTTCAAGAGGCTGTTTTATACATACATAAATACATATATGTACGCACACACATACATATATATAATCTGTTATTTAGAGATAAAAGTGAAGCTGATCAGATTGGGGTTAAAGTAATTCAGAACTTAGAGGTAAGGAAGACAGTGTCTATATTTTAGGACCACACATACTCTTTGAGACCAAAGGAAGAAAAGTTTATTTGGTCTGGAATTGAAATTTTCTGTAACACATATCTAACTCAACCTATCTGTATAGCTCATTTGAGCAACTGAAACACAGGGAGCCCAGAATAACAAAGAGGTCTTTTAATCTTGTATAGAGTATTGTAATGCCTGGATACATCCTAGAGTACATTCAGCAGATAATCAAAAAGTATTGGCAAAGTTCCTTGAGGGATGGGAGTAAGAATATGGAAGTATTAAGCCCACGGAATCCCCTGATACTGTGTCAAATTTTAGGGACACCCAAATCAATAGGCCATGCCCTTGAAACTGAGGCTTACTCTTGTGACGCTTATGTAGTCAGTGGAGAGGCTTAGACTACCTATAGGCATGCCTAAGAGTTACTTCTGGAGGACTTCTTTTGTTGTTCAGATGTGGCCTCACTCTCTCTAAGCCCAACTCTGCAAGTAAAAGCATTGCCATCACCCCTACATGGAACAAGACATCCAGGCATGAAAGTTTCCCTAGGAATGTGGAAGATGACTCCCAGGGATGAGTCCAGCCCTGGCACCATGGGATCAACAATTCCATCTCAACCAAAAGGGGGAAAAGAAGTGTAACTAATAAAGTACCAGTTTCAAAAGTTTTGAAAGAGTTCAAAAAAGAGTCGAGAGTTTGCTCTGGAAGTTGCTCTTACGGAATCTTCAGTTAGACCTTGCTACCTATCATAACCTGTCAAACCCCAACCAGGACCATTCCAGCCAGTCCTAAGGGGCATGTAGGGCAATATATAAGACTCAACAAGGGTTCCATGCACTGGAGTAACTTTCCAGAAATCTACATCCTCCAGATGGGTCCCTGGTCCAGAAAAGTTCTGAAACATGAAAGGGCCAGCCTCTTCAAACATCAGACAGTTTCATTTTCTACCCCATATTAGTGACAGACCCTTCCAATATGAAAAATTTAGAATTGCCATAGCCCAAACACCCCTAAAGAGAGGGATGGAAAATCAAAGATGATAGTGGATTTATATAGTAAACATAAGATTTAGCACATGAATATGAATGCTGAATCATTAAATTGATATCTCTTTTAGTCTCCAGTATCTTAGAGCAGCTAGAAGTAAAAGCCTAAAATTGTGGAATTGTAACCTATGTCAACTCTGAAATACGTTCTACAACTAATTGTGGTACTGTGCTTTGAAAATCATTGCTTTTTTTGTATATATGCTATTTTTCACACACAAAAAAGAAGGGAAACACTTTGCTTGGGATAATAAGAAAATATTTATGCCATCAAGCTTCATATATTCTGGAACAGCTAGAATGAAAAATCTGAGAGGATCATATGGTAGCCCATGACAAACTCTGGTATCTGTCCTGTAATTGCTTGTTGAAGAATACTTTGAAAACTATTGCCTTTTTATTTATTTGCTTTATATATATGTTATACTGTACAATAAAAAAGTTTTAAAAACTCAACTTATTATATTTCTAGTTTCTCTAAACAGAAGAATGTGGATATTAGAATTAGAGATGATACTACAAAGACTTTTTCTTGGTTACAGGATAAAAATTCCAAAAATGGAGTAACTTCATAAAATAATTCTTTCAATAAAAATATGCATGCACATCGAAAGTTAATTCCCATTTAACTAAATGACTAAAGGCTTTATATTTAATGTTTTTAATTAGACAATTAAGAAAATTTCAGCATCATCATTTATATTTATATTCTCTAGGAATTATTTTCCTTTTTTTTTTTTTTTTTAACATGGCCAGGTTCTGGGAATCAAACCTGGGTTCAAGAATTCTGCCATTGAGCCACTGTGGCCCTGCCCGAAAATTATCCAGTTTTGACTATAAAACTTACATGATTCACATCTATATAGACTACTTGTGAGCAAATCCTTAATAATCAGCAAAGATAGCCTTATAAAGCAAAACAAAATTTGCTCTGAAAAATCCTAGTAAGATTTAAAGAATTTTCTTTTTTAATGAGTGGAAAACTAGGAATAAAAGCTAGGTTACTTTTTATGAATTATAAACTACTGAGAAATACTTTGGAAAATCATATAATCAAGGAAGCAGAAAGTAGTAGTAAGAGTGAGTCAATTCAGATAAAGGAAGACAAATATATTTTTAAATATGATGTGTTTTGAATAATTTACTTTGTAGACTCTTCTTCAAAGTTAAAATCTCAATTTTTAGCTAAGAGAATTACTTGCAATCACTGGAAGAACACTGAATACATGTTCACTTGTCACATGTGATCAGAGTTCAGATAGGATTTGAATCATTCTGCTTTTTCTTAGCATTTTACATCTTTTCAAATCTGTATGTCACCATTGGTTTCAGTGCTGCACTCAAATAAAGTAATTGTGCATGAATGTATATAGAAAAGCAATGCAAATTACCCTAGATTGCTTTGTGTATATGGAACATGTTTGATGATTTAGAAAATGGAGATTAGAGTGGTCTGGAGGATTTATTTAATTTGTATGAGTAGCATTAAATGGAAATTATGCTTAAATAATGGATGGAGCTAATTTTGATATTTGTACAAGAAAAACAGAAAAAAGCATGTGCAGAATCAGTGTTTGTGGAAATGAATGTGGTATTCAGGATGGATGTAGGATTTAAGGAGCAATGTGTGGACAGAGTTACAAAGATGAAAGAGCTGTTGTTGAATGTAGGAAATGAAGATGTAGGTGAATAAAGATAAGAGAACCTTAAATGCCAACCTAAGGAATTTGAATTGATCTCAGAGAGACTAATAAAACTTAAAGATTTAATTTTTTCTAGAAGCATGCTGTTGCATCTTTCAACATCAGTAAATTTTGCCCTCTGAATCCCAATAAATAAAAATTGACCTGAAAATGATCAAGAAAACATGGGCTTAAATGAATAAGCAAATAGTAGGGAACTTTTATGTGATAAGCTAAAAATTATAAGGGGATTCTCTGTGAAACAAGTTGGACAGTGTTTCACTTTACTAAAGCCTCCAGAATGCAGTATACCAGAAATGAATTGACTGTTATAAATGAGATGTATTAAATTACAAGTTTGGTTCTAAGGCCCTTAGATGTTCAAATTAAGGCACCAACAGGACGAAACCTTCTCAGAGGGAAGGTTGCCAGCATTCTGAACACCTCTGTAAATTGGGAAGTGACATGGCTGGCATTTGCTTGTCCTTCCCCCAGTCCCTTTTTTTTCGGCTTCTGATTCCAGTGACTTTCTCTAAGGATATGTGAGTCCTTTCTTAGCTTCTCTAGGGCAAAATCTGGATTCATTTCTTAGCTTGGCATCTCCAAATACCTGTGTTTTGGTTTTATCTCTCTGCTCTCTGTTGGCTCTCCAGGCAGTTTTAAGGAATCCAGAAGACTAATTAAAGCCCATTTGAATTGGATGGTGTCACATCTCCATTTATCAAAAGGTCTCACCCACTACTGGGTGCCATTTCCATGGAAACAACCTAATCAAAAGGTGCCACCCAAACAATAGATTGGCCACCACAGGATTAGGATTAAAAACATAGCTTTTCTGGGTTACTTACAGTTTCAAACAAGCACAAAGTGCACAAAGGATATTTTTAAATCTCATAATTTGGTCACTAGTATGAGTGATGGTAACAGACCTAATAATAATAGAAAATCAAGAAGACCATTAATGCAAAAATGGGTGTACTCAAAAAACTAAAAAAAAAAAGTGGGCATATCCAGAAAATGAAAAAAAAATGATATTGTATGTACAAATAGCCTCAGAGAATTTTCTCTGCACTTTCATGAACAGGCTCCATAATGGCTGATATAATATGAATATAAATATACATATACATTACTTAATAAATAAATATATGCACATTTATTTTCCGAGATTCCCAGTAGGATTCATTAAAGGTGAACAGTCCAATCCTTCATCATCTGTGTCTTTATGTACTTTCTAAAATATAAAAATTAACATATTTACTGATTACCATTTTCAAACAATGGCTACAATGACCTATGACCAGTATGTTGCAATATGCAGCTCACTGGCATACCAAACCAAGATGTCTAAGAAACTCTAAGCTCAGATGGTCACAGGGACCTATATGGTAGAAACTTGCACAGCATGATTCATATCAGCTTTCTATTTAGGTTAAGTTTCTATGGATCTCATTAAATCATCACATGTTTTGAGGTAGTTTTCAATTAAACAGACTTTCTTGCATTTACCCTTATATCAGTGAAATGATGCTACCCATCTTGGTAGGGTCAGTTCAAATCATTACTAATATCTTAATATCTTATCTTTTCATCCCACTCATTATCTTTAAAGTAAAATTCAAAAAAGGGAGAGGAAAAGCCTTACTAACATGTGCTTCCCACTTCTTCTCTGTCTCAATATTCTATGGTTCTCCTCATTTCAGGTGTGTTCAACAAAGTTCAGTTAAAGAAGATAAGTATGTACCTATTGCTGTTTGCACACTCCAAAAAGTCCTTTATAAATCCTTGGATTATGATTTAAAATTTAGTAAGTAAAAAATTATTTAAAAAAGAATTATGAAAAATAATTCTCATAACTTTATGTAACAATATCAGCTCATGCAGCAACTATTTTAAGAATGGTATCAGCATTTTTCAGTCAGGGCATATTGAGAAAATGTAAATGACCACTTTGTATTACATATAAAAAGTGAGTAAAATATGATGATGTGTAATTTAAATAATGCATAAATTGATATATGTTCAGACAGGAAGGCTTCTTCTGAGATATATTTCAAAATCTAAGATGAGAGACTATAAACCATGAGTGAAAGATTACTCTTAGGTACACGAGTTTTAACAAAGCATAAATAGTTTCAATGCTCAACAAATTAAATAAATCATAAGAAGAAACATTACATGAACTTAATATTGTTGGCAAATGCTGGAAACCAAAATCTTAGAAACTCATACACATACCAAGCTTTCAAATATTAATCTCTTCATAAACAACACCATCTATCAAATGTATATTGTGTTTTTTAATTTTATTCTCAGCTTTGTTTTATTCTAGAGATTGTGTTTGAAAGTTAATTCATGCAGAATTTATATTCTCAAATTAATGAAATTTTCAAACAACTGAAGTAGAGTATTTTCAGAAACAGAATGTGTCACTGTTATTAAAACTGATGTGACAAAGTGAAACCTGTATGGATTTAAATGTGTTCAAGAAGTTTAATTAGGTTTCCATGATACATGACCGTGCAATTGCCGAATATATCAGCTAAGGCAATGATTGTTTCCCTATGTCAGTTACTTTTCTCATTATTACAAATGCTACTAACCTACACTGTTTCCAACATAGATTATTATAATCTTATCATTAACAGAAAAAGAAAGATGTTGTGCCAGCATATGAACAAAAAATATTTTTGATCATTTAAAAATGCAAAATGAAAAAAGTAACTTACAGAGAACCTACTATCTGCTAGATCTAGTATAAACTGGAATGTTCATGCATATTATGTACCAATGAGGTAGGCATTATTCATGTTTTTCCAGGGTAAAAACTTACACAGTGAAATATTTAGTATATCACCCAGTTTCACTAGGTCACCCTCAAATAGGGTGTGAATTTCGATGAATACTGCCTTTTGCTCCTAGCATTTAACAACTCTATTCACAGCAGCTTACACTGCAATTAATCTCAAAATTTTTAAAGCATAATAAGAATATTGAATAAATATATTAATGGAAAGCTATGTAGATAATTCATAAACAACATTAAATTTTCTTGGTATATATAACGTAGTTTAGACAATGGAGACCAATAGTTTGGGGCATTTAATTAAAGTAGCATTAGAATTGAATATGACTCAAAGAATAAAATAGTTTTAATGTTTGGGGGAAAAACAAGAGAAATAACATAAGCAGAGTACATATTTATAGAAATGTGCTTGGCCCTAGGATTGGGGAATGAAAGAGGAAAGCAATGGCCAAGTAGTGTTAGAAAACTGGCAGAGCTCTTGCTGAGAGCTGATGGTGAACGTGGGGGAAAAATAATGGAAGTAGATCAGGTTGCTGAGAAACTTATGCTACCCCTGGTATCTCAATTTATCTTAGAAGCATTAAAGATTTACATCTTCTCGGTAGCAGAATAATATGATTGTATTTTCAGAGATCTGATCTGAGTTTTGATTGCACAGAAAGAGACTAAGACAAATGTACTCACCACGATAATTTACATAGTAGATGAAGAAAGCTGAAAGTGTCAGAGACTCAGTGAAAGGAGAGGGGTGGGTGCATAGGTACAAGAAAATTTTAAAGAAGAACAAACAGTGAATTGTAACTTTTGGCTAATAAAATGTAGGCTTATTTTGTTCTTTTGTGTATTAATAATGTTATATTTGATATTATATTACCAGTATACAATACGGTGCCTGACACACTTGGACATTTATTAATTTCCTGAGCATACAATGTATAATTAAGTTTCAGTCTCTCACCATAAAGTACAGTGTTAGCTATGGGTTCTTCCTATGTGCCCTTTGTCATGTTAAGGAAGGTTCCTTCAGTTCCTAGAGTTCTATTTTTATCAAGAATGGTGCTGCCCCCAGAGAACCTCTTTTGCTGCTCAGATGATGCCTCTCTTGAAGCCTACGCAGCAGTAAACCCACTGTCCTCCCCGCTACATGGATTATGACTCCTAGCATCATAACATCACTACCAGTGGGGGTCATGACTCCCAGGGATTAGCCTGGACCTGGCGTCATGGATTGAGAAAGCCATCTTGACAAAAAGGGAGAAGAGAAATGAAACAATGTTTTAGTGGCTGAGAGATTTCAAATAAAGCTAAGAGGTCTTCTGGTTGTTATTCTTATGCATGATATAGATATCTTTTTTTAGTTTTTAGTGGTTTAGAATAGCTAGAAAGAAATACCTGAAACTGTTGAACTCTATTCCAGTAGCCTTGATTCTTAAAAACAATTTTATAACCATACTGTTTTTGCATCATGACCATGTGATTATGAAAACCTTGTGGCTGACACTCACTTTATTGTGTGTATGCACAGGTGATTAAAAACATAAAGACAAACATAAATAAAAGGAGATTCAGGGGCATGGGATGCTTTGAGTATTCACTTTCATTTTTTGTTTTTATTTTTATTTTTATTCTTATATGTATTTTGCAGAGTAATGAAATGTTCGAAAATTGTGGTGATGAATGCACAACTATACGATGATACTGTGAAACACTGATTGTACACTTTGGATGATTATTTGATACGTGAATATATATCAATAAACTTGAATTTAAAAAAAAAAGAGAATAGTGCTGGGGCAGGCGACGGTGGCTCAGCAGGCAAGAGTTCTCACCTGACATGCTGGAGACACAGGTCTGATTCCCAGTGCCTGCCCATGCAAAAAAAAAAACAAAAAGAGAATGGTGCTGGATTTTGTCACATGCCCTTTCTGTATCAGCTGAAATGATGATGAGTTATGTGTTCTTTTCCCTTCACTGTGTTAATGTGGTTTATTAAATTAATTTATCTTCATATGCTGAATGAGTCTTGAATAACAAGATTAAGTCCCACTTGATCGTGGTGTATAACTCTTAATGTGCTGTGGGATTTTGTTTCTTATTACTTTATTAGGATGTTTGCATCTATATTAATATAGATATTATTATCTATATTATAATGGCCTGTAGTTTTCCTTTCTTGTGGTATACTCTTCCGGCTTTGGTAAGAGGGTGATGTTGGCTTCAGAATGAACAAGGGATTAGCCCCTTCTCTTCAATTTTTGGAACTGTTTGGGGAGAATTGGAATCCTTGGTATGTTTTGTAGAACTGCTCTGTGAAGTCATGTGATCCTGGGCCTTTGTTTTGGTTGGGAAGTTTTTGATTATCGATTTATTCTCTTTATGAGTAATTGCTTTGATGAGGGCTTCTATTTGTTCTTGAGTGTTTCTCGGTATGTTTCCAAAAATTTGTCCACTTCATCTAGGTAATTAATTTATTGGCATACAGTTGTTCCTAGTATCCTATTATAATCCTTTTCATTTCACTGCAATCAGTAGTAATGTCCCCCTTCCACAATGCTGATTTTCATTATTTGTATTCTCTCTTTTTTCTTTCAAACTAAATTTTTTTCAACTTTACTGATACTTTCAAAAAACCGACCATTCTCTTTTTAATTCTCTTTATTTTTTTGTTTTTTTTTCATTTATCTCTACTGTAATCTTTGCTGTTTTCCTTCCTTCATGTCATTTTGTGCTTAGTTTACCCTTCCTTTTCTGTTTCTTCAAGGTTTGAGGTTAGAACTCAATTTTTTCTTTTTAAATGTAAGCATTAGAGTTATAAATTTGCACCTGAGGCCTGCCTTTGTCACATCCCATAAATTTAGGTATGTCATATTTTCATGTCCATTAGCCTCAAGACATTTCTTAATTTTTCTTGTAATTTCCTCTTTAATCCATTGGTTGTTTAAGAATATGTTGTTTACTTTCCACATTGTGCTCTACTATTGGTTTCCAGGTTCATTCCATTGCGATAGCAGATGATTCATTGTATGATTCCAATATTTTAAAATTTATTTAGATTTGTTTGGTGAAGTAACAAGGAGAATGATCCATGTGCATTCAAGGAGAATGTGTATTCCATTCTTGTTGGGTGAATTGTTCTATACATGTCTGTTAGGTCTGGTTGGTTTAGAGTATCATTTAGGTCTTGTAGTTCCTAATTGATTTTCTGTCTCGATATTTGTGGTAGTTAGAATCAGTTGTCAATTTGGACAGGTGAAGTCACTTAGTTCTCTTGCTGTGGACATGAGCCAATGGTACATGGACCTCATCTGTTGCTGATTTACATCTGCAGTCGGCTAGGGGGTGTGCCTGCTGCAATGAATGATGTTTGATTTAATTGGCTGGTGCTTAAATGAGAGAGTGCAACGTAGCACAGCCCAAGCAGCTCAGCATACCTCATCTCAGCACTAGCAGCTCAGTCCAGGCCTTTAGAGATGCAGAAAGAAATCACCTCAGGGAAAGTTGTTGAAACCCAGAGACCATCCTGTGCCTTCCCACGTAAGAAAAAACCTCAGTTGAAAGTTAGCTGCCTGTTCTCTGAAGAACTAACAAAATAAATCCCCTTATATTTATAGCCAATCTATTTCTGGTGTGTTGCACTCTGGCAGCCAGCAAACTAGAACAATATTCTACCCATGTTAATGCACCATCATAGTGATGTATTAAAATAGTCTCCTATTATTAATGTAGAACCAACAATTTCTCACTTTAAATCCATCAATATTCACTTCATATTTTGGGAGGATCTGTTGTTAGATGAATACATTTTTATAAGTTTTATATCTTCTTATTGAATTGTCCCCTTTATCAGTATATAGTGACTGTCTTTATCCTTTTTACTGTCTTTTACTTAAAGTCTATTTTGAATCATATTTGTATAGCTACCCCAAGAATCTTTTAGTTACTGACTGCATGGAATCTTTTTTCTGTCCTTTCACCCTCAGCCTACTTGTATTTTTAAATCGACGATGAGTTTCTATCAGACAGCCTATACTTGGGTTAGGTATTTTTATCCATTAGGCCAATCTCTGCCTTTTGACTCGAAAGTTTAATCCATTTACATTTTAATTGACTAATTAATCAAGCAGGAATTTCTTCTGTTCATTTTGCTATGTAGCTTTTGTAGGCCATAGGTATTTTCTCCCTCAATTCTTTGATTAATGCCTATTATTATATTTACTTAATTTTTTTGTGTCATACCATTTTAAATGACTTCCCTTTCCTATCTGTATTTATTTTTTATTTATTTTCTTCGTGGTCACCATTGGTTTAAAATTTAATACCCTAAATATATAACAAGCATATATTGTTGCTACCGTCTTAAATAGTATACATATACTCTTGTGATACTCTTCTTTTTGTACATGACACCATTTATATTTTTGTACATTGTATGTAAAATAATACATAAATTTGCCATTAATCTTTATGAATTTGCATTTTTAATGTGCCAGATATAGGAAATGGAATTACAGACCAAACAATACACCACAATATACTGGTATTTAAAATTGCTTGAAATGGTGAACTTTATCACAAATCTTTATCTTTATGCCCCTTTGAACCATTGTCTATTGTCCTTTGCTTTCAGTCTGAAGAACTTCTTCCAGAATTACTTATAGGGTATGTCTATTGGTGATGAACTCCCTCAGTTTTGTTTATGTAGGAATGCCTTAATCTCTCTCATTTTTGAAAGCCTTGCTGAATATAAAGTTATTGGTTGGCAAATATAAAATTCATTGTTGGAAAATATAAAATTCTTGGTCAGCAATCATTTTCTTTCAGCACTTTATGTATTTAAACCCACTGCTATCTTGCCTCCATGGTTTCTGATGAGAAATTGGCACTCAATCCGATTGGGATGTCCTTTTACCTTATATGTTGCTTCTTTCTTACAGCTTTCAGGACACTCTCCTTGTCCTTTGTATTCAATAGTGTGAATAATATATGATGGGGTGTATTTTTCTTCATGTTTATCCTGTTTAGTGTTCTCTTGAATTTTGGGGTGTGTACATTACATGCTTTACTATGTTTGGGAAGTCACTGTCATTACCTCTTTGAACACTATCTTGGGTTTTTGCTTATTAGTTGATTTGGAATTCCTCTGTTTATGGGAGTTCTGTTGTCCCCTGTATCCCTGGAGACAGACGTCCCTCTCCTAGGTATTTGAGACCAGCCTGCTTTGTCCCAGACTGTCTGCCTATAGATTTCTATACTCCTTTCATTGTCTTATGCTTCTGTTACCTCTAGAACAAATTCTGGGAGGAGGGTAACCCTACCGAGGACTTTCCCAAGTAGACTTCCCAAATCCAAACAGGACCAGGGACCTCCAAAGAGGATGTATATCAGCTTCAATGTGCCTCCAGGAAAGATAAGGAAGTGTGCCAAGTGTTTCTGCCATGGCTTCACAAATCTGACCGTTCTTGGTCTGCCCAGGTAATGTAGCTTTTCAGCTAAATGTAACCCACTGCCCTGAGGAGGCAAAACTTGTTTAATTTTCCTCCACCACAGCTTTTGGCCATGGTAGGTTGAAACAATGGCCACCCTCAGAATGTGGTCCCCAACAATCTGAATTAACCAATTAGAGTTTGTTATCAGTGATCAGCTGTGCCTCCCTCTGGTCTTGGGGAAAAGGAGGATTTTTACGTTGCTTCATGTCATCAGTAAGCTATCCAAGATATGGAACCTCAGCTGCATACCATGAGAGTCGGGTATGGGTACAAATATCCATTTCACAGAGGGAGCAATCTACTGTCCTGTACAGGAATTTTACATCCTCTTCCGCTTTACTTCCCTGGATGCTGTCTATTGTTTTTCTGGTTCTGGTTTTCAAAATAATTCTTTCGGGCATTTCTTGCCTGCTTAGTAGTTGTTCTGGTGAAAGGAATGAGGCCTGGATCTCCCTACGTCCCCTCTTTCCATAATCCTCCTTTCTTCTTTTTTAAGTTGGTATTTACACATATAAATGTCCCTCTGCAAACTGCCTTTACTGCATCACATAAATATTGCAATATTGTGTTTGCATTTTTCATTCACATTAAAGAATGCCCTGATTTCTCTTGTGCTTCTTTCCTGGAGTGTTTTTCTAAGATTTTGTCATTAATTTATACACCTTTGTGAATATTGCAATTTTTCTTCTTTTACTGATTTCTAGGTACATTCCAGGGTGGCAGGGAAAGATGCTTTGTAAGATTCACTTAATTTAAATGTAGTGTGATTTGTTTTGCAGCCTAACACAGTACATCCTGGAGAATAATCCACGCGCACTTAAGAAAAAGCATATATTCTTTTGATGGTAGATAGTCTACAGATGATGTTATGTCTCTTTAATTTGTAATATTTTCAAGTCTTCTGTTTCTTGTTGATTTTCTGTTTAGATGTGTTTATCAATTAATAAAATTGATGAACTGAAATCTCCAACTATTTCTGTAGGAAAATTATGAGTTTAAAACTATCTCCTTTCAATTTTGTCTATGTTTGCTTCATATATTTGGAAACTCTGCTATTCAATACACAATTGTTTGTAATTGTTATATATTTGTGATGTATTAACTAATTTATTAATATATAACATCTATTATTGTTTATGTTAACAGCTTTTGATAATACAAACCTTTTTACTTAATCTATGGCTGTAGGTATAAAGGGATTCTTACTGTGTTTTCTGGAAAACCCATCATCCTCTGAATACCAGGGCTTTTAGAATCCTAAAGCTCAGAGATAAGGAGAGAAAGTGCAAATTTCCCCACAGAAGTGATTGTGTGTGTATTCAATGAACTGTGCAATGTTCATTGATTTTTGAAATACTTAGCATCATAGAGGATAAAGCCCCATCATGCTGGGGCAGCAAATCCCAAAAGCAAGACAATTTTATCTTCTAAAAGTCATTTCATCTTTTTGAGCCATAATATAGTATTTGGATGATGTGAAATACGACACTTGAAGTGAGTAAGTTATTGTGAATGCTACCTGTCCTTTGCTGTAAAGTAGGTTTCTTGATCCAAGGCAATATTTTGTGCACTCTGTCAGGCTCAGATAATGGTACTCTTTGAAGCCTGGCCAATAAGAATGATAACCCATACCTAGATTATGCACTAAATCCCAATTATCTTTCATGGTCCATATTATTCCCACTTCCTAAGGTAAGTGATTAAAGCATCCAGAGACAATTTTCTGCCCATTTTAGATTTTTTTAATAGGATGGTGTACAAGATTATAATAATGAGATCAGTTGCAGAAGCAGCAGCAGTATCATCATCAAGCAGAATTTAGTGAGGGTCATTTCCATTAAATTCAGTGTCTCACAGAATGACTTTAATTAATGCCCCATGGTTTATATGTTAGGGACCAATCTCCTCCCACATATAATGATGACAATGGAAGTAAACCCCTTTAGGATTTGATGGAAAACATATTTTGCACTGTAAATAATATAATTATTAACACTGACCATTTAGTCATCTCATAAATGTTCATTATTTAAGCCCTAATGTTTTAGAGAACAATGTTTATATTTTGAAATTCTATCAGTCCGAAAACCATGAGGCAAGTGACAAAATTGTCACACAGCCCTTGTCTGTGAAATATAGATAAGAGAAATATTCTCTTTATTTTGGCTTTTCATTATAATATTTATGTCTCTTAATATTTCAAAAGTTTTTATTGTTCTTAGATTTCAACTTCTGCCAATCTTTCTTGTTATTCTCTAAATTGTAAGCTTTACAGATTAAAACTAGATACAACACTACAATGTGTTTTCCTATTATGAAGTAGAATTTCAAAAAATACAGTAATTTGGTCAAATAATAAATGCATAGGCATTGAAATCCAATTTTAATTTATCTGGATGACTAAATGCTTTATATTTAATGTTTTAAAATAAATACTAAATAAAATTTCAGTTGTAGCATTTACATTGATGATGTCATTATGGAAATTCACCAGTTTTGACAATAGAAATGACATGATTCACATCTTCAGATAATATCTCTTAATGCAACACTTAACAATCAACTTGAAAGATGACCTTAAAAGGAAATTTGGTCTTAAAACTCCTTGAAAGATTTGTGATTTTTTGTTTTTGTAATTATTATAAAAATTTGAATAATGGCAAGCATACTTTCTATATTAATTTATAAACTACAGTGATATACTTCAAAGAATGTTATAAATATCCAAAGAAGCAGAAGGAACTAGGAATGAGTCATTTATGACAAATAAAATAGAGCTACATTTTTAAATGATGTGTTTTGAATAACTTCCTTTCTTGACTTTTCTTCAGAATTAAAATCTCCATTTGTACACTTTTATCTTTGGAAGGAAGCTGAACACAAATTCACTTTTCACCGTTGTTAAGAGTGGAGCTAGGATTTGAACCTTTCTGCCTTCCCTTTAGTATTTTTTTTTCTAATTTTCTTTCCTTAGTGTTTTATGTCTTTAAAGCAGTATGCCACCATTAATCCCCATGCTGCAATGAAATAAAGAAATTGTGCATGAATGTATAAAGGAAAGCCATGTAGAATATCACAGATTGGTTTGTGTATATAGAATGTGTATGCTGGTTTAAAAAAGTGGAGCTCAGTGTGGTCTGAAATATGTAATTGTATCAAGTAGCATTATATGAAAACTATGCCGTAAATAATGGATTAAAATAACTTTGATATTTGTACAAGAACAAGAGAAATAATAGCATGAGCACAATCACTGTTTGCGGAACTGAACATGATACTTGGGATGGAGGTAAATGAGCAAGGGTGAAAAAAAAAATTAAAGCTGGAAAAGCTGCTGTTCCATGTGAGAAATGAAAATGCAGGTACATAAAGTTAAACAGAAAATCTAGTGCCACACGAAGGAATTAGAATCAATCTTAGAGGTACCAAAGTTAAAATGTTTCTGGAAGAAGACTGTTGCATCTTCCAATTCAGGAAATGATGGCCTCTGAAAGTCAGTAAAGATATATAGAAATGAAAATTGTAAAGGAAAAGCGAGCGTAAATGAATAATCCACTAACAGGGCACTCTTTTGTGATAAGCTAAAATTCTTATGAGAAATGTCTATGAAACAAATTGGAAGGAGTCTCTAGGGTACAATTTAAAGTACACAATGGGTATTTTTAAATCATATAAATTGTTCACAATTAGGAGGTTATGGTCACAAACCTGAGTATATTAGAATACCATGAAGACCCTCAAAGCAAGAAAAGTGTGTATTCAGAAACTGCAGAAAAGAACATATAATATTAACAAATAATCTCAGAGAATTTGCTCTGCAGTCATGAATAGGGTCCACAATGGGTTGATATAAATATGAAGCTAATATATACAAGTTTCTTAGTAAATAAAATGTGGAGAGTTAACTGATGAACTTTCCAGGATGCTTCATTAAAAATGTACAGCCCCCTAGTTCATCCTTTATAATTCTTATGCAATTCCTAAGATTATGTGGTGGTTTGGAGCTATACATCCCAGAAAAACATGTTTGAACACATTTGAATGTATTAATTCATGAGCCAATTCAGTTAAGGAGTGGTTCAGTGCAATCAGGATGTGTCTTAATCTATTGTTAGAGAACTTTTTAAGCAGAATGAAACCCAGAGCCACAGAGGAAGAAGCCAGAAGTTGAATATGAATGGAATACAAAAGAGAACTGAAAGGTTTAGGAGGCGAAAGGGTGAGAAAGAAGGACGATAGACCGGGAAATTTAAACTGCGCGAGTTTATTTCTGGGCCCCCAGGCTGAGCTCACCCAACCCAAGATGGAGGGAGGTGAGTGAGCGCCTGGGTGATGGCGAGGGCGGTTTTTAAGCAAGGGGGTCAGGGGATATCCGAAAGTCAGGTGGTCGGAAGGGGCGGTTCTCCAGAAATCAGGTGTCCGGAAGGGGCGGTTCCAAAGGCATGTTGGGAGGCCCGATACAGCCTCCACAGCTCCAGTTGCAGTGTTCTTTCCCATTCCCATGACCTAACAAGAACTCAGAAGCCAGGAGAAGTGACAATGCATTAGCATATGACAGAGAAGTCAAGACCGAAGTTCACCAACAGCCAGCCTCAGAATCCAAGTCTTCACGAAGAAAGCCCTGGCTTGACTTGGAGTCCTTCTAGCCTTAAATTCCTGTTCTTTAAGCCATTACATTCCAGTTCTTTAAACTGGTCCATTGCTTGGTATGTGCTTGAGCAACATAGTAAACTAGAACAGATTTTGGTACTAGTAGACAGGGGTGCTCCTATTGAAAATACCAAAGGTGTGTATCTGGCTTTAGAATTAGGTAATGAGTAGAATGTGAAAAAATTGTGAGGTGCTTTATAGAAAAAGCCTAGATTTCTTTGAAGAGACTGCTGTAGAAATATGAATGCATATTTGTAAAAGGTAGCTGTGTGTCAAACCTTTTTATTTAGAGTCTAAGAAAGAAGTTATAATTTCTGTGAAAAGAATCATGATATGTAAATCCTATGACATTCTGAAAGAAATAAAAGCTCTTCTAGCAGACTGCTTTTATTTGATATCAACTTTTGTCAAAGTCTAGAGATACAGAGAAAATATAAAATGGCCATTTTAAATGTAAAATATCAAATCTGTAAACTATTATGATGTGTAAATTACGTAATGTATAAATGGATACTTATGTTCAAATAGAAGGACATCTACTTAGATATATTTCAAAATATAATCTGCATTCATATGTCAAAATAAATGATGCGGTTGGACTCAGTTGTGTCCTTGCCCTCACCGTGTTGGGATGTCCTGCAGCTGCTGGCGCTTTTGGCTCTCCCACCTTACTGTGCTGCTGGCAGGGTGACTCATAAGCAAATCTTTTACTCGGAGAAGTACTTTGACAAGCATTATGAATACCGGCATGTCATGTTACCCAGAGGACTTTCCAAGCAAGCACCCAAAACTCATCTAATATCTGAAGAAAAGTGGAGGAGACTTGGTGTCCAGCAGAGTCTTGGCTGGGTTCATTACATGATTCATGAGTCACAACCAGATATACTCTGTTTAGATCACCCCTTCCAAAAGCCAACAAAAATGAAGCATATCCAGGAGTCATCAATTAAATCTTTTTCAAATTTAATGTATATGTGTATATATGGTAGTATTCAGTGAATACTTGAAAAATGCACAAATTATTCTCTTATACCTGTGCATGAGCTGTATTCTTCACAGCGACAGAGCTCAGTTAAATGTAACTGCAAGTAGGTTATTGTAAGGTATTAAAATATTCTTCTAGTCAGTTTTTCTCTTTAATATTAAAAGTGCCTGTTTGACTTTACTTCTTATTTTTGTTTAATACAGTTTTTATGTTGCACTAAAAAAAGTAAATGATGCGCCTGCATTTTAAAATTGTGTCAGAAAGTAATTATTTTCAATATTCAACAAACTCAAAAAATTTTAAGAGAAGACCATAAATAAACTGAATATAGTTGGAAAATATATGGAATCCCTACTCTTAAAATCTCAGGTATACTCCATGTTTTAAAATATTAATCCCTTCGAAAACAGTACCTCCATCAGGTAAACTATGCTTTTTAATTTGATTCTCAACTTTGTTTTCTTTTAGAGATTATGTTTCAATGTGGATTCAGGCATAATATGTATTCTCATTTAAGAAAATTGCCAACTCTCATCTGAGTTATTAATACTTTCAAGCAGTCTGAAATACCCTGCCTTCATAATTAGGTTGTGTCATTCAGTTTAATAAAAATGATGCAATGTATATTAAAATTCCTACGGATTTGAACGTTTTCATGCTATTCACTAGTTATCATGAAGCCTGACATTGTAATTTTTTAATATATCAATTAAATCAATGGTTTGTTCCCCTGATGTCATTACTTGTAATTTTTCTTGTTATCAGGAATATAATTAAATTACACTGCTTCAATTATACATTATTGTTATAAGCATTCAAGTAGCTGAAAGAAGGAGATGGTATACAAGCATCCGGACAAAAAAGTTTTTTGATTAGTTAATGTAAAATGAAAGGAGTAACTTACTCAGAGTCTGCTATTAGGCAACAAAGTAGAACATTTCATATATTGCATATCCGTGAATAAGGCATTTTTTCATGTGTTTCCATTATAAAAACTCATATTATGAAATATTTTGTAAGTCCATCTAGGTTCCCCAGGAAAATGGATGGAATTTGGATAAATATTTCCTCCGTCCTAGCATTTTACAATTCCGTTTACCATACCATAACTTGCAGTTAATTCAAAATGTTTAAAACACAATAAGCCCATTAAACAAGCATATATGACTAGAAAGCAATGCAGATTATACACAAGAAACAGTAAATTATTTGGGGTGTATATAACATGCTTGGGTGTTCCAACAGGAATCAGTAGTTTGGGGTCTTTAGTTAAAGTAGCATTAGAAGTAAATGCAACTTAAAGAATGAAAATATATTGATATTTGGTGGAAAACAGGAATAATAACATAAGGAGAGTTGATGTTTATGAAAATAAATTTGGCCAGGAGTTAAGGATGGAGGGATGTGAACAATGTTTTGAGAGAGGAGAAAGCTGGGACAGCTGTTGGTTAGGGCCTTCAGAGAATGTGGGAAATATGAATGGGACTGTTATCAGGTTCTGAGAATCTTTATGTAACCTAGGATTCTGAATTTATCTTAGAAGCATCAAACATTGATGTCTTCTTGGGAGCACAGTATTAGCATAATATTTTCAGAGCTCTGATCTGGCTTTTGATTGGCGAGAGTAAAATAAATGAAACTAACCATAATATTTCACTTACTAGGTGAGAAAAGCTGAAATTGGGGGAGATGCTATGAAAGGAGAGAGGTGCATAGGTATTAGCATATTTTAAATAAAGAATAAGTAGTAAATTGTAACTTTTGGATAATACAATGAAAGCTTATTCTGTTCTTTTGCATATCAACGATGTTATATTTGATATATATTAGAAATATTTAATTAAGTTCCTGACATATATGGGCATTCAATAAGAAATTCCTGAGTACGTGATGCATAAATTAACGTTTATTAAATCTTTGATTGCTAGTGAATTTAAACATTTTTCATACAATTATTGACCATTTTTATTTTTGCTGCAAATTGTTACTCATGTCCCTTTTCAAGTTTTCCTCTGAGGCTGATTATTTTCTTGATATTTATACGTTATAAATCAAAAGGTTATTGAACTTGTATATGTAGTTGTGGAACATTTTATTCTTAATAATTTGTTTCCTTTTTAATTTTGCTTATGATCTGGTGTGATAATCAGACATTTTCTTTTCAGGTAGTCATATCAATTGATCATTAGCTTTGTCATTTCTTTGATTCTCCCGCTGCTTAAAAACTTATTATTATGACATCTCATATTAATTTATATATTCTGATAATTCAACTTTTCACCTTTAATTATTGAATCATTCTGGGAAATATTTTGTTTAATGATCTAGAGTAACACTTTAGTGCTAGTTAGATGATTTATTTATAAACTGAATTTGATGTAATTACAGTCAAAATATCAGAGATGGATTATCAGAGGTAAACAGATTATAAACTCTGTTAGGTAGATAACCAAGAAAACATTGAAAGAAACTAATATCAGATATCAGATAGTAAAATGTGTGATAAAAGTCAACAATTTTAACAACTTCATATTAGTTCAAGAATCAATATACAGGTGACACAAAATATTGTCTTGACAAACCCAAGAATAACATAAGACTACCCTCACATCAATCTAGAGAGAAATGATTCTTTTTATCCTGTCCTAGGACTATTGTTCTATTTGGATCATCTTTTCTATGTCTTGTTTTTTATTGTTCACTTAAAGTTTTATATTGGGAAACAAAAATATTAACAAATTGCTTGCCCAGGCTCCTAGCAATTAACTTCATTAAAGTTTTAATAGCTATAAGTTTGCACATAATAGGTTTATTTTTTTCAGATGAATTAGTAAATATTTTACTTAGTCAGCTTTTGTTTCTTATATAGGAAATATGATAAGATAAATATCCCCATAGACTAATATTTTTCAGGTCCTAAATAATTTTGAAGAGCACAAAAAGTATAATATTCTCCAAATTAGACGTTATACTTCTATTTCCACCCTCTATTTCATGGACATTGTTAATTGTAAGTCATGCATCCAATGATCCCTTTTCTCTTTTGCGAGGCACCATGATATCTTTTACATATATATGATATGATATCAATTATATCAGGTACAGCAATATCAAACAGATTTTAGGGAGGGTCAATTTACTAGCTTCAGTTTCTCACAAACTTCTTTAATTAATACCCCAAGGTTTATATGTTTTAGGGACCAAATCTCCTCACAGAAATAAAATGATGGCAATGTGCATTAACACCTTTAGGATTTGATGGAAAACATATTTTGCAATGTAAAGAATGTAATATTATCACTGACCTATTAGGCATCTTCTAGATGTTCATTCTTTTTAAACCCAAATGTTTTGGAGAACAAGATATTTATTTTGAAATTCTATAAATACTAATACCTTAAATACTTAATGCAAGTAATGAACTATTACAAAATCCTTTCCTGGGAAATTAAGGTAAGAACTATTCTCTTTATTTTTGTTTTTTGTAATAACATCCATGAATATTTATTGCTCTAAATTTATTTATCATTTTTCCATTGTTCTTAGATTTTCAACTCCTTAGTTATCTTTCGAGTTTTTCTCGAAGTTGAAGACTGTGGAGACTAAGATGAGACACAATACTGTAGTGACTTTTTCTGATTATAAAGTAGAACGTCAAAGCATACAGTAAGATCACATAAGAATTCTTTAAAATAATACAGGAATGTGCACTGAAAGTTATTTCTAATTTATGTGAATATTAAATGGTTCATATTTAGTGTTCTGAAAAGTAACATAAAATTTCATGAGAGCAATTTAGATTGGTGTTGTTATTGTATAAAATTAACCAGTTTTTTTCTAAAGAAACTACATGTTTTAAAACTTCAGATAATAACTTCTAATGCATCACGTAATAATAAGAGAAAATAGTCTTGAAAAGCAAAACAAAATGTTCTCTAAAATTCTAGAAAGTTTAAAAGATCAGTTTTTTAAAGAATCGGAAAATTAGAGCATGATTATTTATATTAATTTATAATTATAGATATATATTTCAAAATTATACAAATACAAGGAAGCAGAAAAATTGTACTAATAAGTTGATTCAGATATATACAATCACATTTTACAAAATGTTTTTTTTATTTCTTTTTTAGTGTCTTCTTCCAAGTTAAAAACCTAAATCTGCCAACATCAAGAAGGTAAGTTAGAGCTATTGTTGGGATATGGAATACAAGTACATTGTCACAGGTAATCAGAGTGGAGATGGTAATTGAATTATTCTGCATTTTTGTAGCATTTTAAGGTGTCTACAACGAATTATTGTCACCACTTATCTCAAATGCTACAGTCAAATCTAATTTTCTCAAATGTATGCATGAATTTGTTAAAAAGGCAGTGTAGATGATCCTAGATTTAGATATATAAAAGATGCTTGAAAGTTTAGAATATGGAGATCACTGTGGTCTGGAGATTTAGTTAAAATTTTAGTAAGCAGCATTATATATAAACTATTCCTTTAATAATTGATGGAAATAATTTTGATATTTTAACAGGAATAAATGGACTAAAAGCATGGACATAGTGTTTGCTGAAACGATTGTGATATTCAAGGTGAAGGAAGGCTGTAGGTGAGTAATGGTTGGACAGAGTAATAAAGCTGGAGGAGCAGTTGATAAGTGCGGGAAATGAAGATGAAAATGGATAAGGTTGGAGAGAAGTTTAAATGACACCCAAATAATTTGAATCTATTTTAGACATAATAAAGCATAATGCATTTCTGGAAGTAGGCTGTTGCCTCTGTCAATAACAAGAAACTAGATCCACTGTTTTCCAACAAAGGTAAATAGATCTGAAAATGATCAAGGGAAGGAGAGCATAAATGAGTAATCAAATATTAGGGAGTTCTTATGTGATAAGTTAAAAATGTTAGGAGGAATCTCTATGGACAAGTTGGATAGGATAAATGATGGATATTTTTGAACCTCTTAATTTGTTCACAACTCTGAGGGTATTCTCAGAACTCTAAGAAGATCCTAATATCAAGGAGAGCCTGAAAGCAAGGAATGGATGTATTCAGGTAAATGTCGAAAATGATAATTTTATTTCTATGTAGTCATAGAAATTGCTCTATACAGACAGGTATGGGTTCCACATTGTGTTGATATAAATATTAAGGTGAAAAATACAGATTAATTATAAAATATGTGGATATTTACTTCCTGATTTTCTAGTTATGTTTCATGAAAGATGAAAAAAATCTCCCCTTTAATATTTAGCAATCTATATACACCTCTTAAAAGTATAAATTGACATATGTACTGTGTGCCACTTTAAACATAATTCCAAATGAATAGTATAAAATTATTTATTTGGTGGAAAAAGTATATGTGCAAATTAAATTATTTTGAAGACACTAAAAGGATATTCAATAGAAAAACTGGCACTGAGATAATTTGAGATAATGTACCACATATGGATATCCTAGATTTGTACACTAAACCTCCATAAATTTATATGGAAAACCTGTTACTCTAAGGATACCCTCTGAAATTATGAAAATATTCCTATAAATCCTGACCAAATGCCTTGAGTTCATAGACCTGAAAATTAGGGGAAATTATTTCCCCTAGAATATTGTAAACGTAATAGAATGCCAATAGAAGATGATTAAAGGAACTCCCCTGCCTGTTGTACAAAGGGAAATTTGAAGGGTAATTAAGACATATTCTAAATTAAAACCATATTTCTCTATCATTTCTATCTCAATAGAGAAGGTGGTGATGACAGAAGAAAACCACTCTATGACAACTGAATTTATCCTCACAGGATTTACTGATGAACCAGAGCTGAAGCCCCTTCTCTTTGTGGTGTTCTTTGCCATCTATCTGATCACCATGGTGGGGAATCTTGGTTTGGTGGTACTGATCTATATGGAACGTCGTATTCACACACCAATGTACCTCTTTCTGAGCAACCTGGCTCTGATGGATTCCTGCTGTTCCTGTGCTGTTACTCCTAAGATGTTGGAGAATTTCATTTCAGAATACAAGACAATTTCCCTCTATGAATGCATGGCACAATTTTATTTTTTCTGCATTGCTGAAACTGTGAACTGCTTTCTTCTGGTGGCTATGGCTTATGACCGGTATGTGGCAATATGCAGTCCACTGCAGTACCACACCAGGATATCAATGAAACTCTGCATTCAGATGACTGCAGCGACCTACATTGTTGGGAATGTGCATTCCATAATTCAGGTGGGGTTACTGTTCAGGTTAACATTCTGTGGCTCTCATCAAATCAGTCACTTTTTTTGTGATATGTTTCCATTGTACAAAATTTCTTGTGTTGACACCTACATCAATGAACTGGTGCTACACATCTTTACAGGGGTAGTTCTAAGCTTCACTATCACTATAGTCCTAATCTCTTATTTTTACATCCTCTTCACTATTTTCAAAATGAAATCCAGTGAAGGAAGGAGCAAAACCTTATCGACTTGTGCTTGCCACTTTTTCTCTGTCTCAATATTCTATGGCTCTCTACTTTTTGTGTATGCTCAACCAAGTTCAGTTAAAGAAGAAGATAAAGATATTCCTGTTGCTGTTTTTTATACTCAAGTAATTCCTTTAATAAATCCTTTTATTTATAGTCTAAGAAATAAGGAAGTAATAAATGCTGTAAAAATAATTGTGAAGAATAAATCTCAGAATATTCTGAAGTAAATATTAGCCCCCATGTCAAACTGATTTTAACGTGGTAACTTTTTTCAAAGGGAAGAGATTTTGAGAAAATATAAAGTGACCATTTTGTATGTTATCTATTAAATCAGTAAAATTAGATGATGTGAAAGCAAAGGAGTCTTGAAATGCATATACACATTCAGAAAAGAGGGTTTCTACTCTCATGTTTTATAAACTCTAAGCTAATGGAATCCATCAAGTACAAATAAATGATTACTCCTCAGTTCAACTAGACTGTAATTTGTTTCAATGTTCAATAAATGCAATGCATACTAAGTAAATAACACATTATATAGGTATAATTTTGTTGGTAAATATATGGAACCCAAATCATACAAGCTTAAATCCAAGTTCTGAAATATATATCCTTTCTTAACAAACACCGTCTATCAGATGGAAACTGCGTTTTGAATTTGATTCTCATTATTTTGTTCTCAAGGTGCTTGGATATAGATTCATGCAGAACATGTATTCTTAACTAGGAACATTTTCATCTTTTCTCTTAGATATTTAATTTCTCAAAATGTCTGAAATAGGTATATCAAAGGCAGATATGTTACTGTGTTGTGGAAAATGATATGACTTATAATGAAATCCCTGTGGATTTGAATGTTTTCAGGTAGTTTGATTTGTTGGTCATGATGGATGACACCCCAACTCCAGAATATATCAATTCAGTCAATTATTTGATCCTCTGATGTCATTAATAGCCTTGTTTGTTGTTAGGAATATCATAAACCTTCAATGTTTTCAGTATAAATTGTTATATACACACCATTAGCAGACAGAGGGAGCTGCTGTCGAATCATCTGAAAAGAAATATCTATTGATCACTTAAAAGCGTGAAATGAAAGTGATTAGACACTACTATATAGTAGGTGATGTGTGCCATTGATTTAAGCATTATTTTTCATTCACTTCCAGAGTAAAACTTGCACTTTTAAATATTTCACTGTTTACCCAATTTCATCTAGATCACCCTTGAATAGAGTTGAGATTTAGACCAATACTTCCTTTTATCCAAGCATTTGGATTTAATTCATGGTAAATGGAATCACAGTTATCTCAAAATGTTTGCAATATAGGAAGTATATTGAACACATATATATGAATATAAAACAATTCAGATCATATGCAAGCAATCCTCGATTGTGTTGGGTGTATGTAATATACTGGAGGTTCAGATATTGAAGAGTAGTCTTGACCAGGGTGCTTAGTTAAACAGCTTTAGATTAAATATGCATAAAAGAGTGCCAAGCTTTTTGACATTCGTGGGAACAAGAATAATAGCATGAGCAGAATCAAACTATATTGAAATGAGTTTGGCCTGGATCATTGAGGTGCACAATGTGTGGACAGGATGAGAAAGCTGGCAGAACTGTTGCTGAGACACTCTGTGAATGTGCAAAAAGAAAGATGAAAGTAGATCAGGTTACTTGGAATCTTGAGGCTATCCTAAGGAATCATAATTGATCTTAATTCATCTAAGATGCGTTAAACTTTGTAGTCTTCCTGGCAGCAGAGTAAAATGACTGTAATATCAGAGATCTAATCTGGCATTCAATTGGAATAATCAATTAAATTAACCACAATAATTCCCATATATGTAAAGAATGATGAAATTGGAGGAGACTCTGCAAAAGGAGAAGGGTGCATAGATATAACCATATTTTAAAGAAGGAAAAATAGTAAGGTCGATTTACATTTTGACAATAAAATGAAAGCTTATTTTGTTCTTTTGTGTATCAATGATATATTTGATATTATGTTATAAGGATTTAATACAGTGCCTGAAATATTTGGGCATTCAATAAATATTCCCTAAGTATATCATGAACAGACTAATGTGATATTATGTCTTTGATTGATGAATGTAAATGTTTTTAATACATATATGGACAATTTTAATTTTTCCTGAAAATAACCTGCTCATTCCCTTTTTCATGGAAACATGATTTTTTTTAGTCTATTGCACTTTTATATGTAACTATGGTTCATTTTTTTCTCAATTACTTGTTTGCCTTTTCAGTTTCCTTATGATGTATTTTTGGTACACAGAACTTTTCCTTTCAATGTACGCATATATATTGATTATTCCCTTTCTAATTTCTATGATTCTCTTCCTGCTCAGAAACTTCCTGTTCTTAAAACTCATATTCATTGATTTTTCAGATGCTTCTCATTTTACCTTTAATTATTGAATAATTTGGGGATATATTTTGCTTACTGATCTAAGTCTCTGATGCCAGCCAGATATTTTATCATAAATGCAAAGTTTGGAGTAATTACAATAAATATCAGAGTTGGCATATGAAGACCTAGACAAAATGTTCTAAAATCTGCCAGCTAGATAAGTCAAGCAAATATTGAAAGCTATGAATATGAGATTTCAGAAATTAAAATGTGTGATAAATCTACAATAATTTTTTAAAAATTGTATTAGTTCAAGGATCAACTCAGTTTATAGAAAAAGCAGTATTGCCCAGAAGTCAACCCAAAGATATGGTAAAAATAATATGAAAAAGCAACCAGTAAAAAGTGAACTCTAAGTTAAAATGGCTCATAGTTATTAGTGCAATCATAAAATTTGTTTCCATCAGTTGTAACAAGTGTGCAAAACCAGTGCAAGATGTTCATAATAGGGTGGTATATAGGAACTCTATATATTATGCATAATAAAAATTCCTATTTAAAAAACAAATGCGTAAATAAAGGTTTCTTTTATAAAGGTTTCTTTTATATCCTATCCTGAGGTTGTTTAACTATTTGGATCTTCTTTCTTTGTGTTTTGTTCTAACTTGTTCACTTAAAGTTTTATTATGAACAATGACATACAAACAAAATGTATCCCAATGCATCTCTCCAGCTTCAGCAAACTTTTAATACAGTTATTTATATTAGCTCATAATAGGTTTATTTTTATTTTTGAAATAATGAATTAAGATGTTTAATTCCTTAGTTTTAATTTCTAATATAGGTAATATAGTTAGATAAAATACAATAAACAAACATTTGATTAGATCCTAAATTGTTTTTAGGTACATAAAGGAGTCCAAAGACCAAAAAGCTTGAGATTCTCTGAATTTGATGACTATGTACTTCTGTTTTCACCCTCCATTTGGTGGCCATTGTTAGCAGTAAGCCTTACATCCATTGACACCCTTTCCTTTGCTAAACCACGGTGATAATGTTCATGCGTTTACGCATTCCTGTCCCCAACATTTTTATACATTGAAAATCAGAATTTGTGAATTATTTGTGGCCAGTAAGTCAGAAAAGATGACTTTCTGGAAGTTTCTCATAAATATGGTTTATTTATTTAAAAGAGATACATAAAACTAGAGTCATTCACTCTGTAAATGCATTTTGTGTGGATGTGAAATCTGACATCATCTTCCTCCACTTTGTCATCAAGGGGGAAACCAGTTTGGGCATGAAATCAACACACAGTGGAAGATGTAACTGAGGGAATCACTGAGAAATTGTGATTCAATGAAATAAAATAACTCTTTTAGTTATGTAATATAGTAGATTTTCTTATAATTCAGACTGTTTGGAGAGATGTTTTATTTGCAACTGAAGAATTATTTCAAACGTTCATGATTCTTATTTTATCTTCTGGTTTATTTTATTATTATTATTATTATTTTTTTTTGCATGGGCAGGCACTAGGAATTGAACCCAGGTCTCCAGCCTGGCCAGAACTCTGCCTGCTGAGCCACCATGACCAACCCTGGTAGTTTTGTCATCTATTTTAAATTAATGTTCAACAGTCTATTTTTACAAATAACTTTTCAGTTGCTCCATTTTGACATTATAGCATTTGCTAGTTTGCATGCTGCTGGAATGTAATATACCAAAACTGGAATGGCTTTCAAAAAGGAGAATTTAATAAATTACAAGTTTACAGTTCTAAGCCTATAAAATTGTCCAAACTGAGGCATCCAGTGAAAGATACTTTAATTCAAGGAAGGCTGATGGGTCAGGAACACCTCTGTCAGCTGGGTAGTCATGTGGCCGGTATCTGCTCTTCCCTTGTTCCTGGGCTCCATTGCCTTCAGTCTCTGTTCACATGAGGGATGCTCACTTTTATTCCCCAGGGCTGGCTTTCAATTCTTGGCTTCTCTTGACTCTCTCCAGGTTCTGGCTTGCTTGACATCTCAGGGTGATGTCTACTGGGCTCTAAGCATCTCCAAACATCCCTGTCTCTGTTCTCTGAAGGAAATGTTATCCAAGTAGCTACAACTGCACTCTCTGTTGACTCTAGGGCTTCTGTCATTTCTGTAGATTCTTCTGTTTCTGGCTCTCTCCAAAATGTTTACTCTTTTAAAAGATTCAGGTAAACTGATCAAGACCCACCTGGAATGTGTAGTCACATCTCCATCTAATCAAAGGTTGCACTCATAATTGGGTGTGTTAGAGCTCTAGATAATAAAAGTTTCCAACCTACAGTATTGAATCAGGATTAAAAGAAATGGCTGTCCCCACAAGATTAGGTCAGGGTAAAAACATGTATTTTTCTGGGAAACACAATACCTTCAACCAGCACATAGAATGTCTACTGAGTCATTTGTTTTTATTAGGATATATTACTTTTCAAAAACTCCACTTTTAACAAAAATAGGAGACAAAGAATCATTTTAATTTGTGTGCAGAAATATCAAGGAGAAGCTCAGGTTCCATCCTGGCCATTATTTCCAGAACCCTTGTTCTTAACTCCTAAGATATTCTATGTATAGCTGATGAAAGAGAAGTAACATAAAATGAACGCTGTTTCGATAGGCCAAGATGTGATGTGCACAGAAAAATGGAGCAGAGATCCAAGAAAAGTGACATTTTTCCCAAGGGTGTGTTTTGAAAAATATTAAACCTACAGAAAAGTGTAAATAATTATAGAAGTAGGAGGTGGGGGCAAGATGGCAGCATAGTGAGGGGTAGTATTTAGTTTATCCTCCAAAGCAACTAATAAATAGGACAGTACAGAACAATTGCTGGGTGAACATCAGTGACCAGATGTTATCCAAGTAGCTACATCTGCACTCTCTGTTGACTCTGGGGCTTTTGTCATTTCTGTAGATTTTGCTATTTCTGGCCCTCTCCAAAATGTTTACACTTTTAAAAGATTCCAGTAAACTGATCAAGACCCACCTGGAATGTGTAGTCACATCTCCATCTAATCAAAGATGGATGTTCACCATCTTTGGTGATAGACAAATAGATAGACACCTCTACTATTATAGCTGGAGACTTTAATTCCCTGCTGTCATCAATAGATAGAGCATTGAGACAGAGGATCAATAAAAAAAATGGAGAATTAAAATAATATGATATATGAATTCGATTTAACAGACATTTATAGAACATTACACCCCACAACAGCAAGATGCATATTTTTCCCATGTGCTCATGGATCATTCTAAACAACAAACCATATACTGGGTCAAAAATTTATTGGATATTATTATAATTACTTCTATAATTATTTACACTTTTCTGTAGGTTTAAGATTTTTCAAAACACACTTTTGGGGAAAAATGTCACTTTTCTTGGATCTCTCCTCCATTTTTCTGTACATCACATCTTGGCCTATCAAAACAGTGTTCCTTTTATGTTACTTGTCTTTCATCAGCTATACATAGAATATCTTAGGAGTTAAGAACAAGGGTTCTGGAAATGATGGCCTGGGTGGACATCACACAATGTACATCAGTCTGGACCAGATATAATGGCTGAGGTCCTATACAGAACTTTAAGCCCCTCAAGCCATGGATGTTGGTGCACCTCCCCCATAGGCATAGTAGGTTGCTTTCTGAGGAGACAGGAAACAGACTTTACTAGCAGCAAGGGCTTAGCTCAATTAATCTCCAATTGCAAAACAAATTCTGGCTACTGAAAAGAGGCCCTAAGCACAGATAAAACTGGATAAGCACTAAAGGAACTAGCAGTTTTTGCCCTGGTAGAGAAGGGGCAGGGCTGAAGGAAAAAAACGAGCAGAAGCTTTTTGATTCGGACAGCACAAAATACTGGGAAAAGGCTCGACCCCAAGAAAAGGGGGCACATAGAGCCTGCAGATACATAGAGCCACATACCACTTAAGCTCTTCATTGACAAACTCAAGGAGCAGAGAGCCAACTCTGAAAAAGCTTTTTTCTGCTTCTTTTCTATCTCTTAACAGCTCATTAGATATTACTGGAAGCACACTCAGGTTCCAGCACTGATCCAGGTAAGTACAAAATTAAGCTTGTCAGAGAGACAAGTAACTTGTCAAGTGAAAGGAGTTAATTCCCTAAACGTGTGTCTTCCCCAGGAGAAAGGCAGCAGGACCCAGGTCAAATGGAATCCATTCTTCAAGGAATTCAGGCCCCAGGGACTGGAAAACTGAAGCAATTAAAGTCATCATACTATCTCACCTTTGTCTCAGCTACACAGGCAGGTAAAGTCTGCTGAAGTTAAAGGCACCACTTCACTTTAAGCTAGTGGGAAGCCACGGACAGACAAGCATCACATGGTGGGCAGGATAGAAAAAGTACAGGGTTTAGATGCTTCATAGGAAAGTCTGACAACCAGCTCAGTCTCACCCTCAAGGAAAACTGATGCTGGCTCTCTTTCTCTCTAAAATGTGGGTCTTTCTAGTCTGGGAAAATCTGACTGGCCTATAATATCTGAAGAGACCCTCATCAAAAAACAAATAAATAATAGCTCAATATAAGCAGGGAAAGAAACTGAAAAATTCATACAGTTAAAAAGAACCTATGCTAGAGGTATAGAATAAGTTGAACTGAGTGTCGAAGAACAAACAGAGGTCAAGTCCATTCAGCAACAAAATCCTAGACAAAAGAGTGAAAACAACCTCCAGAATAAACTAATTAAGCAAATCAAATGCCTAGAAGCCGGCAAAAATAACAGTCATACTAGGAAAATCAAAGATACAGCCCATTCAAAAGAAGTAACAACACTTCAAGTGAGATACAGGAGTTGAAACAACTAAGTCAGGATCAAATGGACATGAAAAATCTCATCAAAAATAAAATCAATGATTTGAGAGAACATAGAGAAAACATTGGGTGAACAAAAAGAACTTGAAAGTTTGAAAAAACAAATCACTGAATTTATGGGAATGAAAGGTACAATAGAAGAGATGAAAAAACAATGGAAACCTACAACAATTTAAATGTGAAGAAACAGGAGAAAGGATTAGTGAACTAGAAAACTAGTAATTTGAAATCCAACACACAAAAGAAAATATAGGGCAAAAGAATGGAAAAATATGAGCAGAGTCTTAAGGAACTGCATGACAACATGAAGCACACGAATATGCATGCTGTGGATGTCACAGAAGGAGAAGAGGAGGGAAAAGGAGGATAAAGACTAGTGAGGAAATGATCACTGAAAATTTTCCATCTCTTATGAATGATATAAAATTACAGATCCAAAAAGTGCAGCATACCCCAAACTGAATAGATCCAAATAGACATACTCCAAGACATTTACTAATCAGATTGTCAAATGTTGAAGACAACGAGAGAATCTTGAAAGCAGCAGGAGAAAATCAATCCATCACATACAAGGGAAATGCAATAAAACTATGTGTAGATTTCTCTGCAGAAACTACAGAGGAAAAAGTCAGTGGTATGATATCATTAAGATTATAAAAGAGAAAAACTGACAACCAAGAATTTTATATCCAACAAAATTGTCCTTCAAAAATGAGGGAGACATTGAAATCTTTTCAGATGAACAATCACACAGATAATTTGTGACTAAGAGACTGGCTCTGCAAGAAATATCAAAGGGAACACTACAGGCAGATAGGAAAAGACAGAAGAAAGAGACCTGGAAAAGAGTGTAGAAATGAAGACTGCCAGTAAAGGGAAAAAGTAAAAATAAATAAATAAATTAGACAAATAAGATCAAGACAAAATGGTAGAAGAAAATATTGCTTTTACATTAATGACATTCAATTTTAATGGATTAAACTCTCAACCAAAGACATAGACTGGCAGAATGGATTAAGAAAAAGGACCTATTTATATGCTGTCTATAAGAGGCACATTTTAGATCCAAGGACAAAATATGTTGAAAATAAAAGGTTGGTTAAAAATACTTCACACAAACAACGACCAGAAATGAGCATGTCTGTTATAATAATATCCAATAAATTAGACTTCAAATGTAAAATGATTAAGAGAAACAAAGAAGGACATTATGTAATAATAAAAAGAACAACCCAACAAGAAGATGTAACAATCATGAATATTTATGCACCAAACCACAGTGCTCCAAGTACATGACACAAACACTGACAAAACTGAAAGGAGAAATAGACACCTCTACTATTATAGCTGGAGACTTTAATTCCCTGCTGTCATCAATAGATAGAGCATTGAGACAGAGGATCAATAAAAAAAATGGAGAATTAAAATAATATGATAAATGAATTCGATTTAATGGACATTTATAGAACATTACACCCCACAACAGCAAGATGCATATTTTCCCCATGCGCTCATGGATCATTCTCAAGAACAAACCATATACTGGGTAAAAAACCAAGTCTCAATAAATTTAGAAAAATTGAAATCATGCAAACACTTCCTTGGATCATAATGGAATGAAGATGGAAATAAACAACAGGCAGAGAGTCAGGAAATCAACACACACACAGAAGATAAACAGCACAATCTTAAACAACCAGTATGGGTCAAGGAAAAAATTACAAGAGAAATCAGTAACTATCTCAAGGCAAATGAAAATGAAAACACAGCATGCAAAAATTATGGTATATGGCAAAGGCAGCGAAAAGAGGGAAATCTATAGTCTTGAATTTCTATATTGAAAAACAAGGACAAAAATTGAGGAATTAGTGTTTATATGGAAAAAAAGAATTAACTAACTACAAGGCAAAAAAAAAGGAAAGAAATAATGAAGATTAGAGAAGAAATAAATGAAATTGAGAGCATGACAATAGTCAGGAAAACTGACAACACTAGAAGTTGCTTCTTTGAGAAAATCAATAAAATAGATGGACCCTTAGCTACCTTGACAAAAAAAAGAGAGAGGATGCAAATAAATAAAATCAAAAATAGAAGACAGGCATAACTACTGACCTCAAATAAATAAAAGAGGTGATGAAAGGATGTTATGAGCAACTATTTACTGATAAACTACACAATGTAGATGAAATCAACAACTTCCTAGAAAGGCATGAAGAATCAACACTGACTAAAGAAGAAATAGACTACCTCAACAAACCAATGAAAAGTAAAGAGATTGAATCAGTCATCAAGAATCTCCCAGAAAAGAAAACTGCAGGACCAGATGTATTCACAAGTGAATTCTACCAAGCATTCAAGAAAGAATTAGTACCAATTTTGATCAACTCTTCAAAAAAGTTGAAGAGAAGGGAAAGCCACTTAACTCATTGTATGAAGCCAATGTTACCTTAATACCAAAGCCAGACAAAGATACTACAAGAAAAGAAAACTACAGACCAATTTCGTTAATGAATATAAATGTAAAAATCTCAGCAAAATAATTGCAAATTGAACCCAGCAGCATATTTAAAGAATGATACCCCATGACTAAATCAGCTAGGATTCTCTTCAGAAACACAACAGCAGGAGATATCTGTAAATATAAAATTTATAGAGCTGTCTCACACAACCATGGGAATGTAAGAGTCCAAGATCAGTAGGGCAGGCTGCAAACTGGGAGCTCCAGCGAAGGTCCTCAATTAACTCTCAGGAAAGACTGGCTGGCTGAAGCAAAAAGAGTGATGTTCTCTTCTGAATAATGCTTAAAATCCTTCTGGTAATTAGATTAAGCATCACTCATTGCAAAAAACAATCCTCAATGTGGTCATGGTTTAAGTCCATGAAATGTTCACACAACAACAGACAGGCCAGCACTTGCATGACCAGACAACCAGGTACCACCACCTGGCCAAGTTGACATATGAGGCTGACCATGATAGTCCACCCCTTGTCAACTTGACAGCTACAAACATCACCTTAAAGCATACTTAATCTCTAAATAGAAAACAATAACAGACACAATTTTTTTCCTTGACTAACAGCATTCAACTGTCTTGTGTGCAACTGGAAAGATATTTAATCTCTCCAGAATAGAGTGTAAATCCTTGAGCAATATTCACTTTCAAACTTCTTATCTTACAATTTAGTACTATAACATGAACAAAACAGCTTATTTCATATTATAAAGTGTATAAAATAAAGAGGAAAACAAAGATATATGATTTATATATAAATACATAGGTACAAATTACAAAGCAAGGAAGAAATATTCATACCATTACAGTCCTCATTTCTGTAACTGATCATGTGGTCATACTTCATATTTATCACTACCTTCTTCCACTACCCATTCTATGTTCCCTTTATCCTCAGCAAGCACCTCAGCTAGCCATGGTTCTTTGCCTGGTAGGATGACCCAAACCTTCATTCCTGAAGTTTCAGAGCCATTGGTAGTCCTGCTTGGATTGGATTCTTGCAGTTTCCATTGACTTTAATCATAGGGCATGGTAGTACTAAGAGATGCCCTAGGGGGATCTCCTATATTCCAGGACAACTCTTCTTTACCTCCATTGTGTAGTTGCAGTCTTATTTCCCTCTGGTAGTCAGGGCCAGTCACCCAAGCCATCAAAATAATCCACTTCCTGGTTTGTTGATCTAGTGGCATGAGTAGTTCAAAGTTACCAGGTGGCAGTCTTAGATTCCAGGTCAATGGAACCAGTGTTGTTTCTCCTGGTGGAAGCACTTTTCCTTCTGGAACTAAAACCTGTAGACCAGCAGAGATCAAGATTGCAGAGACAGGAAGCAAAAATTTTCCTAGTGAATTACTAGGGTAATAGTGAGCGGTGTCACTCCCATTTTCACCCCTTGATTCCTGGGTCCATGAATCTTGGCTATGGCGAAAACAGCACCATACATTGGATGCTGATTCAGAGGATGCACAGCCTCCTGGAGAGCATCACCCCAGCCCTGCAAGGTATTGACACCTAGCTGGCACCATAATTGAGTTTTCAAAAGGCCATTAAACCATTCTATCAATCCAGCTGCCCTTGGATGATGGGGAACACGGTAAGACCAGAGAATTCCATCATCGTGTGCCTATTTCCATACTTCATTTACTTGAAGTGGGTTCCATGATCAGAAACAATGCCGTGTGGAATTCCATGATGATGGGTAAGGCATTCTGTAAGTCATTGAATGGTTGTTTGGGGAGAAATATTGCATGCAGGGAAAACAAACCCATATGTGTCTATTCCAACTAGAACAAATTGCTGCCCCTTTCATGATGGAAATGGCCCAAGGTAATCAACCTGCCAACATATAGCCAGCTGATCACTTTGGAGAATGGTACCATATTGGGGGCTGAGTGTAGGTCTCTGTCCTGGCAGATTGGGCAATCAGCAGTGGCTGTAGCCAGGTCAGCCTTAGTGAATGGAAGTCCATGTTGCTGAGCCCATGCATAACCTCCATCCCTACCACCATGAATACTTTGTTCATGAGCCCATTGGGCAATGACAGGCGTTTCTGGGGAAAGACGCTGACTGGTATTCAAAGAATGGGCCATATTATACACTTGATTATTAAAACATTCCTCTGCTGAATTCACTTTCTCAATCATATTCACATGGGACTTAAATATCTTCAGGTTTTTAATCCACTCAGAAAGGTCTATCCACACACCTCTTCCCCAGACATCTTTGTCACCAATCTTACAATCATGCTCTTTCCAAGTCCCTGACCATCCAGCCAAACCATCAGCAACAGCCCATGAATCAGTATACAAATGTAAGTCTGGCCAGTTCTCCTTCCACGCAAAATGAACAACCAGGTGCACTGCTCAAAGTTCTGACCACTGGAAGGATTTCCCCTCACCACTGTCCTTCAGAGGCATCCTGGAAAGGAGTTGTAGTGCTGCAGCTGTCAACATATCATGCAGAAACATCTCTAAACCAGGCCCAAGTTTTCTCTTCTTCAGTCAACTCACTGTAAGGAACTCCACAAGAAGCAATAGCTTTGATCTGGGAAAGGCAAGGTACTGTGGCAGGAATGCAGACCATGCATATTTAGACTACTTCCACATGTAACTTATTTGTACCTTTAGGACCTGCTCTGGTCCTGTCTCATATATGCTATTTCCATTTTATGATGGAGTGCTGCTGCTTATGCCCAACTTTAGCTTGGTGGGTCAGACAACACCCAGCTTGTGCTAGGCGACTCAGGTCTCATGGTAATTTGCTGGCCCATAGTTAAGCATTCAGTCTCTACTAAGGCCCAGTAGCAGGCCAAAAGCTGTTTCTCAAAAGGGAAGTAGTTATCTGCAGCAGACGGTAAGGATTTGCTCCTAAATCCTAAGGGTCTGCATTATGATTCTCCTATAGAGACCTGCCAAAGGCTCCAGACAGCATCTCCATTTAACACTGACTCTTTCAGCAGCATTGAATCTGCTGGATCATATGGCCCAAGTGGCAGAGCAGCTTGTACAGCAGCCTGGACCTGTCACAGAGCCTCCTCTTGTTCAGATGCCCACTCAAAATAAGCTGTGTTTATGGTCCAAAGAGACCAACTAGGTGTTGGACCCCTTTTTTGGTCTTAGGAGGGCTAGATGCAGCAACTTATCCTTCACCTTAGAAGAGATATCTCTACATGCCCCACACCACTGAACACTTAGAAATTTTACTGAGGTGGAAGGCCCCTGTATTTTTGTTGGATTTATCTCCCATCTTTCTGACATACAAATGCCTTACCAATAAGTCAAGTAGTTGCTACTTCTTGCTCACTAGGTCCTATCAATATGATATCATCAATATAATGGACTAATGTGATGTCTTGTGGGAGGGAGAAACAATCAAGATCTCTGCAGACAAGACTATGACATTGGGCTGGAGAGTTGCTATACCCCTGAGGTAGGACAGTGATGGTATATTACTGACCTTGCCAGCTGAAAGCAAACTGTTTCTGGTATTCCTTACTGACAGCTATTGAGGGAAAAAAATCATTTGCCAGATCAATAGCTGTATTCCAGGTACCAGGTGATGTGCTGATTTGCTCAAGCAATGAGATCACATCCAGAACAGCAGCTGCAATTGGAGTCACCACCTGGCTGAGTTTATGATAATCCACTGTTACCCTCCAAGACCATCTGTTTTCTGCACAGGCCAAGTAAGAGAGTTGAATGGGGATGTGGTGGGAATCACCACCTTGCATCCTTCAAGTCTGTAAGAGTGGCACTATGCTCTGTGATCCCTCCAGGAATCTGGTATTGCTTCTGGTTCATTATTTTGCTATGTAGGGCCCATTCTAGTGGCTTCCACTTGGCCTTTTCTAGCATAATAGCCTTCACTCAGAGAACCAATGTGGCGATTCTGTCAGTGGCTGAGTATGTCGAATCCAATTAAGCATTCAGGGACTGGGGAAATGACCACAGAATGAGTCTGGGAACCCACTGGCCCCACTGTGAGATGCACTGGAGCTAAAATACCATCAATAACCTGACCTCCGTAAGTCAGTAATATGACTGGTGGGCCAGACTGATTTGTTGGGTCTCCTGGAATTAGCGATACGTATGAGACAGTGTCTAATAATCCCTGAAATATCTAATCATTTCTTTTTCCCAAAGGCATAGTCACCCTGACAAAAGGCAGTAGTTCTCCTCGTGGAAGATGGGAGGAAGGTTAATAGTGTGTGGCATATTTCTCAGGGACTGGAGCCTAGCCGTGCTTAAAATTTTTTAATCCTTCTCTCCTTCTCTACATTCACTCTCTGCCCTCCGTACCTGTAGCCCCCCTCTCTGTTCCCCCCTTCCCCCTCTTGTTGTAGACCGCCCATTTCCGTAGCTCACCACTAAACCGCAAGCCTTCCTGTTATTCTCTTCACTCCTCTATACCTAACCTAAGCCCTCAGCCTAGCAACTGCCTCCTGCCTTGTGTGATTGGCTGTCCCTTCCTGACGTGTGTGCCCAAGACTCCACCCCTCCCCGAGAGTACTTAAGCCCCACGCTTACCCTGCTCTGGGTCGTCCAAGCCCCGGGGTCTTCGGACCTCAGACGTCTCACTCCTCGGGTTCCCAGGTGGCCCATCCCGGAGTGTAACAATAAAAGCTTAAAACCCGCATCTGGCCTGAGTGACGACTTCTCGCGACCGCCGGCTGGGGAAAGCGCCGGCTCCAGCTTACCCAGGTTAATTCCTGCAAGCTCGCCCCAAACCCACCCAGTGTACCGGTCGCGCGGCCCGGCTGAAGCTATCAGCGGCAAGTGGAGCCCGAACAGGGACCCTCTACACTTCCGTCGCTGACTGGACACTGGAGATCCAAGGACCTCTCTTCTGAACCAAGGTAAGCCTACTAGACTCTCCTGCTAAATAAATGCAGTCCTAGGTTCTACAAGCAGTGAGTAGTCCCCTCTAAATTCTGTTATGGGTCAATCTCTGTCTAAAAGCCAGGTCCCCCAGGTGCGCGCCCTAGCCGCACTCTTGGATACCCACAAATGTAAAGTTTCTGCCCGGCAGCTTACGGCCTAAACCGGTAACTGCTGCCGCCGCAGAAGCTTCCGCATCGGACTCCGAGTCTGTCTCAGATGCGGAGTCCTTGCTCGAGCAGCTTGAAGAGCGGCTCGAGAGGCACCTGCCCCTACAGGACTATGGCGGAGAGCCTCAGGGCGGAAAAACTAACTCCACCCTTCCGCCTTCTTCCCCATCATCCAGACCGGAAAAGGGTCGCAGCCTTTACCCCCCCCTCCCTGAGGACACGGAGGCGGGACGTCCTGCCCCCCCTCCCTACCCTCTGCCCCTCCCCTGGCTGCCTGTCCTCCTCCCTTTAACAGCACCAACCCCTTCTTCCCGGAAGCGCAGCCGCCATCTTATGTACCCCCGCCACCATCTTACGCAGGGCCGTGCCCGGGGCAACCGCCATCTTGCCCACCCCAGCCGCCCTGCTACAATCCCACTAACAATAACCCCTCCCCGGGACCTGGACAACTCTGGCCCTCGGTCCGACCACTGCCGCCGACACAGGCAGCGCTCTTCCCCATTAATCTCACCCCATCCCCGCAGCGCCCATTCCCGTGAGTTCCCCACAGTGAGGAAGATATAAAGCGACTGCACAAAGCAGTCAAAGATGATGGGCTTACCGGTCCCTACGCTACCCAGCAACAGTTGCTCCAAAGGATTGGAGCCTCTTCGAAAGAATCCTACTTGCCATAATTTTCCTGTGCATCATCGTGTTTTAACCTGCTCATTTTCTTCCTCTAGGTGCTAACCTGCTTATTGTTTTCAGTTAAAATGTTCTCCCTAGCACGCCCCTCCGGAATTCCCACCTGGCGACTCCTCCCTGTAACACTTCTAATTTTCTCCACAGCCACTTCTGCAAAATCTACCGAGAGCGAAGTGTGGGCCGCAGTCCAATATCCCCCAGGATTACTGTTCCTCACCCCCGATTCCCCCACATTCCCACAACCTTTTGTTAATAATTGCTTACTAGATCTCCCGTGTGATCCCAATGTTCTCCCCACTAGTGCGCCTCTCAACCTCTCGTTATTCCCTAACTTCTCTCCCCCTCCCAAAGCCTTAGCAATTAACCTTACCTTCTTGCAGAATCAGTCAACGCAAGCCATCCCCGAAGTCCCTTCGTTGAACAGTACACTACTAAACTTCACGTTCGCTAATCTTTCAGGACAAGCAGAAAACGGGCTCCCGTGTTCTCCTCAATGGTCCAATTGCATCCACCTTATCTACTCCCGAACCATAAGCGCCGGAGTACTCGATAAAAACTCCCATAACGCCCCCAATGAAGCCCTCCTTTTCACAGGACCTTGGCCAGCTAGAGGAACTGCACCCGGATATAACCAAACTCGCCCACACCCACCAGCACGGCCCCCAGTTCCCCTCTGCTCGCCTGGCAGCTTTACACCCTCAACTTCCTTTACAGAAATCCCGTGGCTTCCGTGTCATACTCCCCCTCGAACTCACAATTCCTCCAAATATAACTTCTTCGTTCCCTATAACCCCCCCCCCTTTTCTTTATGGTACCAGCGGTTTCACCCACCTCTCTCTCTGTGGAAACCTCAGCTGCCTAGACCTACGCCCCTTCCTCGGAGCAACCGAATCCCAATGGCGCCTGGTCACCTTCAACAGCACCCAGCAGCCCCCAACTGAGGGTAACAGAGTTACCGGTCCGGGCTACTATGCGTTTAATGTTTTAGGTGGCGAAAACCTCACTTCCACGGTCTTTTTAAGTCCTCCATTCTATTTCTTTACCTGCTCAAACTATAGTCACCCTAACACATGTCACCTACTTAACTACCTTAATACCTCTTTCTCAGTAGTTTTCATAGTACTTCAACCTAGACTCCTGTGGATCCCGCTCAACGCGACCAGGTGGGTCGCTCCTGCACTACCCACGGACAGCTCCGTCACTCAGCTCAGCTCACGTGTGAAGCGAGACTTTGGCATCACCGCCGCCATCTCTGCAGCCATCATCGCCTCCGTTGCAGCTTCGGTCACGGCAGCTGTCACGCTCACCCAGACCTCCACCTCCGCTTCTGTCATAAATAACCTTACCAGTTCCACCGCCTCGGCCCTGTCCTTACAGGCAAGACTCAATTCCCTAACCCACCAAGCCCTGTCTCTGTGTCACCCCTGTACTTGTCAACACCTCTCGTCCTCGCCTCACCCTGCGCGATTGGATGTTTTCTGCTTATAATAACTCATTCTAAAACTATACTCACAGCCTTCAAACTCAAATCCTAGCTATAAAAAATTTATCTGTACCTAAACTCTTTAGCTCTCTCCTTTCGGACCTCCTCCATAAATTCTCTTCCCTTTTCCAACCTTCCAGCCTTATCTTCTACGGTGTCCTCCTACTAATTTTAATTGTTATCCTTTTCTTACTTAAGTGCCTCTTTTCAAAAATCTCTCGTCACAAACAAAATACGAAACTCTTAGCTCTTGCCGCGCTAGAGCTCCAAAATCCCTTCTCCAACGCGGACAACCGTCGGCAGGCTCAGGTATGGCTCGCTAGTGTTGCTCACCCCCAGGATTGATCACCCTGAGGTTGGTGTCGCTCTCAAGACTGGCCATCTTGTGCAGTCAGCACTGTGCTGCTGCAGCTCTAGCCTTGCCTGCCTATGCCTGCGCCACTCCCTGCCTCTCTCCATTCCCCTACGGGGGCTGCACATTACCAGAGTACATGCATCTGGGGCCGCCGCACGGCTACCAGATGGGTACCGCTGGGTGCGACACAAAGTAGTCGCAGAAGAGGGTCTCTCTAACAGACCTCCTCTGGCTCTTCTGGGGCACATGAGATTTGCATAAGGGTCGGCTCAGCACATACCCTTCCCCTGAAATTCTGAGCCTCAAGTGCAAGGGGAATCTCATCCCTACCCCTCCCAGTCACACAGGTGAGCCTTTAAAAGAAAAAGGAGAGGAATTGTGGCATATTTCTCAGGGACTGGAGCCTAGCCATGCTTAAAATTTTTTAATCCTTCTCTCCTTCTCTACATTCACTCTCTGCCCTCCGTACCTGTAGCCCCCCTCTCTGTTCCCCCCTTCCCCCTCTTGTTGTAGACCGCCCATTTCCGTAGCTCACCACTAAACCGCAAGCCTTCCTATTATTCTCTTCACTCCTCTATACCTAACCTAAGCCCTCAGCCTAGCAACTGCCTCCTGCCTTGTGTGATTGACTGTCCCTTCCTGACGTGTGCGCCCAAGACTCCACCCCTCCCCGAGAGTACTTAAGCCCCACGCTTACCCCGCTCTGGGTCGTCCGAGCCCCGGGGTCTTCGGACCTCAGACGTCTCACTCCTCGGGTTCCCAGGTGGCCCATCCCGGAGTGTAACAATAAAAGCTTAAAACCCGCATCTGGCCTGAGTGACGACTTCTCGCAACCGCCGGCTGGGGAAAGCGCCGGCTCCAGCTTACCCAGGTTAATTCCTGCGAGCTCGCCCCAAACCCACCCAGTGTACCGGTCGCGCGGCCCGGCTGAAGTTATCAGCGGCAATAGTGCAAATTTTGGATCGTGATAAAGGGTCCTCCCCGATGGATACCCAGCTTTTCCCTCATTCAAATGGCTCAGGATCTAAACTGTTTCAAATCTGGGAATTGATAAAGTGCTCTGAATCTGTTTTTGTAATTCAGGTTAGACTTCTCTTCACTTGATATAGAATGCTTCTGCTTATACAGCTCAAATAAGAATGTAGTAGACTGCCATCAGTTTCACATCTAGGTACCCCATTATCTTCCAGCTAATGCCACAAGTCTCTGTGAGTCAAATTGTTTTGACTGGTGCTTTGAGTCTGCTGTCCATTATGGTGGCCACATGTATCTTGTCTATGGTGACTAACTGCTGCCACATGTCTTCAGTCAACTCAGAATTTGGTCATCGCCATTCTGTTTATGGATTTCAGCTCATTGACAGCAGTTACCACAGTAATATCTGACTTACAGAGAAGGTGACTAAAGACCTCTTTAAGGATGATGGACCTATTCTCACAAATTTATTTCTCACAGTTCTGGTAAAACCGCATGATCATCTCAATTGTTGCAGAAAAAGCATTTAACAAAACTCAACATTCTTTCTTGATGAAAACACTTCAAAGGATAGGAATGAAAGGGAACATCCTCAACATGACAATGGGAATATAGGAAAAGCCTACAGATAACATCATCCTCAATGGAGACAGAGTGAAAACTTTCTCTCTAAGATCAGGATGAAGACAAGGGTGCCCATTGTCAGCATTCTTATTCAACATTGTGCTGGAAGTTCTAACCAGAGCAATTAGATAAGAAAAATAAATAAAGGGCATCCAAATTGGTAAGGGAGAGGTAAGACTTTCACTGTTTGTAGATTTTATGATACTGTACGTCAAAAATCCTGAAAAATTTAGAGCAAAGCTACGAGAGCTCAGAAATGAGTACAGAAAAGTGTCCCGGTACAAGATCAACCCCCCAAAAGCAATAGTGTTTGCTTATACACTAGTGATGAGCAATCTGAGGAGGAAATCAAGAAAAAAAATCCATTTACACTATTGTATTAGTTAGGGTTCTCTAGAGAAACAGAACCAACAGGGAACACTTGCAAATATAAAATTTATGAAAGTGTCTCACGTGACCGTAGGAACGCAGAGTGCAAAATCCACAGGGCAGGCTGCAAAGCCAATGACTCCAATGGATGGCCTGGAAGAACTACACAGGAGAGGCTCACCAGCCAAAGCAGGAATGCAACCTGTCTCCTCTGAGTCCTCCTTAAAAGGCTTCCCATGATTGGATTTAGCATCACTAATTGCAGAAGACACTCCCCTTTGACTGATTACAAATGGAATCAGCTGTGGATGTAGCTGATGTGATCATAACCTAATCCTGTGAAATGTCCTCATTGCAACAGACAGGCCAGAGCTTGCCCAATCAGATGAACAGGTACCACAACTTGGCCAAGTTGACACCTGTCCCTAACCATGACAGTCCACCCCTTCTCAACTTGGCATATATATATATATATATATATATATATATATATATATATATATATATATATCACCTTAGACCATACTTAATTTCCAAATGAAAACAAATAAACACACATTTTTTCTTTTACCTGACACTACTCAACTGTCCTGCATATAACTGGAAACACATTAAATCTCTCCAGAATAGCGTGCAAATCCTTGGGCAGCATTCATTCTTAAACTTGATATCTTACAACTTAAATAGTATAACACGAACAAAACAGCATTACAGTCCTCGTTTCTGTAACTGATCATGTGGTCGAAGTTCATATTTATCACTACCTTCTTCCACTACCCATTCCATGTTCCCTTTCCCCTCAGCAAGCACTTCAGCTGGCCGTGGTTCTTTGCCTGGTGGGGTGACCCAAACCTTCATTCCTGAAGTCTCAGAGCCATTAGTGGTCCTGCCTGGATTGTGTTGTTGCAGTTTTCCATTGATTTTAATCACAGGGCATGGTAGTACTAATAGACGCCCCAGGGGATCTCCTATATTCCAAGAAAACTCTTCTTTACCTCCATTATGTAGTTGCAGTCCTACTTCCTTCTGATAGTCAGGGTCAATTACCCCAGACAATAATGTAATCCCCTTCTTAGTGTGTTGATCCAGAGGCATAAGTAGCCCAAAGTGGCCAGGTGGCAATCTTAACTTCCAGTTCAGTGGTATCACTGTTGTTTCTTCTGGAGAAAGCACACCCCATTTTGGAACTAAAACCTGTAGACCAGCAGAACTCAGGGTAGCAGGGACAGGAAGCAAAAATTTTTCCAGTGGATCACTAGGAGTAATAGTGAGTGGCACCACACCCATTTCCACCCCTTGGTTCCTGGACCCATGGATCCTGGCTATGGGAGAAACAGCACCATACAGTGGACGCTGATTCAGAGCATACACAGCTTCCTGGAGAACATTACCCCAGCCTTTCAAGTTTTTGCCACCTAGTTGGCACCGTAATTGAGTTTTCAAAAGGCCATTCCACCGTTCTATCAATCCAGCAGCTTCTGGATGATGGGGAACATGGTAAGACCAGAGAATTCCATGAGCATGTGCCCATTCCCGCACTTCATTTGCTGTGAAGTGTGTTCCATGATCCGAAGCAATGCTATGTGGAATACCATGATGATGGATAAGGCATTCTGTAAGCCCACGGATAGTAGTTTTGGCAGAAGCATTGCGTGCAGGTAAAGCAAACCCGTATCCAGAGTATGTGTCTATTCCAGTTAGAACAAATCACTGCCCCTTCCATGAAGGGAGTGGTCCAATGTAATCAACCTGCCACCATGTAGCTGGCTGGTCACCTCGGGGAATGGTGCCATATCGGGGGCTGAGTGTGGGTCTCTGATGCTGGCAGATTGGGCACTCAGCAGTGGCTGTAGCCAGGTCAGCCTTGGTGAGTGGAAGTCCATGTTGCTGAGCCCATGCATAATCTCCATCCCTACCACCATGACCACTTTGTTCATGAGCCCATTGGGCAATAACAGGAGTTGCTGGGGAAAGAGGTTGACTGGTATCCATAGAATGGGTCATCCTGTCCACTTGATTATTAAAATCTTCCTCTGCTGAAGTCACCCTCTGGTGTGCATTCACATGGGACACAAATATCTTCATGTTTTTAGCCCACTCAGAAAGGTGTATCCACATACTTCTTCCCCAGACCTCTTTGTCACCAATTTTCTAATTATGGTCTTTCCAAGTCCCTGACCATCCAGCCAAACCATTAGCAACAGCCCATGAGTCAGTATACAAATGCACCTCTGGCCAGTTTTCCTTCCAAGCAAAATGAACAACCAGGTGCACTGCTCGAAGTTCTGCCCACTGGGAGGATTTCCCCTCACCACTGTCCTTCAAGGACACCCCAGAAAGGGGTTGTAATGCTGCAGCTGTCCACTTTCGGGTGGCACCTGCATATCGTGCTGAACCATCTGTAAACCAGGCCCGAGTTTTCTCTTCCTCAGTCAATTCACTGTAAGGAACACCCCAAGAGGTCATAGCTCTGGTCTGGGAAAGAGAAGGTAATGTGGCAGCAGGAGTGGAAACCATGGGCATTTGGGCCACTTCTTCATGTAACTTACTTGTGCCTTCAGGACCTGCTCTGGCTCTATCTCGTATATACCATTTCCACTTTACAATAGAGTGCTGCTGTGCATGACCAACTTTATGGCTTGGTGGGTCAGACAACACCCAACTCATGATAGGCAACTCAGGTCTCATGGTAACTTGGTGGCCCATGGTTAAGCGTTCAGTCTCTACTAAGGCCCAGTAGCAGGCCAAAAGCTGTTTCTCAAAAGGAGAGTAGTTATCTGCAGCAGATGGTAAGGCTTTGCTCCAAAATCCTAAGGGTCTGCATTGTGATTCTCCTATAGGGGCCTGCCAAAGTCTCCAGACAGCATCTCTATTTGCCACTGACACTTCCAGCACCATTGGATCTGCTGGATCATATGGCCCAAGTGGCAGAGCAGCTTGTACAGCAGCCTGGACCTGTCACAGAGCCTCCTCTTGTTCAGGTCCCCACTCAAAATTAGCAGCTTTTCTGGTCACTCGATAAATGGGCCGGAGTAGCACACCCAAATGAGGAATATGTTGTCGCCAAAATCCAAAAAGACCCACTAGGCGTTGTGCCTCTTTTTTGGTTGTGGGAGGGGCCAGATGCAGCAATTTATCCTTCACCTTAGATGGGATATCTTGACATGCCCCACACCACTGGACACCTAGAAATTTTACTGAGGTGGAAGGCCCCTGTATTTTTGTTGGATTTATCTCCCATCCTCTGACACGCAAATGCCTTACCAGTAAATCTAGAGTAGTTGCTACTTCTTGCTCACTAGGTCCAATCAACATGATATCATCATTATAATGGACCAGTGTGATGGCTTGTGGGAGGGAGAAACGATCAAGTCTCTGCGAACAAGATTATGACATAGGGCTGGAGAGTGGATATACCCCTGAGGTAGGACAGTGGGAGTATATTGCTGACCTTGCCAGCTGAAAGCAAACTGTTTCTGGTGGTCCTTACTAATAGCTATTGAGAAAAAAGCATTTGCCAGATCAATAGCTGCATACCAGGTACCAGGGGATGTATTGATTTGCTCAAGCAATGATACTACATCTGGAACAGCAGCTGCAATTGGAGTTACCACCTGGTTGAGTTTACGATAATCCACTGTCATTCTCCAAGACCCATCTGTTTTCTGCACAGGCCAAATAGGAGAGTTGAGTGGGGATGTGGTGGGAATCACCACCCCTGCATCTTTCAAGTCCTTAAGAGTGGCAGTAATCTCAGCAATCCCTCCAGGAATACGGTATTGCTTTTGATTTACTATTTTGCTTGTTAGGGGTAGTTCTAGTGGCTTCCACTTGGCCTTTCCCACCATAATAGCCCTCACTGCACGAGTTAGAGAACAAACGTGGGGATTCTGCCAGTTGCTCAGTATGTCTATGCCAATTATACATTCCGGAACTGGGGAAATAACTACAGGATGGGTCCGGGGGCCCACTGGACCCACTGTGAGACGGACCTGAGCTAAAACTCCATTGATCACCTGACCTCCATAAGCCCCCATTCTGACTGGTGGTACAGAGTGACGTTTTGGTCCCCTGGAATTAATGTCACTTCTGAACCAGTGTCTAATAATCCCCGAAATATCTGATCATTTCCTTTTCCCCAATGCACAGTTACCCTGGTAAAAGCCCGTCGGTCTCCTTGGGGAAGACTTAGAGGAAGGTTAACAGTATAAATTTGTGGCAGTGTAACAGGTTTCTCCCCCATAGGGACCTGGCCTCCCCTTCATTCAAGGGGTTCAGTGTCTGTAAACTGTTTCAAGTCTGGAAATTGGTTAAGGGGCCGTGACTCTGTGTTTTTGTAATTCAGGTTAGACTTCTGTTCCCTGGACCTAGAACTCTTTTGTTTATACAGCTCCAACAAGAATTTAGTAGGCTGCCCTTCTATTGTATTTCTAGGTACCCCATGATTTACTAGCCAATGCCACAAATCTCTGCGTGTCATATAATTTTGATGCCTCCTTTGAGTTTGTTGTCTATTATAACACCCACGTCTACCCTGTCTTTGGTGATTAAGTGCTGCCACCTGGCTTCTGCCAACTCGGGATCCTGTCATCCCCATTGTGTTTAAGGATTCCAGTTCAGTGACAGCAGTTCCTACAGTAATATCTGACCTACAGAGAAGTGCAACCACAGAGCTCTTGAGGGATGATGGTGCTAGTCTCACAAATTTATTTCTCACTGTTCTGGTAAAAGGTGCATCCTCTGGACATTCCTGGGGTGTAGGAGCAGGCTTTGCATGATAAATCCACTCTAACATCCCAATCTCTCTAAGCCTCTGGATCCTGTCATCTACATTATACCAGGGCAGTTCTGGCATTTCAACCTCAGGTAATGTTGGCCACCTTTTGATCCATGTTTCAACCAACCACCCAAACAAGCTGTTAATACCTTTTCTAACTGCTCTAGCTATAACACTGAATGCAGAATCTCTGCTTAGTGGGCCCATATCAATAAATTCAGCCTGATCCAGCCTTATATTCCTCCCACCATTATCCCACACTCTTAAAATCCATTGCCACACATATTCCCCTGATTTCTGTCTATATAAATTGGAAAACTCACACAGTTCTTTTGGAGTATAATGTACCTCCTCATGTGTGATACTTTGTACCTCACCTTTAGGGGCCTTTTGGGACTTTAGTCTAGTTATAGGTCTAGAAGAAATGAGGGGTGGTGGGGGTGGGTCATGAAAAGAATTAGAAATATCTTTCAAGCCATTTGCTTCAGGGCTTTCATTTGCAGTTTCATCTGGTGAAACAGGATTAATAACTCTAGGGCTAATCCCTTCAGGAGGAGGTTGGGTGGCCAATTCCTCAAGGCAGGCTGGAGGTGGGGTGGCTATGTCCTCAGGGCAGACTATTACAGGGTTATCTAAAGAAGGCTCAGCATGGTCTAGGGTTTCAACCTCACCCCCAACATCATTATCAATCCATATGTCACCATCCCATTTTTCAGGGTCCCACTCCTTTCCAATCGATGCCCTCACTTTAACGGCAGACACCATGCAAGACTGAGATTTCAGTTTACGTTGTAAAGTTGCTACTCTAACAATAAGATTCTGAGTCTGATTTTCAGAGATCTCAAGTCTACGGCTACAGGAAATAAAATTTTCCTTCAGGAGACTCATAGAAACCTCTACATCTTTCAGACGGCACTTAAGCTTCTTGTTTGAAGCCTTAAGCCCATCCCTTTCACCCTTTAATGTAGACAGTGTATCTAACAACAACCAACCTACATCTCTATAACTCTTATTCCTACAAAACTCTGTAAAGGTGTCAAAAACATTATCCCCCAGAGTCTGGCTTCATACAAGCGAAGCATTAGGAGAATCGAATGATGATATTTTGACTATCTCCTTTGCCAACTCAGTCCATGGATTGGGAGTGTCATTCTGATTAGAGGAATCATAATCCTTAGTGTCTCTGAGCCCAGTCAGAGTAGAAAACCATTCATAAAAACCCATTTTTAAGATTCTGTTCCTTAAGAACCACTCCTGGTACCAAGATGTATTAGTTAGGGTTCTCTAGAGAATCAGAACCAACAGGGAACACTTGCAAATATAAAATTTATGAAAGTGTCTCACGTGACCGTAGGAACGCAGAGTCCAAACTGCACAGGGCAGGCTGCAAAGCCAATGACTCCAATGGATGGCCTGGACGAACTACACAGGAGAGGCTCACCAGCCAAAGCAGGAATGCAACCTGTCTCCTCTGAGTCCTCCTTAAAAGGCTTCCCATGATTGGATTTAGCATCACTAATTGCAGAAGACACTCCCCTTTGGCTGATTACAAATGGAATCAGCTGTGGATGTAGCTGATGTGATCATAACCTAATCCTGTGAAATGTCCTCATTGCAACAGACAGGCCAGCGCTTGCCCAATCAGATGAACAGGTACCACAACTTGGCCAAGTTGACACCTGTCCCTAACCATCACAACTATCAACCTAAAGAATCAAATACCTAGAAATAAATTTAATATATTTAAGAGTTGTAACTGTTATTCTAAATTCTGAGATACTGAGCTGTTTGTATATAACCTATGTGATGATATTGTGAGCCATTGGTTGCACACCATGTATGGACTGTATGTGTGTGATTTGTCAATAACAATATTTTTTTAATAATAGTTATAGAAGAAATAATATATGCACAGATATGGGAAGAGGAAAAGTGAATTACTAACATTGTTTAATCTTGGTAAAAAATATATAGATTGCATATATTTTGTATACAATAAAATATATATAATAAAAATAAAATATATATAATAAAAAATGTGTAAAAGAGACAACTACAGGTGCTGACCTCAGGATATTTTGCCCTGGAATACTCCAACATATATCTCAAAAGAAAAAGAAATTCCTACATAATCATAATATTATCATAACCAAGAAACTTAAAAATAATTCAACACCATTTAATATATTGTTTGTGTTCAAAATTTCCCAATTTTCCAAAAATTCAACATGTATTTAATTTTCCACAAAGTTTCAGTTAATGGTCATATTTCCTTTCCATTTCCATGATTTTTCCCCCTTTCATGACATATAAGTTTTCAAACTTTTCAAGACAACTTTTCCTGTATACATTCTCACAATCTTTATTTTTCTGATGTTTCCTCAAAATTAGATAAAAGTTTAAACTTTTTGGCAGAGTAAGTGTGCTTTGTTTGCCTTTTTGCATAACAATTGAATGACCATAACCTCATAACTGGTGATGTAAACTTAGATAACTAGAGGTTAAGGTGATAACCTGATTATGCCATACTAAAGATGACATGTTCCTTTTATAATTAAAGTTAAATCAGTGGTAATGCATGGAAACAATGTGAATTTCCAGATTCCCAATATCTTCTTCAGTGTTACTAGAATATATTTACATACCTCACTTGAAACTATTATTACGTTGGAGGTGTGTAGTGCTTTATCTGATTTCTACCTGAATTCATTCTGAAAAGAACTGCTTTATCTCAAGGTCATTTAAATTTTTAAAATACTCTTAAACATTTAAGAGCAGTTTTAGATTTATAGAAAAATTATGATGACACTATAGATAATTCTTATATATGACATACCATAGTCTCCCATCAATGGTACATTTGTTGCAATTAATAACCAGACAGAATCACTATTATTAATTAAACCCATGATTTATTTGGATTTCTTTAGTTCATACCCAATGTTCTTTTTATGTTTCAGGATACCATTGGTTGTCATGACTTCTTAGTGTCATCCTGACACGAAATTTTCTCAGATTTTCCTTGTTTTGTATGACTTTGTGAGATTGGAGAGTATTTGTTTGTTATTTTGTGGAATGTCTCTCAGATGGGATTTGTCTGATGATTTTTCATGATTAGTCTGTGTTTATGTGTGGATGAAGAAGATGAAAAATATAAATTGACATTTTAATAGCATCTTATTAATAGTAAATACTAATATCATGGCTTACAACAGTGGATGATGACCTTGAGATAGTATTCATCGAGTATCTCTTATGAAAGGCACTATAAAGAATGGGGAGTTATGTAACATATTCTTGAGGGCATTGTTGCTACCACAAACTATTTTGAATTCTTTGCAGAAAACATTTGTCAATTCCCCCCACTTATATATGAATTCAATCATTTATTTATATCAGTATGGATTCATGCATATTTATTTTTTATATACATGTATTTATACAAAACTCCACCTAAAAGGTTGTACACAAATGTCTTCTTTCCTCCAAGGCACTGGAAACATCCAAGCCATTTAACCTTTCAAAATTTATATTGTCTTATCATGTTACATATTTCTTCCATTAAATAGAAATGGATGATCAATCCACCACCCTGAAGGAGGACTTTCTCTTATTAATGCCTTTTAAGGTCACCCCTGGGTGGACCTGTAAATCTGCCCCAATGCATTTCTGCTTATATGAAAATATCCAATTAACCATCTTAGAACCATGCTTAACCTTTTTCTTCCCCTACCAGAAAGGCGTTTTCCCTTTGTCAGTTGTCTAAACAGAATGCCTACAAGACCAGAGGTGTCACCTGAGGCACAAATGTCAATGCAGTAAGATGAGGACATGGGTGTCTGGATACCTGTTTATGCAGCTTGCTTGTCCTATGTCCCTGTTTGTGCCTGATTCTGCATGTACCACTGTCTCTTTTAACGGCTTACTCTTTGGCTCAGTGGGACTTAAATTAATTATTCTGAGGAATCCCAGTTGATGTACGGCAATTCTAGCCTCACAGTCAATAGGTGCCCCATAGTCAGGAGCTCTAACTCTAGCAGGGTTCACATCACATCAGGGAGTTATTCTTACATAGTTTATAATTCTCTGCTGACCAAAAACTCAAAGGAACTTCTGTTATGATTCCTCTATTGGAACTTTCCATAACCAGTTCAGAAACTCTACATCTTTTCCTAAAAACAATAGTTCTACTAGATCCTGCAGTCCACATCAGGACTGCTTGCAATAGAGTTTGAACACACCAAAAAACCCATGCCTTTTCTGGGACTATCTTCTGGGAACATTCTACTCCCATTTGGACAGAACAACCTGTGTGGTATCTTTTGAACCATGTCAGACATTTAGAAATGTTAGGTTATAAATGTATATAAGACCCTGAATTGCTGAATCATAGTGCTCAGCAAAGAGTTCAACACAAAAGGCCCACATTATCACATTTCAATTTCTGCATAAAACATGTTTTATTTGCAGCATAATAAATACTATTTGATACATATTTTCTTTGTCCTTTCATATTCTAATTTAATCTTAAATCTTGTTTCAACCACTTATTTTTCAGCTGTATGCCTTTCACAATTACACCATAACTATTAGCTCTTTTACTTTTCATCACTATATTTTACTTCCTAATAACTTCATTTTAAAAAGAAAACTGAGAGACAGAGAAGTTCTTAAATTTGTGCACAGAAATGTTAAGATGAAGTTAAAGAATCAAACCCAGGTTATGTTTCTCCAGAATCCATGATTTTACCTCAACATCATGCTATGGATAAGATGAAGAAGTAGTAGTGTGACAGGAAAAGACTTTTGAGAAGACAGTGATTTAAGAAAGATGTGACTTATCATCATACCAATGCCATAATATCTTAACATTGTATTAAGTGTACATTCAATTAACATGACTTATAACTCTTGATGAAAAACTTGACTCCTTGCCTGAAGTAATACTTGTAGTTTCTCTATCCTAATGTGACTGTTGTCCCCCTTTCCATACTGTACTGATCGTGAAGTCCATTAAAGAGTGAGGAATTAAACTCCACCTTTTTAAGGGCAGAGTAGATTATAAATTATTTAGATTTTTCTGCAGGGGGTATTTAACTCTTGTCCTCCCTTTATTTTTTATTCAATCATTTATTAATATCATTATGGATTCTTGGACATTTATTTTATACTTTGACTTATAATGCAAGACTACTTTATTAATTTAGTTGCTCAAATGGAACACCTTTGGTTTTTGGGAGCTAATTCACTTGTCTGTTGTGTTCCTTTGACATGCACCCATCACTTGCTATATGGGTTTGTGGGGTTTTTTTCCTAGCACTTTTGTGCTATCTGGCACTACTATACTTTCTGACACTATGAGAGGCTCTAGGCTCATCTTGCATCTTCCCTTCCCTTTCCTGTCTGTAAAGTAGAATTTCAAAAATACACAATTCTGTTAAATAATATATGTATGTGAATTAAAATCCACTTCTAATTTATCTGAATTTTTTTATGTTTAATGTTTTAAAAGAAATGCTAAATAAAATTTCAGTTGCAGCATTTACCTTGCTGTTGTCATTATGGAAAATTCATCAGCTTTGTCTATAGAAATTACAAGATTCATGTCTTCAGATAGTACCTCCTAATGCATCACTTAACAACCAACCTGAAAGATAGCTCTAAAGGAAAATTTGGTCCCAAATTCCTAATAAAATTCAAAGGCTTTTTTGTAATTATTAGGAAAAAATGAATAAAATCAAGCATACATTTATATATTCATTTATAACTTATAGTCACATACTTCAGAAAATCTTATATATATCCAAGAAAGCAGACAAAACAATAGGAATGAGTCATTTCTGATAAGAGAAAAATACATGCATTTTAAAAAATGATGTGTTTTGAATAATTTCCTTTGCAGAATCTTTTTCAAAATTAAAATCTCTATCAGCAAATAAAAGAGAGGGGACTTCTGCTCTTTGATACGATACTGTATACAAATTCATTTCCCACATTGGAGCTAGAATTTGAATCATTCTTATTTTTCCTTAACATTTTATGTATCTTCAAAGCAGGATGACACCATTAGTCTCAAGGCTATAATCAAATAGGGAAATTGTGCATGAATGTATAAAGAAAAGCAATGTAGGCTATCCTAGATTGTTTTTTGTATATAAAACATGCTTGATGATTTGAGAAAATTAAGATCAGTGTCATCTGGAATATAGATTAAATTTTAGTAAATATCATTATATGCCTTAAATAATCAATGGAAATAATTTTGATATTTGGACAAGAACAAGAGGAATAATAACATGAGCAGAATCACTATGGAAATGAACATGATACTTGGGATGGAGTTAAGTGAGCAATGGATGCAAAGACAAATAAAGTTGGGAGAGCTTTTGCTGAATGTGAGCAATGAAGATACAGGTGGGTAAAGTTAAAGAGAAAATTAAGTGCCACGCTAAGGAAATAGAATCAATCTAAAAGGTACCAAAATTAAAATGTTTCTGGAAGAAGACTGTTGCTTCTGCCAAATCAGGAAATGATCGACTCTGAATCTCAATAAAGATATATAGATCTGAAAATGGTCAAGGGAAAGTGAGCTTAAAGGAATAATCAAATAACAAGGAATTCTTTTGTGATAAGCTAAAAATGTAAGGAGGAGTTCCTATGGAACAAATTGGAAGGGTACACAATGGGTATCTTAAAATCACAAAAATTGTTCACTTCTGAGGTTATGGATTCAAATTTGGCAATATTAGAACATCAAGGAGACCCTTAAAGCAAGAAGTGTGTACTCAGAAACTGAGAAAAAAATATTATACTGAATATTATCAATATAGTGACACAAACAGCTACTAAAAATCTCTCCCCAGAAATTCAGCAAATAAAAAGAAAAGGATTATTGACTTGTTCAGAAATCTGGAGGAGGATATGGACTGGAGAGGGACCCTACAAATTCTGAATTGAAGAAATAGAAGAATATTTGGTAGGAAAGGATTGACCATTTCTCTCTCCACACCCTCATTAATCTCACACAAAGCACAGGGTGGGCAAGGAAATAGCAACAGAGAACCCTCCCAGTGGGGACACGGAATATGAACTCCCTCATACATGTGTAAGAGACCTTCACCTTGTGTAGATCCAGGGGACAGGAGAGGACATTTCAAGGCCCAGGTCAGTAAGAGACACAAAGTCTGAGAAAATGTGCACAGAAATTGTATTTCCAGCTGTGGTCCCAGATGTCCTTCTCCCTTTCCTGAGAGAAACAAGAACAGGCAGCATGATCCCTGCTTGGGGGAAGGCTGAAGATTGGGACAGTTGGGGGTGTCCTCCACCACCAATAATGTGGGGAATACACCCATATTAAGCAAGATTTTGGCTGGTAAAGAGAGGGAACAAGAACCCTGCAGTTTCAGCCTGACCTGGTAAGATGCAGCCTGTGATTCAAAGGGAAACAGCTCTGAGGATGATTAAGTTATTGAACAGTGTCATCTGTTGGCCAGAACAGAAAGTGCAAGGGAACTGAAATGATTTCTCAGAGATTATCCTGAAAATATTTCAGGCCAACTGAAGTAGGTCTAGATATCCTGCATAGGAACCTGCCCCTGTTTTTCCTGAGAATCACGGAAAACCCAACTGTTAAATCACTGGACTAAAACAAACCCAAGTCTGGCAGGATGCTGAGAAACAGCACCACAGGGAGACAGCAGACTGTTTCACCCAGGAATAGGGACATTGCTGTGGTGCCTACACTCATCCCTGTGGCAGGCCATTGGAGTTCATCCCTGTGGCAGGCCATTGTAAGGCCTGGTTTTTTGAGGGCCAGGGGATGAAACCAATCTGACAATTTGCTGGTAATAGAGATGAAAAGACAGAGAACAAATCCAACCATTAGGGAAACCCTAGTCTAAACAGTTAAAGTGACTTCTAGAATAAACTAAGCAAGAAAATCAGATGCCATGACACCGGCGAAAAACAATCACTCCTACTAGAAAAAATGAAGATATGCTCCAAGCAAAGGAAAAAACTAATACCTCAACTGAGACACAAGAGTTGAAACAACTAATAAAGAGTGCCCAAACAAATCTTATAAATCAATACAACGACCTGAAGGAGAAAGTGGAAAAAGAGATGAAGGATATAATGAAGTCACAAGTTGTCCATAGAGAAGAACAAGGAAGCTGGAAAAATAATGGTAGAACTTATGAGAAGGAAAGGCACAATAGAAGAGATGAAAAACAAAATGGGGATAAACAATAGCAGATTTGAAGAGGCAGAAGCAAGGATTAGTGAACTGGAGAAAGGACTTCTGAATTCCTAGACATAAAAGAACAAATAGGGAAAAGAATGGCAAAATATGAGCAGGGTCTCAGGGAACTGAATGACATGGAGCACTCAGATATATGTGTTATGGTGCCCCAGAGATAGAAGAGAAGGGAAAAGGAGCAAAAAAATAATAATGGAGGAAAGAATGACTGAAAATTCCCTAAGTCTGAAGGAAGACATAAAACTACAGGTCCAAGAAATGCAATGTTACCTAAAAAGAATAGATCTAAATAGACCTACTCCAAGACACTGCCTAATCAAATTGTCAAATGTCAAAGACAAAGAGAAATTCCTAAAACAGCAAGAGAAAAGCAATCCATCACATACTAAGGAAGTTCAATAAGACAAAGTGCAAATCTTTCAGCAGAAACCATGGAGATGAGAAGGTAGGGATATGATATATTCAAGATGCTGAAAAAGAAAACCTGCCAACCAAGAATTCTAGATCCTACAAAACCATCCTTCAAAAATGAAGGACAGTTTAAAGTATTTACAGATAAACACACATTGCAAGAATTCATGAACAAGAGACCTGCTCTATAAGAAATACAGAAGGTAGCACTACAGGCAAAAAAAAAATCAGAGAGAGAAGTTTGGAGAAGAGTAGAGAAATGAATATTATCAGGAAGGGTCGCTAATAGAGCTAAAAGAGAGAAAAAAATTAGATATGAGATATAAAATCCAAAAGAAAATATGGTTGAAGAAAGTACTGCCTTGATTGTAATATCATTAATGTTAATGGGTTAGACTCCCAAGCCGTAGATACAGATTGCTAGATTGAATTTTAAAACAAACAAACAAGCAACAACAACAACAAACAAACGACAGTATCCATCTACATGCTGTCTGCAAGAGACTCCCTTAAAACCTAAGGACAAAAACAGTTTAAAAGTGAAAGGTTGGAAAAAAATATTTCATGCAAATGAAAGCCAGAAATTATTAGGGGAGGCTATACTAATATCAGACAAAGTAGACATCAAATGGAAAACTTTAAAAGAGATGAAGAAGGACAATATATATTAATAAAAGGGACAATTCAACAACAAATTTAATGGTAAATATATATGGCACCAAGCTAGAGTACACCAAAATACACAAGGCAAACAAAGATAACACTAAAGTGAGAAGAAGACACTTCTATAATACTGGTTGGAGAATTCAACACACCACTGTCATCAATGAACAGAACATCTAGACAGAGGATCAAGGAGAAAACAGAAATCTTGAATAAATGAACTATACTTAACAGATACTTACAGAACATTGCATGCAACAACAGCAGTATACACATTTTTCTCAACAGTTCTAGGATCACTCACCAAGACACACCACATATTGAGGTACAAAAGCATCTCAATAAATTTAAGAAGAATGAAGTTATACAAACTGCTTTCTCAGATCATAATGGAATGAAGTTGAAAATCAATATAATTTGGAGGCCTGGAAAATTCACAAATTTATGGAGGCTAAACAATACACTCTACAACAACCAGTGGGTAAAAGACTAAAATACAAGAGAAATTAGAAAATTTCTCTAAGCAAGTAAAAATGAAAACAGAGCATACCAAAACTTATGGGCTGCAAAAAAACAGTACTGAGAGAGAAATTTATTGCCCTAAACACCTATATTTAAAAAAAAAGGAAAGAACAAAAATACAGGAATTAACTGCTCACCTGGAGAAACTAGAGAAAGAACAGTAAATTAACCCAAAAGCAAACAGAAGGAAAGAAATAACAAGGATTAGAGCACAAATAAATGAATTTGAGAAGAAGAAAACTATAGAGAGAATAAATAAAACCAGAAGCTGGATCTCTGAAAAGTCAATAAAATAGTTGGACCCTTAGCTAGACTGACAAAGAAAAAAAGAGAGGATGCAAATAAATGAAATCAGAAATGGGAAGTGGGACATAACTACTGACTCTGCAATAATAAAGGACATAATGAGACAGTTTTCTGAGCTATATACTATATGTAGCTATATTACTATATACAAATAAACTAGACAACTTAGACAAAATGAACAACTTTCAAGAAAAGCATGAAAACCCCGCATTAACTCGAGTAGAAATAGAAGATCTCAACAAATTAATCAAAAGTAAAGAGAATGAATCAGTCATCTAAAAACTCCCAAAAAAAGAAAAATCAAAATAACTCAAAATCCATTTGAATTATCACCACTATTATTCAACATCATGTTGGAGGTTCTAGCCAGAGCAATTAGACAAAAAAAAAAAAAAAAAAGAAAAACAAGGGATCAAAATTGGAAAGGAAGAAGTAAAACTATCACGGTTTGCAGACGATATGATACTATACGTCGAAAACCCTGAAAAATCCACAACAAAACTACTAGAGCTAATAAATGAGTACAGCAAAGTAGCAGGTTACAAGATCAACATTCAAAAATCTGTTGAGTTTCTATACACTAGCAATGAACAAGCTGAGGGGGAAATCAAGAAACGAATTCCATTTACAATTGCAACTAAAAGAATAAACTACTTAGGAATAAATTTAACTAAAGAGACAAAAGACCTATACAAAGAAAACTACAAAAAACTGTTAAAAGAAATCACAGAAGACCTAAGTAGATGGAAGGGCATACCGTGTTCATGGATTGGAAGACTAAATATAGTTAAGATGTCAATCTTACCTAAATTGATTTACAGATTCAATGCAATACCAATCAAAATTCCAACAACTTATTTTTTGGAAATAGAAAAACCAATAAGCAAATTTATCTGGAAGGGCAGGGTGCCCCAAATTGCTAAAAGTATCTTGAAGAAAAAAAACGAAGCTGGAGGTCTAGCGATGCTGGACTTTAAGGCATATTATGAAGCCACAGTGGTCAAAACAGCATGGTATTGGCATAAAGATAGATATATTGACCAATGGAATCTAATAGAGTGCTCAGATATAGACCCTTTCATCTATGGACATTTGATCTTTGATAAGGCAGTCAAACCAACTCACCTGGGACAGAACAATCTCTTCAATAAATGGTGCCTAGAGAACTGGATATCCATATGCAAAAGAATGAAAGAGGACCCGTATCTCACACCCTATACAAAAGTTAACTCAAAATGAATCAAAGATCTAAACATTAGGTCTAAGACCATAAAACAGTTAGAGGAAAATGTAGGGAGATATCTTATGAAACTTACAATTGGAGGCGGTTTTATGGACCTTAAACCTAAAGCAAGAGCACTGAAGAAAGAAAGAAAGAAATGGGAGCTCCTCAAAATTAAACACTTTTGTGCATCAAAAAACTTCATCAAGAAAGTAGAAAGACAGCCTACACAATGGGAGACAATATTTGGAAATGACATATCAGATAAAGGTCTAGTATCCAGAATTTATAAAGAGATTGTTCAACTCAACAACAAAAAGACAGCCAACCCAATTACAAAATGGGAAAAAGACTTGAACAGACACCTACCAGAAGAGGAAATACAAATGGCCAAAAGGCATATGAACAGATGCTCAATGTCCCTGGCCATTAGAGTAATGCAAATCAAAACCACAATGAGATATTATCTCACACCCACCAGAATGGCCATTATCAACAAAACAAAAAATGACAAGTGCTGGAGAGGATACAGAGAAAGAGGCACACTTATCCACTGTTGGTGGGAATTTCAAATGGTGCAACCACTGTGGAAGGCAGTTTGGCGGTTCCTCAAAAAACTGAATATAGAATTGTCTTATGACCCAGCAATATCATTGCTAGGTATCTACTCAGAGGACTTAAGGGCAAAGACACAAATGGACATTTGCACACCAATGCTTATAGCAGCATTATTTACAATTGCAAAGAGATGGAAACAGCCAAAATGTCCATCAACAGACGAGTGGCTAAACAAACTGTGGTATATACGTACGATGGAATATTATGCAGCTTTAAGAGAGAATAAACTTATGAAGCATGTAATAACATGGATGGACCTAGAGAACATTATGCTGAGTGAGACTAGCCAAAAACTAAAAGACAAGTACTGTATGGTCTCACTGATGTGAACCGACATTAGAGAATAAACTTGGAATATGTCATTGGTAACAGAGACCATCAGGAGTTAGAAATAGGGTAAGATAATGGGTGGTTGGAGCTGAAGGGATACAGACTGTGCAACAGGACTAGATACAAAAACTCAGAAATGGACAGCACAATACTACCTAATTGTAATGTAGTTATGTTAAAACACTGAATGAAGCTGCATCTGAGCTATAGTTTTTTTTTGTTTGTTTTTATATATATTTTTTGTATTTTTTATTTTTATTTTTCTCTATATTATCATTTTATTTCTTTTTCTGTTGTCTTGCTATTTCTTTTTCTAAATTGATGCAAATGTACTAAGAAATGATGATCATACATCTATGTGATGATATTAAGAATTACTGATTGTATATGTAGAATGGAATGATTTCTAAATGTTGTTAGTCAATTTTTTTAATTAATAAAAAAATCCATTTGACCCTAGACTTTTTCTTTTCTGGGAATTTTTTGATGACTGAGTCAATCTCTTTACTTTTGATTAGTTTGTTGAGATTTGTTTTTCAAGCAAAAATTTCCATTTACAATAATACCTATAAGAATACAATATTTAGGAATAAATTTAACCAAGAACATAAAATACCTATGCACCAAAAACCACAAAATTTTGCTAAAAGAATTCAAGGAAGACATAAATTACTGGAAGGGAATAAAATGTTCACAGATTGGAAGACTAAATATAGTTAAGATGTCAATTCTACCCAAAATGATTTATAAATTCAATGCAAAACCAATTAAAATCCCAACAACTTACTTTAAAGCAATAGAAAAACTGATAATCAGTTTTATTTGTAATGGCAGTATGCTCTGAATACCTAAAAACATCTTGAGAAAGAAAAATGGAGTAGGAGGTCATGCACTATCTTACATTAAAGCATAATACAAAGCTACAGTGGTCAAAACAGCATGTATGGGCATAAAGACAAGTGTACTGAAAAACAGAATTGAACTGAATGTTCAGAGTCAGACTGTCACATCTACAGCTGATTGATATTTGATAAGGCGGTCAAGTCAACTCAACTGGGACAGAGCAGCCTCTTCAACAAATGATGCTTGGAGAACAGCATATACATATCCAAAAGAATGAAAGAGGACACCTATATCACTCCTTATCCAAAAATTAACTCCAAATAGATCAAAAACCTAAACATTAGTGTTAAAACCATCAAACAGTTAAAAGAAAATGTAGGGTAATATCGTATCTAGTGATAGCTGGTAGTTTCCTAGAAATTACACTGAAAGTACGAGCAATGAAAGAAGAAATATATAAATGACCCCTCAAAATTGAACACTTTTGTGCATCAAGCAACTCTGCCAGGAAAATACAAAGGTAATCTACATAATAGGAGACAATATTTGGAAACCACATTATCAGATAAGGGTTTAATATCCAGAATATATAAAGAGATACTATAACTCAATATCAAAAAGACAAACAACCTGATCAACAAATGATGAAAAAACATGAATGGGCACTTTTCCAAGAAGGAAATACAGCTGGTTCAGAAACATATGCAAGACAGCTCAATTTCACTAGCAACCAGGAAACGCAAATCAAAACCACAATGAGATAACATCTCACACCTACTAGAATGGTCATTATCAAAAAAAAAAAAAAACAGAAAATGACAATCGCTGAAGAAGCTGTTCAGAAGTAGGTACACTCATTCACTGTTGGTGGGAATGTAGAGTGGTGCAGCTGCTCTGGAAGGCAGTTGGTAGCTCCTGAGGAAGCAAAGTAAAACATTGCCATATGATCCAGCAATCCCATTACTAGGTATATACTTAGAAGAGCTGAAAGTAGGGGCACAAACAGACATTTACACACCAATGTTTATAGTGGTATTATTCATGATTGTCAAGAGATGGAAACAACACAAATGTCCATCTAAGGATAAGTGGAAGAACAAACTGTATGGGATACATCAACAATGGAATAATTCAGAGCTAGAAGTCAGAATGAACTCACAAAGCATGCAAAAACATGGGTGAATCTTGAGAACATGCGTGCAAAAGAAGCCAGAGAAAAAGGACTAATACTACATAACCTCACTAATATTAACTAAGTATAATGAGCAAACTCTGAGACTTAAAATTGAGAACATAGGTTATCAGGAGATAGAAAATGGGTAGTTTGGGTGTTTGATACTGGAGAAGTACAGAAAGTTCAACACGATTGATTGTAAAGATTTGGAAATGGATAACAAATTCTATGTGGTGGTTGTACAATTTTGTAAGTACAATGAACAAAGATGTTTGAGAGAGGAAGGACAGGGAATGTACAACAGCAGAAGGGAAGGTAAAGGATAAAAACTGGGACCATATAGCATAACAAAACCTAGAGTGAACAATGATGGTAGTTAAACATACAAATATAATGAAGTATTTACTTGAGGGAGAACAATTGAATGCTATAATTGCAAGGTGTTAAAAATGGGATGGTATATGGAAAAAATAAAATTAATGCAAACGAGGGTCTGCAATTAACAGCAACATTGAAATATTCTTTCATTAATTGTAACAAAGGTAATATGCTAAAGCTAAATGTGAATAATAGGGGAATATAATGGAGAGGTATGGGATTCTTATTGTTCCTGTTATTCTTCATTTTTTCTTCTTTTCTCCTCTCCTTCTTCCTTTGTGGAATAAATGGAAATATTTTCATGTAGATTTTAGTGGTGAATGCATAACTGTGTGATTGTACTAGAAACCATGGATTGTACACTTAGGTTGGGTTGTATGTGTATGGATAAAATGGTTTAACAATAAGCAGAAGGATACAGGTGCTGGAGAAGATGTGAAGAGAGAGATGTACCTATTCACTTTTGGTAGGGAAGGAGAATGGTGCAGCTCCTCTGGAGGACAGAGTGATGGCTCCACTGGAGGCTAGGTATAGGGTCATCACATGATCCTGCAACCCCATCATTAGACAGACTTAGAAGAACTAAAAGGAGGTGCACAAAAAGGCACTTGTACACTGGTGTTTTTGGTGGCATTATTCATGAATTGCAATGGAGGGCAGTAGCCTAAGAGTACTTTGATTGATGTTTGGAGGGGCAAACTGTGGTGTATACATATGATGGAATATTGAGCAGCTGCAGGAAGGAATGAAATCATATGACTTGCAACTAGGTGAATGAACCTTGGGGAAATTAAGTTAAGTAGGTGTAGTAGTAAGGTAGTAAGGTTGGCCAGGTGATGATGCCCCCTTGTTCTGTTTTTGTGGACTTAAATTATCAGTATCTGAAACTCATCTATGGCTGATTACATTTGAATTGGCCAAGGGGATTGGCTTCCACAATGAGTGATGTTTGGTTGAATTAGCTGGAGGCTTAAAACAGAGAGGTCAGAAGGGACCTCAACACAGAATAGTGCAAGCGGCTCAACTCTGCATACCTCATCTCAACACTTGCAACTCAGCCCAGACATTTGGAGATGCAGAAATGAATCACCCCAGAGAAAGCCTTTGGAATCCAGTAGCCAGGAGAGAAGGCCAGCAGGTGTCACAATGTGCCTTCCCGTGTAACAGAACCTCAGATGAAACCTAGCTGTCTTTCCTCTGAAGAAGTATAAATTTTTAGCCAAATAAATCCCCTTATTGAAAGCTGATATATCTCTGGTGTGTTAAATTCTGGCAGCTTTAGCAAACTAAAACAGTAGTCAAGAAATAAAGGGACAATCCATGTAGGATTTCACTAAGTGAACTAACTATAATGAGCAAGCTCTGAGAATTGAATTTGAGTGCATGAGTCATCATGGAATGGAGCATGGGAAGAGATTGGGCTACCAAGGATTAAGCAGTACTGAATGTTCAAGTAGGGCTCATTGTGAGGGATCCTGGATTTGGGGTTGTTGCAACAGTCACATCGGTTTTTGAGTTTTAACTGTTATTACCCAATTTTGAGATGCTGTGTTCCAGGTATGTGACCTGGTGGTTCCGTGGAAAACTGGGTATTTGTGTGAAACCTGACACTCACAGTTGGAGTTCTGCACCTCTGAAAGACAGCATTGCTACACAGAGCAACTGTTTTTTTTCTGGGGGGATTGCATGATCTGGGAATTGAACCTGGGTCTCCCACATGGAAGTAGGCAAGCATTCTACCACTGAACCACCCATGCACCCTACACACAGCAACTTTTGAAAAGTTGCAGGAGATATCAGACTCCAATTGGAGATGAGAATGAAATGGACCTGGTTAAGACTACAGTGAATTAGAATTCAGGTAACATTGTCTGCATTTCAAAACTTCAACTTCTGTATGAGACCAAAGGCAGAGATGTTTATTTGGTGTAAAATTTAAATTTTCTTTGACACACTGTCTATTTTAACTTATCTGTGCATTTTATTTAAACAACCTATTTTCATAGAACTTAAAATAGACAATGAGATTTTATTAGTCTGTAGAGGATAATGTGTAACTAGATCCACTCCAGAGTAGTGTGAGCAGAAAATAAAAAAATATTGGCAAAGTTCTCTTGAGGGATTGGATGAAAAGATAAAAATATGAAACTTCTACACCTGGGAAATACCAGATACTCTCTCAAGTACTAGGGACTCCCAATTTAATTAGCCAATCCCTTGATCATGTGACTCATACTTATGAAAATTATTCCTATAATAGCAAAGCTATGCTTGCTTATAATTATGCAAAAGAGTCACTCCCAGACTGCCTCTTTTGTGGCTCAGCTTTAACCTTTCTCTTTAAGTCATCTCTGCAAATAAACTCACTTCCCCCCCTCACCCTCGCTACATGGGACATGACTGTCAGGGGAACAAGCCTCCCTGGTAATGTGGAACATGACTTCCAGGAATAAGCATCACCCTGGCACCATGGGTTGGAGAATATCTGCTTGACCAAAACTGGGAAAAGAAATGCACCAAAATAAAATTGCAGTGCTAAGAAATTTCAAATAGATTCAAGAGGTCACTCTGGAGGCTTAATTTGCAAACTTCAGCAAGGTACTGCAAAACACCATAGTATGCTAAACCCTGAACAACAGTATTCCAGAAAATCTAGGGAGTGCTCTAGGCTGTAAGTCTATGTAAAAGGTTTTCTAGGTAACTTTATTTCCCCTGAAGATTGGGAGGAAGCGGAAGTGAGAAGGAGGAAGTGTAATTGAGAAATTAGAGTGTAACAAAAGACTGTGATTACTGACTCAATATACAGATATTTCTTTTAATGTCTAGTGTTACAACAGTGAGGAGGGCAGGCAACAGTGGCTCAGTGGCAGAGTTTTCACTTGCCATGCCAGAAGTCTGAGTTTGATTCCCAGTGCCTGCCCATGCCAATAATAATAATAATAATAATAATAATAAATATATACATATAAAACAGTGAGTCAAAAATGGCTGGATTTATTGAACTGTAATCCAGTAGCACTCATATTTGATAATCATTGTAAAACTCTATAGTAAAAAAAAGAAGGTAGTTACTAGTGTTTGTGGATTTACTTCTGGATGTTTTGTTCTGTTCCACTGATTTTATATGATATATACACACATATATGTATTTTTATATATAGTTCACTAATGAGTAGTACATATATACATATATATAGACTACATTATATATATATAATACTTATATATTATACAATCAGTAGTGTCAGAGAATTGCTCTGCATAGTCATGAATAGGTACCACAATGGTTGATATAAATGGCTGATACAGAGTGGCTGATATAAATATGAATTTGATGTATACAAAGTACTTATTAAATAAAAATGTGGATATTTAATTTCTGAGTTTTCCAGTAGGTGCTCTGAGACTAGGGCAGAAGCAACTCCATCAGGGACTTCCCTGAGTTTTCAGAAAGTGAGAACCCAGAAGCTAGGCCTCTCCACATGATGATTTATCTGAACATGGATGTGGCTCGCCATTTCAGTGGAGGTCAGGATTGGAAATGCAGTTATGCAGCAAAGATCCATGGAGTCTTCTATTCTTTGATGGTTTTGACCCCTGTGAACTACATGCAAAGCCCACAAGATTTTTGCAAAAGTTCTAACCAAGAACCTGAGATCCAGGAATGAAAGATACAGAGAAGGATCGAATTGAAGGAAGAATGACATCAAGGGCAGAACCACAGTGCTGAGGAATGGACTGCAGAGATCTCCTCAAGCCAAAAGCACCAGGCCCATCCAAATGTGTGGAAAGAATAGGTCCACCACTTGGTTCAGAAGGTTAGGTCATCTTCATTTGTTCTTCGAAGGGGTGGGCATTTTCTCCTGATGCTCAGGAATAGTGCTGCCACCACAAAGCTGGGAAAAGGTACTGTGTTTATGCTGGCATTTGCAGAGTCTGGCCATAACCCCAGTGAGGGGAGATGGTGGGCCAGGATGCCAGAGATTGTGCAGAGTCAGGAGACTCACAGGAGACTGTGAGACTGGAAATAGATATGATACTGCAATGCTTTTTTTCTGATTATAAGATAAAAATATTAAAAATAGAGTAAGTTCATAAAGTAATTATTTTAATAAATATTTGCATGTGCAATGAAAGTTATTTCTCATTTATCTAAATGATTAGACACTTCATTTTAATGCTATTAATTAAATGATTAATAAAATATATTAACCACAGTGTTTATACTGACATTGCCATAAGGGAAAATTATCCAGTTCTGACTATAGAATTTACATGATCCACATCGTCACATAATACTTCCTAATATATTACTTAATAGCCAAAAAGGATAGCCTTATCTAGAAAAAATTGTTCTGAATAATTCTAGTAAAATTTTAAGGCTTTTTTTTTTATTTAATTAGAGGAAAACAAAGAATGAAAGCAAGCTGACTTTTATGTGTTATAAACTATAGAAAAATATTTCAGAAAATCTTATAGTCAAAGAAGCAGAAAAAATAAGAATGATTCAATTCAGAGAAGAAAAGACAACTACATTTTTCAAAGTGACATGTTTTGAATAATTTACCTGTAGACTTTTCTTCAAAGTTAAAATCTCAATTTGCAGAAAACAGGGGTGTGCAAGGACAGTTCAGTGACAGAATTTTCGCCTGCCCTGCAGGTGTGCCAGGTTCGATTCCCTGTCTATGCACTTCCCAAAAAACAAATAAACAAACCAAAACAAACAGACAAAAATTCAATAAATGGTGCTGCAATAATGGGATACTCACAAAGAAAAATAATGAAATGTGACCCCGCTATACAGCATACAAAAAAGAAATCTCAATTTGCAGACAACAAAAGGTTTACTTATTTTGCTGGTCAAATACTGAACACAAGTTCACTTGTTACAGGTGATTGATTAGAGTGCAGATAGGATTTGAATTATTCTGCCTTTTTCTGGGCATTTCATAGGTCTTTTCAAATCAATATTTTACCATTGATCTCAATGCTGCAATCAAATAAAGTAATTGTGCATGAATGTATAAAAAAAAACCAATGTGGAATATACTAGATTGCTTTGCATACATTGAATATCTTCATGGTTGACAAAATGGAGATCAGTGTGGTCTGGCATATTTATTGAAATTTTATAGGTAATCTTAAATGTAAACTATGCCTTAAACAATGGATGCAACTAATTTTAATATTTACACAAGAAAAACAAGCATAAAAGCATGTGCAGAATCAGGGTGTGTGGAAATTAATGTGGTATTCAGGATGGAGGTGGATGTAGTGAACATTATGTAGACAGAGTTACAAATATAGAAGAGCTATTATTGAATGTAAGAAATGAAGACGTAGGTGGACAAAGTTAAACAGAACCTTAAATGCCAACCTAAGGAATTTGAATTGATCTCAGAGGTACCAAGAAGATTTAAAGATTTGAAGGTTTTCTTCAAGCCTACTTAAAATTAGGCCTGAGTCACCCCCAAGATAACCTCTTTTGTTGCTCAGATGTGGCCTCTCTCTCTAGCCAACACAACAAGCAAACTCACTGTCCTCCCCCGGTCTATGTGGGACATGACTCCCAGGTGTGTGGACCTTCCTGGCAATGTGGGACAGAAATCCTAGAATGGGCTGAGACTCAGCATCAAGGGATTGAGAAAATCTTCTCAACCAAAGCTGGAAGGGGGAAGAGTGAAATGAGACAAAATAAAGTGTCAATGGCTGAGAGATTCCAGAGTTGAGAGGTTGTCCTGGAGGTTATTCTCATGCATTAAATAGATATCACCTTGTTAGTCAAGATGTAGTGGAGAGGCTGGAGGGAACTGCCTGAAAATGTAGAGCTGTGTTCAAGTAACCATGTTTCTTGATGATGATTGTATAATGATATAGCTTTCACAATGTGACTGTGTGATTGTGAAAACCTTGTGGCTGATGCTCCTTTTATCTATCTTATCAACAGATGAGTAAAACATATGGAACAAAGATGAATAATAGGAGGAACAAATGTTAAAATAAATTTAGAGTGAAACCCTGGTGATTGGTGAGGGGGTGTGGGGAGTATGGCATGTATTCATTTTTTTCTGTTTTCTTTTTATTTCTTTTTCTGAATAGAAGCGAATGTTCCAAGAAATAATCATGATGATGAATATGAAACTATGTGATGATATTGTGAATTACTGATTATATACATAGAATGGAATGATCAAAAGTTATGAATGTTTGTTTACTGTTTTTTTGGTATTTAAAAATAAATAAATCAATAAAAAGATTTGAAGGTTTTCTATAAGCTTACTTTTGCATCTGTCAATATCAGGAAATATGGCCTCTGAACCCCCATAAAGAAAAATAGACCTGAAAATGATCAAGAGAACATGAGCTTAAATGAATACTCAAATATTAGGGAATTCATATGATGCGCTAAAAATGTGAAGGGGACTTTCTATAAAACAAGTTGGACAGAGTTTCCATTTGCTAAATGTGCCAGAATGCAATATACCAGATATGGATTGGCTCTTATAAAGGGGATGCATTGTCACAAGTTTACAGTTCTAAGATCTTGAAATTGTTCAAGTTAAAGCACAAGCAAGAGGATGCCTTATTGGAGGAAAGGCAGGTAGCATCTAGAACATCTCTGTCAGCTGGGAAGTCACATGCTAGCATTTGCTTGGGCTTGCTACTGGTTCACTGCTTTCAGCTTCTGATTTCCCTCCCTTTCTCTCTCTAAGCATCTGTGAGTCCTTTCTGAGGTTCTCTGGGCAAATTCAGGATTCCATCTCTTCTGTGTCTTTGTTTCTTCTCTATGCCTTCCGTGTAGGCACTCTAAGTATCTCTGGTTCTGAGCTTTCTATTCACTCTTTCAAGGACTCGAGTAAACTAAATAAGACCCAAATTGAATGGGACCAGACAAATATCCATCTATCGAAAGGTTCCAGCCACAATGGGGTGAGTCAAATCTCCAAAGAAACAAACTAATCAAAATGCCCCGACTAAATAATAGAATGGCCCCCACAATATTGGGTTAGGGTTAAAAGATCATGGGTCTTCTGGAGTACATAACAATTTCAAACCAGCACAGGCAAAGTGCAAAATGGGTGTTTTGAAATCTCATAATTCAGACACTGTTATGAGTGATGGTAACAAACTTGATAATATTGGAAAATCAAGGAGAGCATTAAAGCAAAAATGGCTATATTCAGAAAATAGAGAACAAAATAACTTCATATTTACAAGTAGTCTCAGAATTTGCACTCTCATGAATAGGTTACACAATCGGTCCTATCCTTACATCCTATTTCTTGTCTTCAAAGTAAAATCCAAACATATAATGCTAAAAGTGTTACTGACATGTTATTCCCATTTTCTCTCTGTCTCAATATACTATGGTTCCCTTCTTTTCAGGTGTACTTACCCAAGTTCAGTTAAAGAAGATAAATTTGTACCTGTTGCTGTGTTTACATTCAAGTAATTTCTTTGTAAATCCTCTTATTGATAGCTTAAAAATTAGTAAATAAAAATTATCTGAGCAAAACTATAAAGAATAATTCTCATAGCATTCTGGAACAAAATCTGTCCCTGAAACAAATTGTTTTTAAGATGGCATCAGCATTTTCAAAGTCAGGGGATATTGAGAAAATGTAATTGGTCATTATTATTTACACATAAAAAATAAGTAAAATACGATGATGCATATGTAAAATAAAGTATGATATATATGATACATTATGATATAATACATATATGAGCCAACAGGAAGTTTTCTACTGAGCTGTATTTCAAAATCTAAGAATAGAGACCATAAGCCATGAGTAAAAGTTTACTCTTAGAGACTCAAGTTATATCAAAGTGTAAATTGTTTCTATGTTCAACAAAACAAATAAATCCTAAGAAGTGAAGATATTATATAAGCTTAATATTGTTGATAAGTACTGGAATCCCTGATTTTATTAACCGAGGCATACGCCAGATTTTAAAACATTAATATCTTCATAAGCAACTGTTTGAATGTGAATTCACACAGAATACATATTCTCAAACTAATTAAATTTTCACCTCTCATTTAAAATATTTATCCTTTCAAGCTGTCTGAAGTGGAGCGTTTTTATAAAGAGGATTTGCACTGTCTTGAAAAATAATTGTAATTATAATGAAACACTTATGAATTTAAATGTTTTCAAGAAGCTTGATTAGTTTCCCAAAATGCATGACCATACAATGGCTGAATATAGCAGTTAAATCAATGGTTTATTCCCCTTATGTCACTTACTTTTGTTGTTGTCATTAGGAATACCATTAACCTACATTATTCCAGTTACATTAGTGTTATAATCTTATCATTCACAGGAAAACACATGCTGTTTGTTTTTGTATACATGCCTGCATGCATACAAAAAATATTTCTGATCATTTAGAAATGCAAAATGAAAATAACTTACTGAGAAACTATTCTTTGTTAGGCACTAATCTGGAACTGTCATGGGTGTTAAATACCAATTAGGTGGGCATTATTTATGCTTTTCCAGGGTAAAAACTCATAGTGTGAAATATTTAATATTTCACCCAATTTCACTAGGTTCCCTTGAAATAGGGTGTGAATTTGGATGAATATTGCCCATTGCTCCTAGCATTTTGCAACTTCATTCATAGTAGCTTACATCAAAGTTAATCTCAAAATATTGGAAGTTTAATCTAAAAATATTGAAAGTATAATCAGAATATTAAATAAGTATATGAATGGAATACATATGCAACTCTAGATTTTGTAGGCAGCACATTAAGGTTAAGCGTAATAGGAGGGCATGAAGGGCATCATATTTTCCTTTCTGGAGCAATGAAAATGTTCTAAAATTCATTGTGGCAATGAATGGAAAATATTGTGATTATACTGAGTCAACTGATTATACACTTTGGATGGATTGTATATGTGTGAATAAAACTGCTTTAAAACAATCAGTTGGCCATAAATGTGAGGGTTGTCATAAAGTTCTCGTATTATCTGCAATTGTGGGAGTTGTATTTCTTTCTTTCCAAATGTGTATGTCTTTTATTCCTTTTTCTTACCTAGTTGCTTTAGCAAGAACTTCCAGTACAATACTAAATAATAGTGGTGACAGTGAACACCCTTGTCTTGTTCCTCATCTTAGAGGGAAAGTTTTGTCTTCCACCATTAAATACACTGTTAACTATGGGCTTTCTCTATGAGCCCTTTATTATGTTAAGGGAATATCCTTCTATTGTAAGAGTTGTAAGTATTTTTATGAAGAATGGTGCTGCCCCCCAGGGAACCCCTTTTTTTCTTATCAGATTGTGGCCTCTCTCTTGAAGCCAGCTAAGCTGGAAAAGTTACTGACATCCCTACTAAATGAAACATGACTCTCAAGGGTGGAAATCTCCCTGGCAATGTGAGACATGATTGCCAGAGTTGAGCCTGGACTAGGCATCAAACCAGTGAGAAAGCCTTCCTGATAAAAGTGAGGAAGAGAAATGAAACAAAGTTTCAGTGGCTGAGAGATTTCAAATAGAGCCAAGAGATCATCGGGGGGAGGTTATTCTCCCACATTATATAGATATCCCTTTTTTAGATTTTAATGCATTAGAATAGCTATAAGGAAATATATGAAACTGTATACCAGTAGCCTTGATTCTTGAAGAAGGTTGTGTAATTATATAGCTTTTACAGTGTGACCGTGTGATTGTGAAAACCTTGTGACTGACACTCACTTTATCCAGTGTATGGACAGATGAGTAAAAAAGAATGACAAAAATAAATAAATATTAGAGGGTAAAAGGATTTTTGGGGTATTCTCTCTCATTTTTATTTTTAATTTTATTTTTATTCTTACACATATATATTTTTTTGAGTATTGAAAATGTTCCAAAACTGATTGCGGTGATGCACAACTATATGATGACACTGTGAACCACTGATTGTACACTTTGGATGATTATATGTTATGTGAATATGTCTCAATAAAACTGCATAAAAAAGAATAATGCTGGATTTTGTCAAATGCCCTTTCTACATTAATATGATCAAGATATGTGTTTTTTTCCTTCACTGTATTAATGTGGTTTATTAAATTACTTTCTTATATTGAACCAACTTGAATACCAGGGACAACTCCCACTTGATCGTGGTGTATAATTCTTTCAACATGCTATTTGACTTGATTTCCTAGTACTTTTTGAAGATATTTGCATCTATATTAATAAGAAATATTGGCCTGTAGTCTTCTTTTCATGTGGCAAACTTTATATGGCTTTGATATGAGGATAATATTGTCCTTTGAATGAATAAGGGATTGTTCCTTCCTCTTCAGTTTTTTCAGAGTTTGAGCAGAATTGGAGTTAAGATTTCTTGGAATGTTTGGTAGAACTGAAGAAATGTGGTCCTAGCACTTTCTTTGGGTTGGGAAGTTTGTGATTACTGATTTGATCACTTTATGAGTAATTGGTTTGTTGAGATATTCTATTTGTCCTTAAGTCAATGTAGGTGATTGGTATGGATCAAAAATTTGCCCACTTCATCTAGATAATTTAATTTATTGGCATATAGTTGTTCATAGTATCCTATTATAATTCTTTCTATTTCACTGGGGTCGGTAGGACTTTCCCCAGTTTTCATATTTGATTTTTAGTATTTATATCTTCTCTCTTTTTTGTCTTAAAATAGTGAAAAAGGTTTGTCATCTTTAATGATACTTTCAAAGAACCCACTTTTGTGTTTTTTTATTCCCTTTATTGTTTGTTTTTGTTTTCTGTTTAATTTATCTCCACTCTAATCTTTGTTATTTCCTTCCTTCATGTCACTTTTTGCTTAGTTTGCTCTTCTGTTTGTTTCTTCAAGTTTTAATATTAGAACTCTAACTTGAAGTCATTTTTCTTTTTAAGTGTAAGCATTAGAGCTAACTTCACTAACAAATGCATATTCTTTCACTATACCCCTCTGATTCCCACATCCTTCTTTTTTTGTACATGTTGCCATTTATATTTTTTGGATGTTTGTGGAAAAAAATTCATTTGTCTTTTTTTTATGAGTTTGCATTTTTGACATGCAGGATGGAAGAAGTGGAATTACATAGCAAACAAAGCACTACAGTAATATTGGCATTTATCGTTACTCAAATGGTGACCATTACCATGAATCTTTACTTCTTTATCCCCTTTTGAACCACTGTCCAATGTCCTTTGCTCTGACTGAAGAACTTCCTCTAGAATTACTTGTAGGGCATGTCTAATGGTGATGAACTCTCTCAGTTGTGTTTATCTATGAATGTCTTAGTCTCTATCTCATTTTTGAAAGAAAGTCTTGCTGAATATTAAATTATTGGTTGGCAAATATAAAAATCTTGATTGGCAGCTGTTCTCTTACAGCACTTTACATATTTTAACTCACTGCCTTCTTGCCTGTGTGGTTTCTGATGGGAAATCAGCACTCAATCTAATTAAGATGCCCTTGCATGAAAAGTGTTGCATCTTTCTTACGGTGTTCAGAACAGTCTCCTTGTCCTTCGCATTCAATAGAGTGATCAATATATGACAGGGTATATTTTTCTTTATGTTTATCCTGTTTAGTGTTCTCGGGACTTCTTGAATATGCATATTATGGCTTTTACTATATTTGAGAAGTACTCTATCATTCCTTCTTTGAATGTTATCCTGGGCTTTTACTTGTTAGTTGTTTGGGAATTCCTCTGTTTTCCGAAGTTTGGTTGTCCTCTGTTTCCCTGGAGACTGGCCTCCCTCTCATGGGTATTTGCAGTTAGTCTGCTTTGTCCCAGACTGTTTGCCTATAATTTTTACACTTCTTTCATTGTCTCATGCTGCTGTTACCTGTAGAGCAATTACTGGGAGGAATTATGGGATAATGTATTACCAGATCTACTCCAAAGTAGTATGGGAAGAAAATAAAAATTATTGGCAAAGTCCCCCTGAGGGATTGGGGGAAAATGCAGAAATATCAAACTTCTACACTTAGGAAATGCCTGATATTCTCTCAAGTGTTCGGGACTCCAAATTTAATAAGCCAACCCCCTTGATCTTGTGATTTACAGTTATGAAAATTTTTTCTGTAGTGACAAAGCTGCACCTACTTATGATTCTGTGAAAGAGTCACTATCAAACAGCCTCTTTCATTGCTCAGATGTGGCCTCTCTTTTTAAGCCACCTCTGCAAACAATCTCATTTCCCATCATTCCTGCATGGAACATGACTTCCAGCAGTGCAAGCTTCCCTGGCAACATGGGACATGACTTCCAAGAATAAGTTTCACTTTGGCACCATAGGATGGAAAATGCCTGCTTGAGAAAAATGGGGGAAAGAAATGAACCAAAATAATTTTGCAGTGGCTAAGAGATGTCAAACAGATTCAAGAGATCACTCTGGAGGTTACTCTTAAGCAAACTTCAGCAAATCACCACAGTACACCAAGCCCCAACCAACTGCATTCCTGAAAATCCTATGGAGTGCTATAGGCTCTAAGTCTCTGTAAAACATTTTCTTGGTATCTTTATTTTCTCTGAAGATTTAGACAGGAAGATGATATGAGAGGGAGGAAGTGTAACTGAGAAATTAGAGGGTAATTAATGGCTGTTATTACTGACTCAACATATAGATATTTCTTTTCAGTGTCTACTGTTTTGAAATAATGAGAAGGGAATAGCTAAAATTGATGAACCATAATTCAGTAGCACTGGACTTTGCTAATGATTATAAAACTATATAGCAAAAAACAAAAAAAGGTTGGTTGGCAGCATTTGTGGATGCACTTCTGGATGTTTTGTTCTGTTGCACTGATTGTGTGTGTGTGTGTATTAGAACTTCAAATACATATATAACCATTGTATATAGGACCTTCTGATAGGATTACTTCAGTTAAGATGTGCCCAGACTGAATTACAACATCTTAATCTGATGACTGGTGACCTTTATAAGCAGAATGAAATTCAGACAGAGAGAAAGAAACAGAGTGAAAAACCAGAAGCTGAGCATCAACAGAATTCAAAATAGAAGGCAAAGGCAACCGAGGCTGTCATGTGCATTGCAATGATGAGAGGAGCCAAAGACCAAGGACAACCTGCAGCCAGCCCCAGAACACCAGTCTTCAAGAAGAAATCACTGCCTTGATGATGCATTCATTCGTACTTCTACTAAACTCAAAATAGTAAGTCCACTACTTCACATTGTTTAAGCCAATAAATTGCATGGTATTTGCTGGAGCATCCAAGGATACTAAAAGCATATATAAATTAAAGTACGTATTTGGGCCATTTTCAAACATAATTCCAATAGGATAGTATATGAACAAATGTTTTCCAGTGGAAAAAAATACATGTACAGGAAAATTGCTTTTAAGACATTCAAAAAGATACTCAACAAAAGGCTTACATTAAATTTATTTGGCAATAGTGATCCAAATATGGGTAACCTAGATTTGTAGACTATCCATGCATAAATTTATACAGAAAGAAATTTTCTACTGTAAGCAATCTTTGTAATTATCAAACAATTCCTATGAACGCTGACCTCTAGCCTGAGATCAAAGAACTTAAATTTAGAGGCAATAACATCCCCTAAAATATTGTGTACCTGTAGTTTAAAGACAAGGGGAATTATTGAAGAAGATCCTCTGCCAGTTGAACAAAGGGAAGCCCAAAAGGAAAATTATGCATATTCTATATTAGAATCTAATTTTCCTATTTCAAACTGAGAATAGGAAGTAACTTATTGACAAAGTAACCAAAGTAACCACTCCTTGACAACTGAATTATCCTCATAGGATTTAAAGATTGGCCAGAGATAAAGCCACTTCTATTTGTGGTGTTTGCCATCTATCTGATCATCATGATTGGGAATCTTGGTTTGGTGGTACTGATCTATATGGAGCATTGTCTGAATACACCAATGTGCATCCTTCTGGACAACGTGGCTCTAATGGACTCCTGCTGCTCCTGTGCTATTTCCTCCAAAATGTTAGAGAACTTTTGTGATGCATTTCTTCTTTTCAGAAATAGAATGATTTTCCTATATGAATGCATGGCACAGGTGCATGTATGCTACCTTTGCTGAAACTGTGGACTTCTTTCTTCAGCAGCAATGGCCTATGACTAGTACGTGGCAATATGCAGCCCACTGTAGTACCACACCAGGATGTCGAAGATGCTCCGCATTCAGATGACTGCATAGGCCTTGTGCTGGTTTGAAAGGATGTATGTACCCTAGGAAAGCTATGTTTTAATCCCAATCAATCTTGTGGAAGCAACAATTTCTTCTAGTCCCTATTCAGTACCATAGGTTGGAAACTTAATTAGGTTCTCTGCACAGAAATGTGACTCAATCAATTGTGAATATTAAACTTGATTACATGGAAATGTGTCTCCATCCATTCTTTGTGAATCTTGATTAGTTTGCTGGGATCCAGTAAAAGAGAAGACATTTTTTTTGAGAATGACAAGAAAGCCACAGAAGAACTGAGCAGAGCCACGAGGCTCAGAGAACCACAGAGCCCCCCAGCCAGCAACCTTTGGAGATTCTGAGAGAGCAGAGAAGGATGACAGGATGACAAGAACCATAAAGCAGAGCCTACCAGCCAGCAACCTTTGGAGATGAAGGAGAATGCTCCTTGGGGAGCTTCATGAAGCAAGATGCCTGGAGAGGAAACTAACAAATGAGGAAACTACCATGTGCCCTTCCACTTGAGAGAGAAACTGTGAATTTCATTGACCTTCTTGAATCAAGGTATCTTTCCCTGAATGTCTTAGATCAGACATTTCTATCGACCTGCTTTTGGACATTTCCATGGCCTTAGAACTGTAAATTGTCAATGTTTTAAATTCCCCTTTTAAAAAGCCATTCCATTTCTGGGGTATTGCACTCCAGCAGCTAGCAAACTAGAACAGATTTTGGTACTGAGAGTGGGGGGCTGCTGCGGTTTGCAAATACCAAACCTGTCAGAATGGCTTTTTAAATGGATAAGGGGAAGATTCTGGAAATGTTGCAAGCAGCTTGATAGAGAAGTCTATAATGCTTTGAAGAAACTGTTGGTTAAAATGTGGACGCTAAAGATACTTCTGATAAGGCCTTAGACAGAAATGACGTGTTATTGCAAACTGGAAAGAAGGTGATCCTTGTTTTAAAAGGTCAGATAATCTGGCAAAATTGATTAGTGGCTTTGGCTGCAAGGCAGATTCTAAAGGCCGTGAACTTAAATATTTAGCAGAAGAGATTTCCAAGTTGGAAAGTGCAGCCTGAATTGCAGCTTATAGCAAAATGTTACAGGGAAGAGATAAGCTGAAAACTGAATCCTGGGGTACGAAGAAACCAGATGTTGATGTTTTGGAAAGTTCTGGGCTTCTAGGAAGGCAGACCTCAGAGAATAGTACCCCACCTGAGGATATAACCAATTGTGGAACCAGCCAGCCATTTCAGAGAAAGACAGGATTCGACATGGAGTTATCCAGGAAAGATTTGTGTAAACTTCTTATGCTTGATGGACATGATACAAGGTTACTGCATAGGAAATCATTGAGAGTGCCATGGGACCTGTATAAACAGAGCTGCTGACAGTCTGGATTTGGGGGCTCAGAAAAGGGACAATGTGAAGGTAAAATAACTTCAGAGGCAGAACCATGGAAGCTGAGGTCTGAAGTCTAGAAGCCTCAGGCTAGGAAAGCTGACCCACCCAAGCATGTGGAGAGAGTGAGTTTGCTTCAAAGACAGAGGATGGGCCTTCCACCTCACTGCAGTGGAAGAGTGGTGCCACCTCAGGCCTTAGAGAGACTGCAGCACACTGGTTGGGGATTGGGGAGAGCCTGGCTACCACCACATGAAGGGGTCAAGCAAGTGCCCTGGAGAGGGCAGAGAGTATGACTCCAATGCTTAGGTGGAGCCGAGAAAAAGATGGTCTCCCCAGTGTCCCCCAAGGTTGCATTTAAAAGCCATTCCATTTCTGGTATATTGCATTCCAGCAGCTGGCAAACTAGAATAGGCCTACATAGCTGAAAACATGCATCATACGGTTTATGTAGGGTTACTATTCAAGTTAACTCTCTGTGGATGTCATCAAACCAGCTGTATTTCTTTTTTTTATGTTTTTCCATTCTACAGACTTTCTTGTGTTGACCTCTGTATCAATGAACTGATGCTACCCATCTTGGCAGGTTTAATTTCAGAACTTTACTAATATCACAGTTTTTATCTCTTATCTTTACCTACTTTTCACTATCTTCAAATGAAATCCAAAGAGAGAAGAGGGAAAGCCTTATCTACTTGTGCTTCCCACTTTCTCTCTGTTCCAATATTCTTTGGTTCCCTTCTCTTAGATATGTTCAACCAAATTCAGTGACAGTTGCTGTTTCATACACTCAATTCCCGTGTTAAACCCTTTTATTTAAAATTAAGAAATAAGGAAGCAATAATTCTGTGAAAAGAATTGTAACATATAATTCTCATAACATTCTGAAACAAATATAACCTTCTGCTTTTACATGATATCAACTATTTTCAGAGACTAGGGATGTTGAAAAAAATGTAAAATGGCCCTTTTAAACATAAAATATTAAATCTGCAAACTATGATGATGTGTAAATTAAGTAATATATGAATGGATATTTATGTGCAAATAGGAGGATTTCTATGGAGGTGTATTTCAAAATATAAGCTCAGTCCATAAGGCAAAAGTAAATGATTATACCTACATTTACAAAATATGCCAGTGTTTAATTTGTTTCAATGTTCAGAAATTTGAGAAATCTTAAGAAGACCTCAAATAAAATTAATATAGTTGGAAAATATATAGAACCCTTTATTTTACAAACTCAGGCATATTCCAAATTTTCAAATATTAATCCCTTCATAAACAGCACCATCCATCAGTAAACTGTGCTTTTGAATTTGATTCTCAGCTTTGTTTTGTTTTATAGACTGTGTTTCAATGTGGATTCATGCACAATATGTATTCTCAAATTAAGTAAATTTTCATCTCTCATCCTAGCTATTTATCTTTTCAAGCTGTATGAAGTATACTATCTTTACAAATAGGTTGTGTCATTCTGTTTATTAAAAATGATGCAACTTAAATTGAAATCCTTATGGATTTGAAAGTTTTCATGTGGTTTGACCAGTTGTCCATACAGCATAACATTGCAATTCTTGAATATATCAATGAAATCAATGGCTTGCACTGCTTCCAATAAATATTATTGTTATAAGCATAGCATTAGCTGAAAGAGGGAGATGGTGTGCAAGCATCTCAACAAAGAAAATATTTTTGAGTAGTTATTGCAAAATGAAAGGAAAACATAACTTAGAACCCCTATCTACTAGGCACTAAACTAGAACTTTTGTATAAATTACATACCAGAGATTTAGCCATTATTTTTCATGCTTTTCCATTATAAAAATTCACATTATGAAATATTTTGTAGCTAATCCAAGTTCATCTAGCTCCCCCACAAATATGGTTGGGATTTGCATCAACACTGCCATTTCCTCCTGGCAATTTACAACTTCATTCACAGCACCATAATTTATAGTCAGTCTCAAAATGTTTGTTATAGAATAAGCATATTGAAGAAACACATAGGAATAGAAAGCAATGCAGATTATACACAAGCAACTCTAGATTGTTTGGTGTGTATATAGCATGCTTGGGAATGCCAACAATAGGAACCAACAGACTGGGATATTTAGTTAAATAGTTAAACTGGGGTATTTAGCATTAGAAGTAAATCAATTTAAAGTGTGAAAATAATTTAAAATTTAGTGGAAAACAGGAATAATAACATAATCAGAGACGATGTTCATGAAAATGAGTTTGGCCCTGGAGGTAGGGAAGAGAGGATGTGAACAATGCCGGAACAGAGTGAGAAAGCTGGGACAGCTATTGATTAAAGCTATTGGGAAGTGGGAAATATGGATGGAAGTGTATCTTGTTACTGAGAATTTTAAGGTAACGCTAGGATTCAGAATTTATCTTAGAAGAATCAAACACTGACGTCTTCTTGGGAGCACAGTAATGTGATTATATTTTCAGAGATCTGATCTGGCCTTTGATTGGAGAGACTAAAATAAATGAGACTAACCACAATAATTTCCATAATAAGTGAGGAAAGCTGAAATTGGGTGTCTCTGTGAAAGGAGAGAGGTGCATAGTTAGAAGCACATTTTAAAGAAAGAACAAATAGCAAATTGTAACTTCTGGGTTCTAAAATGAAGGCTTATTCTGTTCTTTTGTATATCATGATGTAATATTTGATAATATATTACCATTATTAAATATAGTGCCTGACACATTCAGTAAGCATTTCCTGAGTACATAATGTATAAATTGTTATTAAACCTTTGATTGCTAGTTTACCTAACCATATTTTTCATACATTTATTTACCATTTTTATTTTTGCTGCACTCATTGCTCATCTCCCTTGCCTACTTTTTCATTGAGGCTTATAATTTTCTTGATATTTATGAATATATTATATATAAAAAAGCTATTGAACTTTTATATGTAGTTGTGGTTCATTTTATTCTCAATAATTTGTATGTACTCTATTTTTTTGTGATGTTTTGTGATACACAGAATTTTTCTTTTAGGTATTCATATCTATAGATGATTCCCTCTGAAATTTCTTTGATTATCTTGATGCTTAAAAACTCCCTACTATGAAATTTCTTATCTATTTATATTTCTCATACTTCCATTATTCACCTTTAATTATTGAATCATTCTGGGATATATTTTGTTTAATGACCTAGAATAACTCTCTAATGCTAGTTAGATGATGATTTAATAAACTGAGAGTTTAATGTAATTACAGGCAAAATATCAGAGGTAGATTATGAAGAAATAGGTAAACAGATTATAAAATCTGCCAGGCAGATAATCCAAGAAAATATTGAAAGAGACTGAAAATAGATATCAGACAATAAAATCTTTGATAAATTTACAATAATTTTAACAACTTCATGTTAATTCAAGAATCAATACACAGGCTTCCAGGAAGATGGTAGACAGGGTGGAGTGAGTTCACTCCTGCTCCATGAAACAAGATAGACGATGGGGAGAAAATGTCCAAGACTGCAGATCCTGGAGTGTGAGTAGTCTAGGAGGGTCTTTACATTGTGTGCGGCGGGGGGGGGGGTGGGGGGGGTGGGGGGGGGAGGATCGGGGAGAACAAATGGAACAGGTAACCAGGATCCCCACCATGCGGGCTGTGGTGAACCCAGGAGGTGAGATTGGAGGGAACTGACCCTCCTCCGCTTCAGTTTACGCAACTGCCGGCTGGTGGAAACCTCTCCACAAGGTCGCGGTGGGCAGCACATGCAGGGAGCCCGGAGGTCGGTGACTGTCCACTGCAGCCAGGCCTCGGGGTGGGGGTAGTGATTACCTGGTTAGGTGCGGGTGGGGTGGGGGGGCGGAAAGCCGACAAAAGTCATAATATCTAACAGGCCCACCAGCGCTGCAGATCATCTTATCAGTGATCCTCCATCCACTGGTCAGCTCCCAGTCCCCACTCCAGCCCCACGGAGACCCACCGGTAGGTCAGTCCTGCGGCCAAATCTTCCCCCACTGCTGAGTAGGCCAACCTGGAGTTGCTCTGGCCAGGAGGGGTGGAGCTGAGCGAGAAGGAGACTCCAGCGCGCCATCTGCTGGCTGGATGCGGTAAGTGCAGGTCAGCAGCAGGAGAGAGGCAGGAGAGAGCTTGAGGGAGGAGCCTTACAGTCGCCACTTGTTAATATTCCTTTTTTATTTTCTCCCCTTTTAAAACATATTCTTTCTATATATTGTATTAATAATATAATTGTCCCATTCATTATTTTTTAAAATTTTTATAGATATTTTATATTATTGCATTTTACTCATTGTCTATATTTTATTTCACATATTCTTTATTCCATTTCATTTATTTTTGTTATTTTTTTCTCTTAAATTTTCCCTCCTTTTGGTAGACACCAGCTTGACGTCACTACCAGTATGTCCTGGGGTGTCTCCTTTTGATTCTGGTGCCTACTACTGTTGAGATGTATTTGTGGTTCTTGTTTTTGTGTTTCATATTTTCATTATATTATTATTTTACTTTATCATTATTATCTCTTTTTTCTTTTCTTTTCTTTTCTCTATTTTTTTTGTTTGTGTGTGTGAGTACATAGGCCAGGAGTCCACCTCAGGTCTCCTGCATCATAGTATTCAGCCATTCTTCCACTGAAGTACCCATGCACTCGGCCTATGTTATAACAGACCCTTAAGTTGAATTGTATCCCCTACATGAGGCCTGGACCTTGATTTGGCAGAGGATGGAAAAGGATCTTCTACGCAAGCTGTACCAAAAAGCAGGAATAACTATACTAATATCAAACAAAATAGACTTTAAATGTAAAGACATCATAAGAGAAAAAGAAGGAAACTATATATTAATAAAAAGGACAATTCACCAGGAAGAAATAACAATTATAAACGTGTATGCTCCCGATCAAGGATCTCCAAAGTACATGAGGCACATATTGGAAAGGGAGCTATAGACAAATCAATAATAATAATAATGGAAGACTTCAATACACCACTCTCTGCTATAGATAGAACAACCACACAGAGGATCAACAAGGAAATAGAGAACCTAAAAAATAAGACAAATGAATTAGATCTAATAAACATGTGTAGATTATCATATGCCAAAACACCAGGATACACATTCTTCTCTAGTGCACACCAGGATAGATCATATACTGGGACATAAATTGAATCTCTATAAATTTAACAAGATTGAAATTATTTAAAGCACTTTCTCTGATCACAACAGAATAAAGTTGGAAATTAATAATCACCAAAGAACCAGAACTTTCACAAATATATAGAGATTAAACAACACACTCTTAAAAAATCAGTGGGTCAAGGAAGAAATTGCTAAAGAAATCAATAAATATCTGGAGATGAATGATAATGAGACTATAACATATCAAAACTTATGGGAGGGTGCCTGGGTGCTTCAGTGGTAGAATACTCATCTTTCACGTGGGAGACCTGGGTCCAATTCCTGAACATCACACCCCCCTCCCCCAAAAAATGGTATGTGGTAAAGGGAGTGCTGAGAAGGAAATACATTGCCCTAAATGCCTATATTTAAAAAAAAAAGCAAAGCTTGAGGACTTAACAGCTCACCTGGAGAATTTAGGGAAAGAACAGCAAACTAACCCCAAAGCAAATGAAAGAAGAGAAATAATAAATACTAAAGCAGAAAAAAAAAAAGCTAGAGAATAATAAAAAAATAGAAAGAATCAATAAAATTAAAAGCTGGTTCTTTGTGAAAATTAATAAAATTGATGGTCTCCTAGGCTAGACTAACAAAGAATAAAAGAGAGAGGACAAAAATAAATAAAATCAGAGATGAGAGGGGATTGTTACCAGGGTTCATGAAGAAATTTTTTTTATTAATTAAATAAAAAAAAGAAATTAACACAACATTTAGAAATCATTCCATTTAATGAAGAAATTTTTTAAATCATAAGAAAATATCATGAACAATAATATGCCAACAAGCTAGATAACTTAGATGCAATGGAAAAATTCCTAGAAACACACAAATTACCTATACTGAAGGATAAATAGAAGGTCAACAAGCCAATTACAAGTAAAGAGATATGATCAGTGATCAAAAATGTTCCACAAAAAAAAAGTCCAGGGCCTGATGGCTTCACAGGAGAATTTTATCAAACTTTTAAAAAAGAACTGACACTAATCCTGCTCAAACTCTTCAAAACAATTGAATAAGAAAGAAGCTACCTAACTCATTTTATGAAGCTAACATCACTGTAATACCAAAATTGGATAAATACAATACAGGAAAAGAAAACTGCAAGCCAATCTCCCTAATGAACATAGATGCAAAAATCCCTAACAAAATACTAGTAAATCGTATCCAACACCACAATAAAAGAATTATACATCATGATCAAGTGGGATTCATACCAGGAATGCAAGAATGGTTCAACATAAGAACATCAATCAATGTAATACAGAACATTTACAAATCACAAGGGAAAAATCACATGGTTTTTCAAACATTCTGCATCAAAGAAACCTTCTCAATATCATAAAAAGCATATATGAAAAATCCTTAGCCAGCATCATACTTAATGGTGAGAAATTGAAAGCATTCCCCTTGTGTCATGGTCAGGTTCATGTGTCAACTTGGCCAGGTGGTGGTACCTGTTTTTTCTGGTTGGGCAAGTACTGGCCTGTCTTTTGCTATGAGGGCATTTCATAGAATTAAATCGTGATCATGTCAGCTACATCCACAGGTGATTCCATTTGTAATCAGTCAAGGGGAGTATCTTCTTTAATAAGTGATGCTTCACCAAATCAGTGGAAGCCTTTTAAGGAGGATTCAAAGAGACAGGCTCTCTCTCTGCTTCTGCTGGTGAGCTGCTGCTGTGGAGTTCATCCAGACCCTCCATCGGAATCATTAGCTTCACAGCCTGCCCTACAGGTTTTGGAATCTATGTTCTCATGGCTATGTGAGACGCTTTTATAAATATTTCCTGTTGATTCTATTTCTCTAGAGAACCCTAATACATCTTGAAATCAGAGTCTAGATAAAGATGCCCATTTTCACCACTATTATCCAACATTGTATTAGAAATACTAGCTGGAGCAATTAGATAAAGAGAAAGAAATAAAATGCATACAAATGGGAAGGGAAAAACTAAAGTTTTCCTTATTTTCAGATGACATGATCTTACACTTTTAAAATCCTGAGAAATCTACAGTAAAATTACTTGAGCCAATAAGCAAATACAGCAAAGTGGCAGGATACAAGATTAATGTACAAAAATCAGTAATGCTTCTGTACACAAGCAATGACCTATCTAAGGTGACAACTAAGGAAAAAATTCCATTCAAAACAGTGACAAGAAGAATTAGGTACCTAGGAATAAGCCTAACCAGGAATATCAAGTACATATATACAAAAAAATTACCAAAAACAAATTGCTAAAATAATTTGAAATGACCTAAATAGATGGAAAGATAGTCCCTGATCATGGGTAGAAAGGTTGAATATCATCAAGATGTCAGTCCTACCCAAACTAATCTATAGATTCGATGCAATACCAATAAAAATCCCAGCAACCTACTTTGAAGACTTGGAAAAGCTGGTCATCAAATTTATATGGAAGTGAAAGAGACCTCAAATAGCTAAAGATATCCTAAATAAAATAATAGCAAACTGGGAGGTCTATCACCTTCTGACATTAAAGCTTACTATAAAGCCACAGTGATCAAAACAGCATGGTACTGGCAGAAAGACAGAAGGACTGACCAATGGAAAAGAATCAAGAGTGCAGAGATTAGCCACTGAATTTGTGGACATTTAATCTTTGATAAAGCCCCTAAATCCACTGAATTGGTACAGAATGGTCTTTTCAATAAATGGGCATGGGATTTCAATAGCCAAAAGAATGAAAGAGGACCCCTACCTTATACCCTTCACAAAAATTAATTCAAAGTGAATCAAACACCTAAATGTAAGAACCAGTACATAAAACTTCTTGAAACAAATGTAGGGAAACATTTTCAAGATCTAGTAATAGGAGGTAGCTTCTTAAACTTTACACCTAAAGCACAAGCTGTGAAATTAAAAAATAGACAAATGAGAGCTCCTTAAGATAAAGAGCTTCTGTGCTTCAAAGGACTTTGTTTAAAATGTGAAAAGGCAGCCAATTCAATGGGAAAAAATATTTGGAAACCACATATCGGATAAAGGCTTGATATCCTGTGTACTTAGAGAAATTATACAGCTCACCAACAAATGAACAAACAACCCAATTATAAAATGGGAAGAGGAATTGATTAGGTACTTTTCTGAAGATCAAATACAGATGGATAAAAAGCACATGAAGAACTGCTCATCTTCATTGGCTATAAGGGAAATGCAAATTAAGACAGCAATGAGATATCACCTCACACCCATAAATATGACTGCTACTAAACAAACAGGAAACTATAAATGTTGGAGAGGGTGTGGAGAAAATGGAACTCTTATTCGCTGTTGGTGGGAATATAAAATGGTTCAGCCACTGTGGAAATCAGTTTGGTGAACCTCAGAAAACTAAATATTGAGTTGCTGTATGACCCATTAATACCGATACTTGGTATATACCCAGGAAGGTTAAGGGCAATGACACAAGCAGACATTTGCACACCAATGTTCATAGCAGCACTATTCATAATTGCCAAGAGATGAAAATAATCAGATGCCCATCAACAGACAATTGGATAAATGAAATGTAATACATGCGTGCGATGGAATATTATGCAGCATTTAGATAAAATGATGTCCCAAAACATATGACAACATAGATAAACCTTGAGGACATAATGCTGGGTTAAATAAGTCAGATGCAAAAGAACAGATACTGTATGATTCTATTATTATGACTCTGATAAAGCTGCCAGCGTTTTGGAGCAGCTAGAAGGAAAAGTCTGAGTGGAGGACATGTTAGCCCATGACAAACTCTGGGAACTTTTCTGTAGCTGCTTGTTGAAGTGTATTTTGAAAATTATTGCTTTGTTCTTTCTTTTATTTGTATATAAATGTTTTATTTTAGAATTAAAATAACAGTTAAAAAACTATAGGCAGTTATATAATATTAGATAAAATAAATCTTTGAAGTCAAAAATTTGAAAATATTTAGTAACATAGCTCACTACTATAACAGAGTTGGTATTTGTAATAATTTTTTACTTGATATTTTGAGAATGCACACAGTTTTGATAGCTAATCAAATAGTACTTAAGATACTGTTTAATATTTAGAATTCAAGTAACTCTGATATCTGCACTTATAGATTTTTTTCCTTCCTTGCTTTAATTTTAAATTGGCTTATGAAACATATTGTATAAACAAGTATTACAATGATTGCTTAGATATTTTCTTAATATGCTGTATTAGCTAGGATTCTCTAGAGAAGCAGAATCAGCAGGAGATATCTGTAAATATAAAATATATAAAAGTGTCTCACTTAACCTTGGGGATGTAGAGTCCAAGGTCTGTAGTGCAGGCCACAAGCTGGTAGCTCCAATGAAGTTCCTCAGCGAACTCTCAGGAGAGTCTGGCTGGGAAGTTTTCAGGATGTAAGGCTCCAAGATCTATAGGACAGGCCATGAGCTGACAGTTCCAATAAGGTTCCTCAATGAACTCTTAGGGGAGGCTGGCTGGCTGAAGTAGGAAGAGTGACTGTCTCTTCTGAATCCTCCTTAAAAGCCTTCTGGTGATTAGATTAAGCATCACTCATTGCAGAAGACACTCCTCTTAGCTGATTACAAGTGCAATCAGCTATGAATGCAGCCAAGGTGGTCATGATTTAAGTCCGTGAATGTCCTCATAGCAACAGATAGGCCAGCACTTGCCCAAACAGAAAACTGGGCACCACTACCTGGCCAAGTTGACACATAAACCTTATCATGACATATGCTTATGGATAAGCTAACTTAGATATCCATTTTAGGCAGCTAAGATTTCCATAGGTTAATTGTAAAAATATTTGTATCTTTATATTTTCCTGAAATCAGGAAAATATTTAATAACATTGGTCATTACTATAGCAATGCAGATATTTGTAAGAACTTTCTACTTGATATTTTGAGAACACAGTTTTGACAGCTGATCAAATGGTATCTAAGTTACTATTTAACAATTAGAATTTATGAACTTTGCTCTCTGAATATGTAGATTTTTTCCTTGTTGTCTTAATTTTAAATTGGTTTATGAAACTTACCGTGTGAGCACCAGCTTTCCAATGATTATATGGATACTTTATTTAAATATGCCTATGGTTAAGCTAACTAAGATGTCCATTGTTGGTGGTTCTAAATGTACTGTTAGTTTTCTTAAATTAAAAAAAATTAACAACAGCAACAAAAAAGAATCAATATACAGATGATGCAAGGCAAAATGTTGTCCTGAAGCAAACCTAAGGATATAGTAAGAATAACATCACAAATCAATCAGAAGAGAGATGATTCTTTTATATCCTGTCCTAAGACTCTTATCCTATTTGGATCATCTTTCCTTGAGTTTGGTTTTATATTGGTCACTTAAAGTTTTATGTGAGAAACAAGAAATACAGACAAATTGGTTGTCCAGGCTCCTATCAAGTAACTTGATAAAGTTTTAATAGTTATTTAAATTTGCACATAACAGTTTTATTTTTTTAGATGAATTAATAAGCAAATAGTTTAATTAGTATTAATTTCTTATATAAGAAATATAGATAAATAAACTCTCCATAACCAATATTTTTCAAGTCCTAAATAATTTTGAAGAGCATAAGGAGTCCAGAGCCCATAAAGTTTGAGATTCTCTTAATTAGATTGATGTACCTCTGTTTTCAACCTCTTTTTGGTGCACATTGTCAGTAGTAAATCATGCATCCATTGATCCCCTTTCTTTTTAGTTAAGCACCATGATTTCTTTTACATATTTCTGATATGAGATCAGTTACAACAGGATCAGCAATATCACCATCAAACAGATTTTAGTGAGGGTCACTTTATTAACTTCAGTGTCTCACAAAATGTCTTTAATTAATACCACATGGTTATATGTTTTAGGGAACAAATCTCCCCACAGAAATAAAATGATGGCAATGCATGTAAACTCCTTTAGGATTTGATGGAAAATATATTTTGCATTGAAAAGAATGTAATATTATCACTGGCCTAATAGTCATCTTCTGGATGCTCATTGTTTAATCCCAGATGTTTTGGAGAACCACATATTTATTTTCAAATTCTGTAAATACAAACACCTTAAAGCAACTAACAAGCTATTGCTAAACCCTTCTCTATGAAATCTTGGTAAGAAAACATTCTCTTTATTTTTGAGTTTCATAATAACATCCATAAATATTTATTTCTCTACATTTATTTATCATTTTTCATTTTTCTTAAATTTCAATTCCGTATTTATCTTCAGGGTAATTTTCTCTAAGTTGAAGACTGTTGAGACTCAGATAAGACACAGTACTGAAATCATTTTTTCTGATTATAAAGTAGACTATCAAAGCATACAGTAAAAGCATTTAGGAACTATTTTAAATAATACATTAATATGCACTGAATGTTATTTCTAATTTATATGAATATTACATGGTTCATATTTAATGATTTAAAAAATGAAGAAAATTTCATCAAAATCCTTTACATTGATGTTGTCATCATATAGAATCAACCAGTTTTTTCTTAAAAGCCTATGTTTTACATCTTCAGATACCTTCTAACACATCACATAATAAAGAGGAAGATAGTATTGAAGAGCAAAACAAAATGTGTTCTCTAAAATCCTAGTAACTTTAAAGAATTGCATATTTTGTAAGAATTGGAAAACTAAAAGCATGTATAAGTTTTGTATTAATTTATAAGTATAGATATTTACTCTCAAAAATTGTACAAGGAAGAAAAAAATAGTAGCAATGAGTCAATTCAGATAAAGTAAAAACACATTTTACAAGATGATTTATTTTAAATAACTTCTTTTTTAGTGTCTTCTTCCATGTTATGAATCTAAATCTGCAGATGTGAAGAAGGTAAGTTACTGTTATATAGTAACTTTATTGTTCGGGTACTAAATACAAGTTCATTTGTCACCAGTGAGCAGATGGAGAAGACATTTGTGTCAGTCTACATTTTTCATAGCATTTTCAAAGAACTATGTCACTATTTTTCTCAAATGCTGCAATCTAATAAACAAATTGTACTTAAAGTATAAAAAAGCAATATATATCAGCCTAGATTGTCTGGGGTATATGAAACATGGTTGAATGGTGAGAATATTGATCACTGCAGTCTGAATTAAACAATTAAAATTTTAGTAAGTAGGATTATATATTAACTGTTTTTAAATAATGGATGGAAACAATTTTAAAATTTTAGCAGGAATAAAGGACTCAAAGCATGGGCATACTGTTTGCTGAAATGAGTGTGGCACTCGAGGTGGAGGGAGATGTAGGTGAGCAATGGTTGGATAGTGACAAAGGTGGAAGAGCAGTTGATAAATGTAGGAAATGAAGATGGAAGTGGATAATGTTGGAGAGAAATTTAAAAGACATTCAAGGAATTAGAATCTATATTAGAGATAACAAAATGCAATGTTTTTCTGGAAGTAGACTGTTGGTTCTGTCAATATCAGTGAATGATGTCCACTGTATTCCAAGAAATATAAATCGATCTGAAAACAATCATGGGAAAGTGAGCTTAAATGAGCAAGCAAATAATAGGGAGCTCTTATGTGATAAGCTGAAAATGCTAGGTGGAATCTCTACAGAGCAAGTCGATAGGGTTAACGATGGGTATTTTTTTTTAAATCTTTTTAAACATAACAACATCCAAACACAAACATTCTTACCATATGATCATTCTATTCTTGATATATAATCAATAACTCATAATGTCATCACATTGTTGTATATTCATCATCACAATCATTTCTTAGAACATTTGCATCAATTCAGAAAAAGAAAAAAAATAATACATACCATTCCCCTTACCCCTCCCTTTCATTGGTCACTAGCATTTCAATCTACTAAATTTATTTTAACATTTGTTCCCCTTATTATTTATTTATTTTTAATCCCTATGTTTTAGTCATCTGTCCATAAGGTATCTAAAATGAGCAAATGATAGGTATTTTTAAACTTCATAATTTGTTCATCATTATGAGGGTATGCTCAGAAGCCTAATAATATCATAACATCAAGGAGAGCCTTAAAGCAAGGAATGGATGTATTCAGGTAAATGGAGAAAAAATGATATTTTAATTATAAATAGTCTTAGATAAATTGTTCTGTACAAGCAGGCATATGTTTCACACTGAGTTGATATAAATATGAAGGTGAAATATACAAACTAACTATTAAATATGTGAATATTTATTTCCCAATATTCTGGGAATGTTTCATAAAAGATGAACTGTCCCCACCCTCATACTTAGTGATGAAATACACTTCCTAAATGCATAAGGAATTTAGGAAATGTGCCATTTTTAAATATAATTCTGAAAGGACAGTATAAAAATGTTTATATGGTGGGAAAAAATACATGTACAAGATCATTGTTTTTAAGGACACTATAAGGATAGTCAATATAAAAACTAACATTGAGATTATGTAAAAATACTCACCACAAATGGATATCCTAGATTTATACACTAACCTTTCATGAATTTATACAGAAAACCTACTACTCTAAAAACTCTCTTTGAAATTATGAAAATATTCCTATGAATCCTGACCAAATTCCTTGAAATCAAACATCAGAACATTAAGGGAAATAATATCTCCTAGAATATATGTGAAATATATTGAATGTATTTTAAAGCCTACAGAAAATGATTGCAGAAACTTGTCTGCCTGTTGTATACACAAACGGAAATTTGAAGGGAAATTAAGATATTCTAAATTAAAATCTCATTTTTCCATTATTTCTATCTCAACAGAGAAGGTGGAGATGACAGAAAGTAACCATTCCATGACAATTGAATTTATCCTCACAGGATTTACAGATGAACCTGATCTAAAACACCTCCTATTTGTGGTGTTCTTTGCCATCTATCTGATCATAATGATTGGGAATCTTGGTTTGGTGGTGTTGATCTATATGGAACATCGTCTTCATACACCAATGTACCTCTTTCTGGGCAACTTGGCTCTAATGGATTCCTTCTGTTCCTGTTCTGTTACCCCCAAGATGTTAGAGAACTTCATTTCAAAAGACAGAACAATTTCCCTCTATGAGTGCATGGCACAATTTTATTTTTTCTGCTTTGCTGAAACTGTGGACTGCTTTCTTCTGGCAGCAATGGCCTATGACAGGTATGTGGCCATATGCAGTCCACTGCAGTACCACACCAGGATGTCGGTGAAACTCTGTGTTCAGATGACTGCAGGGGCCTACATAGTTGGGAATGTGCATTCCATGATTCATGTGGGGTTACTGTTCAGGTTAACTTTCTGTGGCTCTCATCAAATCAATCACTTTTTTTGTGATATGTTTCCATTGTACAGACTTTCTTGTGTTGACACCTACATCAATGAACTGGTGCTACACATCTTTACAGGGGAAGTTCTAAGCTTCACTATCACTATAGTCCTAATCTCTTATTTTTACATCCTCTTCACTGTTTTCAAAATGAAATCCAAAGAAGGACGGAGCAAAGCACTATCGACTTGTGCATCCCACTTTCTCTCTGTCTCAATATTCTATGGCTCTCTACTTTTTGTGTACGTTCAACCAAGTTCAGTCAAAGAAGAAGATAGAGATATACCTGTTGCTGTTTTTTATACTCAAGTAATTCCTTTGATAAATCCTTTTATTTATAGTCTAAGAAATAAGGAAGTAATAAATGCTGTTAAAAGAATTGTAAAAAATAAATCTCAGAACACTCTGAAACAAATATCAGCCCCTGTAAAAAACTGATTTTAATATGGTAACTTTTTTAAAAGGCTAGGGATATTCAGAAGATGTAAAGTAGCTGTTGCATATGAAAATTATTAAATCAGCAAAATTAGATGATATGAAAGCCAGGGAGTCTTGAAATGGATATATACGTTCAAAAAGGAGGGTTCTGGGGGGGTGCATGGGCGGTTCAGTGGTAGAATGCTCACCTTTCATGAGGGAGACCAGGGTTCAATTTCTGGACCAATGAACCCCCTCAAAAAAGGAGTTTTTATACTAAGATATATTGCAAACTTTAACCCAATACAATTCATCAAGTATAAATAAATGATTACTCCTGAATTCACAAATTGTCAGACTGTAATTAGTTTCCCATACTAAGTAAGATGGCATTGTATAAATGTAATATTGTTGGTAAATGTATGGAATCCCTTAACATACAAACTCAAATCCAAGTTCTCAAATGTTAATCTCTTCTTAACCAACATCATCTATCAAATGGAAACTGTGCTTTTGAATTTGATTTTCATTGATTTTGCTCCAGAGATTATGCTTGAATATGGATTCATGCAGAACATGTATTCTCAAGTAAGAACATTATCATCTCTTCTCTTATTTATTTTATTTTCTCAAACTTTCTGAAATAGAGCAACTTTAAAAGGGAGATTTGTCACACTGTTGTGGAAAATGATGTGATATATTGAAATCCCTATAGATTTTAATCTTTTCAGGTAGTTTGATTAGTTGTTTATGGGTGGATGACACTGTGACTCTTGAATGTATCAATTGAGTCAATTATTTGATCCTCTGATGTCATTAACAGTCTTGTTTGCTGTTAGTAATATCATAAGCCTGCAGTGTTTTCAAAGTAAATTGTTATAGTTACACCAGCAGCAGAAAGAGGGAGCTGCTCTGCAATCATCTGAACAAAAAATATTAATTGATCACTTAGAAGTATGAAATGAAAGAGCAGGGGGTGCTGGCACAGTGGCAGAGTTCTCACTTGTCATGCTGGAGACCTGTGTTTGATTCCCAGCACCTGCCCATACAAAAAAAAATTTTTTTAAGTGTGAAATGAAAGAAAAAATAGCTTACTCAGAACCTACTATCTGCTAAGCACTAAACTAAAATATGCACGTGTATTTCCTACCCATGACTTAGTCATAATTTCTTATGCTTTTCCAGAGTAAAACTCACACTATTAAATATTTTGTAGTTTACCTACATCGCCCTTGATAGGGTTGAGATTTGGGTCAATAGTGCCTTTATCCAACCATTTTACAGAAGAAGTCACAGTAGCTTTAATCAAAGTTAATTTCAAATGTTTGCAATATATAAAGTATATTGAATGCACATATATTAATAAAAAACAATGCAGATCATATACAAGCAATTCTTGATTGTGTAAGGTATATATCAAATATTGGAGGTTCAGACATTGGAGACTAGTCTTGCCCAGGGTACTTAGTTAAAATAGCATTAGAGGGCAGGCCATAGTGGCTCAGCAGACAGAGTTCTCTCTTGCCATGCCAGAGACCCGGCTTGAATACCCAGTGCCTGTCCAAGCAAAAAGGAAATAGCATTAGAAAGATGCACAGATGGTTCTGTGGTAGAATGCTTGCCTTCCTGTGCAGGAGACCGGGTTCAATTCTTGGACCATGCACCCCCCCCCAAAAAAATAGTGTTAGAAGTAAATGTATTTGAAGAATGTAAAGCTTTTTGATATTTGTGGAAAGCAAGAATAATAGCATGAGCAAAATTTATGGAAATAAGTCTTGCCTTGGATCATGGAGGTGCACAATGTGGCAGAGTCTTACTGAGAATGTTAGTGAATGGAGGGAAAAAGAAGGAAGTAGATTAGATTAATTAAAATCTTAATGGCACCCTTAGGTATCTTAATTCATCTATGAATCATCAAACATTGAGGTCTTCCTGGCAGCAGAGTAATATGACTGCAATTTCAAAGATTTGATCTGGCAGTCTATTGGAAAGTCGGGCCATAATCAATGAGATTAACTACAATACTTTCCATATATGTAAATAAAGATGAAATTGGAGGAGGCCCTACAAAAGAAGAAGGGTGCATAGATACAACCATGTTTTAAAGAAGGAAAAATAGTAAATTGAAATTTAGTTTTTGTTAATAAAATGAAGTCTTATTTTGTTCTTGTGAGTATCGATTATGTTGTATTTAATATTATGTTACCATTATTTAATGTAGAACCTGATATATGTGGATATTCAATAAATACTTCTAAGTACATCATGAATAAACTAATGTGATATATCTTTGATTAGCAAATTTAAGTGTTTTTCACACATATAATAACCATTTTAATTTTTCCTGAAAATTACCCGCACATCCTGTGCCAACTTTTTCAATGAGATTTATAATTTCTCTCTTGCACTTTTGTGTGTAACCATGATTTGTTTCCTTCTCAACTACTTGTTTGCTTTCTCACTTACCATATGATGTTTTTTGATGTACAGATATTTTTCTTCTAATGTATCCATCTGTATTGATCATTCCTTTGATAATTCTTTGATTCTCTTTCTGTTTAGAAAGTTCCTATTCTGAAAACAAATATTTTCAAATACTTCCTATTTTCACCTTTAATTATTGAATAATTCTGGCATATATTTTGTTTCTTGATCTAAAATACACCTCTTATGCAAATCATAAATGAAGAGCTTGATATAATTACAATTAAGATATCAGAGGTGGCTAGTGAAGAACTAGATAAACAGTTCTAAAACATATCAAGTAGATAAGAAAATAGTGAAAGAGACTGATAACAGATATCAGAAATGATAATGTGTGAAATCTACTATAATTTAAACAAAATCATGTAAGTTCAAGAGTCAATTCACAGAGGGTGCGAGAGTAGTTCAGTGGTAGAATTCTCACCTGCCATGTGAGAGACCTGGGTTCGTTCCTGGCCCAAGCACCCCCCAAGCAACAAAGAAACCAACCAACAAACAAAAATTCAACAAATGGTGCTGCAATAATGGGATACTCACATGGAAAAAGAATGAAATATGACCCTAGCATACAGCACACACACACACACACACACACACACACACACACACACACACACACAGAATCCATTATATAGTAAGAATAATATAAAAAATCAACCAGTAAAGATGGACACTAAGATAAAACATGGACTATAGTTAATAGTACAATTATAAAAATTTGCTTTAATTATTTGTAACAAATGTACCACACAAATGCAAGGTGTTCATAATAGGGTGGTATATTGGAACACTGCATTTTATGCATGAGAAAGATTATTATTTGAAAAACCAATAGGCAGGGCACTGCAATGGTAGCTCAGTGGCAAAAATTCTCTCCTGGAGAATTGGAGACCCCGGTTCAATTCCTGGAACCTGTCATGCAAAAAAAAAAAAAAATGTAAATATAGGTTTCTTTTTATGTCCAATTCTAAGCTCTTGTTTAATCATTAGGATCTTCTTTCTTAGTGTTTTGTTTTACCCTGCTCACTTAAAGTGTTTACAAATATAAACAAAATGCATCTCCATGCATCTCTCACCAGCTTCAATAAATTTTTAACACAGTTACTTAAGTTAACATGTAATAAGTTTATTTTTTTTATTTTTGAAATAATGAATATTTTCCTTAGCTTTAGTTTCTAATATATGTATTACATTTAGATAATATACATTAACAAGCATTTTATCATGTCCTAAATAATTTTTAAGTATGTAAAGTATCCAAAGACCAAAACATTTGAAATTCTCTGAATTAGATGGATTTCTATCCTCTGTTTGGTGGGCATAATTAGTATTAAGCCCTACCTCTGTTGATCCTCTTTCCCTTTTCTAAGCCACCATAATTTTATGTATTTCTTTATCCCTGCATCCCTGAGTATCAATCACATTGATATTCAATGTGGAATATCAGAGTTTGTTGAAAGATAAGTAGGTGACTTGTGGCCAATAAGACAAAAAAAAGGTGATTTTCTGGAAATTTATGAAAAATGTGTTCTATTTATTTAAAAGAGAACTACAAAAATGGAGTCATTCAATCTGTGAATGCATTGTGTGAGGATGTAAAATCTGACATCATCTTTATCCACTTCACCATCAAGGGGGAAGCCAGTCTGGAGATGAACCCAGCACACAATGAAGGATGTATCTGAGGGAAACACTGAGAAATAACACCATACTCACTGCAATAAAATATCTCTTTTAGTTTTGTAATCCAGTAGATTTACTTAATGTTTAAACTGTTTGGAGAGATGTTTTATCTGCAACTGAAGTAATATTATCTGATCTATTCATGGTTCTGATCATATCTTCTGGTTTATTCTTTTCTGTTTTATTTTAAATTAATACTCAACAATTTATTTTTACAAATAAATTTTCAGTGGTTCCATTTTGGCATTATAGCATATCTATTGAGTCATTTAGCTTTATTAGTATATATTACTTTCCAGTAACTCCATTTAAATACATATAAATACCAAAATGAAGCTCAGGAATCAACCCAGGACATCTTGTCTGGAACTTTTTTCTTAACCACTAAGCTATTCTAAGCATAGCATAAGGAAGCAAAAGTAATGTGAATGGAAAACTATTTCATTAGGCTAAGGCATGTTGTTCACAGAGGAATGGAGCAGAGATCCAAGAGAAATGTGGATCAATAACATTTTTCCCCAGAGTATGTTTTGAAATCGTAAACCTACAGAAAAGTTTAAGTAATTCTACAACACCATATATTTTTATCTACCAACTTTAAACAATGTTAATAATTTGCCTTTTTCTTTTCTCTGTGCATATATGTATATAAAAGAGATAACTATAGGTGCTGACCTCATGATATTTTCCCCTGGAATACTCTCAAAAGGGAAAAGACATATATGATTATAATCATAAATATCACTATCATAATCAAGAAACTCACCAATAATTCAATACCATATAATATATAGTTTGCGATAAAAATTTTCCCAAGTACCTCAAAATTATCTTCAACATTATTTTAATTTTCCATCAAGGTTTCAGTTAAAGATCACTATTTACCTTCCATTACCACGATTCATTAAACACCATTAGACTAGAAGTCTCTTGATTGTTTTCCCCAGTCATGACATTTAAATTTTCAAATTGAGCTTATCTTGTACATACATTCCACAATCTGTATTTTTCTGATGTTTCCTCACAATTAGATGCAGTTTAAGATTTTTGGCAGAGTAGGTGTGCTATGCTTCCTTTTTGCATCACAGTGAAAGGCCACAACCTCACAACTATTGATGCAAACTTTGATAACTAGGGCTTAAGGTTGGTACCTAGATCATTCCATGCTAAAACTGACATGTTTATATTATAAGTAAAATAAAATCATTCTGGAAATACATGGAAAGAATGTGAATTTCCAGATTCCCAGCATCTTCCTCAATTTTTTTAAGATCATTTTACAATCTTCACATGAATCTATTTTTACATTGGAGGTATAAAAATAGTACTTTATATGATTTGTACATGATTCATTCTAAAAATTCATTTAAATTTTTTAAATAAAAATGTAAGAACATTTTTTAATTTATAGAAAAATGATGATACCACAGAGAATTCCCATATATGACACACCATCTACTCTCATCATTAACATTAATCTTATATTACTATGGTCTATTTGGTACCATTAATAGCCAGAACAGATTCATTATTATTAATTAAACCCTTGGCTTATTCTGATTTCTTTAGTTTATACCCAGTGTTCTTGTTTGGTTTCAAGATCTCATCTAGGATACCATGTTACATGCAGATATTGCATCTTTGTAGCCTCCTCTTAACCATGAATGTTTTTCAGATTTTCCTTATTTTTAATGACCTTGTCAGATTGAAGAGTTTCTGCTTAATATTTTATAGACTGTTTCTCAGTTGGGATTTGTATGATTTTTTTTCACGTTTAGACTAGGTTTATGTTGAGGGGAAAGAGACCAGAATTGTTCATTGACATTTTAATAACATCTTATCGGTAATATATATTAACATCATGACTTATAATGGTTGATGATGACGTTGTATTTGTCAGATTCCTCCATAAAAAAATAGTCACTGCTTTCCATTCTTATACTGTACTCTTTGGAAAAGGTCACTAATTGAAAAAGGTCACTAATTTCACTAAGTGAAACTGACAAAAGGAATGGGGAGTCATATTACATCTCCTTGAGGACATTGTATCTACCACAAATTATTTAGAATTCTCCTACAGAGAATATTTGTCCCTTTCCCCCATTTATTTATCTATGTAATTATATTAGTATGGATTCATCTATATTTATTTCATGCATACATCTATTTATACATATCTCTGTTGCTTCCTGTTGAAACAGAGCTTGAAGGATATTAAGGAATGATGAGAAAGAGAGAGAGAAAGGAAGAAAAGAAAGACAGACACAAATGGGTTCAGGGGGTCTGAAGCTTAACTCTATATCAGACATCAGACAACTTTATTTCCAGCTAGATCCTGGTTATATACCACAGGATGTCAATAGATATGCAGGCATTTCCTGAGGGAGCAAAGTTCTTATCTTACAGTGTTCTTCATACTTAACATAACCATTTGGGGTGAACATTCTATTCCTCCCAGACTGCTCTACATAACGATCTCCACGGTTTACTGCTGCCATCCTGAGGCCAGCTGCTTCCAACAAATTCTGCAGGTCTTGTTTTAACCCTTGGCTCCTACATTTCCCCCTTTTTATTTTATAAGCCGAGGAAAACAAGAATCTCATTTTTAGGGTGGCTATAAGCAGAGGTGACTGCACCTGTCTTAGGTTGCCCTTAGGCTCTGAAGGAAGGGTCTTACCCATTATTGGCTGCCAGTCAAGCTCTCTGACTTTGATTCAGGAGGGAGCCAAGAGTTTTTGCAAGAATCACATTTTTAGGGTGGTTATAAGCAGAGGTGACTGGCGCCTGTCTTAGGTTACCCTTAGGCTCTGAAGGAAGGGTCTTACCCATCACTGGCTGCCAGTCAAGCTCTTTGACTTTGATTATTTGTTGTTAAACATAGCTGAGGAGGAAGCAAAGAAGTATAAACAGCCCCAAACTTAAGATTTTTTAGCTCTTGGGTAAGTGATTGTGTAACATTACCTCCATAGGCTACATGTAAATTATTCTGAGATAATTCTAATACCCCTTCTTTTTTATAATTCTAAGATATCAGGACTTAAACTATCTGAAAGCCCTAAAAGATGCCTTTTTACTTTTTCCCTTTCTATTTTAGATAGGTTATATGTTAAAAGGGGGTAATACAAAGCTGCTATCATTCCATTTACACTTTAAACTTTGTAAAAAATTTAAATTATACACTTGATTTCCAATATGAACCAATGTCATTTTTATATCATTTAGTCTATTATTAATTTGCTCATCAATGAGATTGTCTGTGTTACAGTTCATTGGTGTTTTTCTAACAATGCTGCATCTGTATAATTTGTTGCAATGTGGTTCCAGTGACTGCAGCCACTGTGATGCTTCCAATGATTCCAATGACAGCTGCAATAATGAGTCCAATTAGTCTTAGTCCTTTTCAGATTTTTTTTTTGCCAAATGGATCAATATATGTGTTTCTGGAGAGGATTGCCAGGATCTTGACCTTTGCACTGGCAGCTAAATACCTCTTCTCCTTGCTGCTATAATCATTTCATTTTTCTGCAACATAAATGCTTGGGGACAAGTGAATAGAGAACAATTCCCACAATTAGAAGTTTGATTTCTTATATGCATATGAACTTCAACAAATATATATGGATTTCTAAAACATATTGGTATATAGTGTTTATGGCTGCTATTTAAAGAGAAGTTACAGTTACTAGAATTTACTACAAAAATTGGTCCTAGTCCTAGGAAAATTCCTCATAAATTTCTTTGAATAATGTATTTATTATCCTAAATTTTGGCACAAATGATCCTCCATGTAATAACTCTGGTTTAGCTTGTCTATCCATATATTCTCAGTTATCTTCAACCCCACAGGGGAATCTTACAATTCCATAGGAATCATTAATTATGATAACTGCTCAATCCATATGACATGACTGCCATCTATTCCAACTTTCTTTTCCATCTAACAGGCAAGTATTCTTTGTATCCATAGAGTTATGCATACAGGTTTTTCTAAAAATGGAAGAATTAAATTTGACACTCGTTTTCTTCTTATTGGACCTGAGAATTCTAAACTTGTGTTAAGGTTATTTTGGTAAAGTTGGATTGGCCCATGTTAGGGCTCACAGACAAACCCAGTAAGTATAAATATGTCTTTCTCCTTCAGCAATCAAAATTGTATGTCCTATAGTATACATTACCCATTTAGTTATTTTTGTCCAGGTTGATATGTCTGGGTTTTATTCTCTTCGAGGGAATCCAAACTGAGGTTCCATCACCTGCAATGACAAGAGCAAATTTGTGCAGGGAATATGGAATTTTGCTGATATAAAGTAGGTTTTGTTTGATCAGAATCTGGGAAGTCTTGAGGGCAAGTGAAGCTTGCCTTCTTTGAAAAAGGGGTGGTATGGGCTACAGTGTAAGAATATTGTGAGCACATAGATTTAACATTTTCCTCATTTGTACTTACACCCTCTTTATTTCTAAGTTTTACTCCCTTTTCATCTATATTTGCTGTTGCAGTCATGCTTTTTTGGGAAAAATTCTCAGTTTCCCCATTTTCACTTTCTGACGGTAAGGGATTTAAGGTTGCCACTATTTGATGTCACAATGTCCATGTTGATAATGGGACCAGCTGCTTCCAACAAATTCTGCAGGTCTTGTTTTAACCCTTGGCTCCTACATATCTCCATTGAGAAAGTTGTACATGAGTGTTTGCAGCAGCATTATTCACAACAAACAGACTAATTCTATACTGTACATGGGATGACAGATGATGAAAATAGACAACATATAAAGAAAAAGAAGTAAAAATTGAGGGAAACACGTTCCTGATTTCAAGACTCATTGTCAAGCTACAGTAAGCAAGACAGCATGGTATTGTAGAAAGAACAGACAAATATTTGAAAGAAACAGAATAATCTTTGGAGGCAGCCTACCCCATGGAAGGTGTGTGATCTTGATGAGGAAACTCCCTTTAACCAAGGCTAAATTCAAGATACAGACTCAGTTGGTACTGTCACCATGAGTGCCCTCACTGCTAAGGAAATCAGGTGGGATCGAATCTGTGAACCACAGATCCACTAAAATCTGTTACTTTCACTGCTCAGATCACTTGTTTCTTATGAGTTCAGGGAATAGCCCCTCAAGATTTCTTTTTTCTGTCCTTTCTTGGATATCCTATAAGAGGAAAGTGATCCTTGAGGATTAACTGCTGCAGAAAGTCTCTAGCCACATTTACATTCATCTACTCCATCTTCTTGATTCTCCTCATCTTTTGGCTACTATCTCTGGCAGTTTAGGTGGCTCACATTTTAGAGTGATACCAACATTAGGTCCCTGAGTGGTCTTAAACCCATGTCACCACACCATTTTCAGAACAAGTCAGTTTCCCCTGTCTATTGAGCATCAATTTTAAGGAAGGAAGTACTGAAGATACCTATTGATCACACAAATGCCAAATATATTCTTTGCTAATATGATTGTGTAACATCATCCTTACTTCTCCCTACTTATTGGGTCAATAATCCTTTAAAGAGTTATGTTCCCTTATCATGCTTGTTGGCCTTGTGCCACAAACCCAAAGTGACCAGATGGCATTTGTTGCTTTAAATATAGTGGGATTCTAGATTTGGTCCTGGATCTCATTTACACTCTGAGAACCAGGACTTTGAAAATGCATATTCTTCAGAAATGAGAAGATTGCAGTGTAAATTTCCCAAGTGGGAAATTCCTAGTCCCATGTATTTGTCCTACTGAAGACATGGTACCATGTAAGTAATGTTCATTGATTTTTGGAATATACTGCACCATGGAGGATGTAGCCTCATCATAACAGTGCATTGACTACAAAATTACTCATCAGTTGTGGTTCTCATGGTCATTCCAATTTTTTTTTTGCATAGACAGGCACTGAGAATCAAACCCGAGTCTCCAGCATGGTAGGCAAGAACTGTGCTTGTTGAACCGCCACAGCCCATCCCATTCCAGAAATATTTTTTCATTTATTTTTTGTTTTTTGTTTTTCCATTCCAAAATATTTTAGGATGTGGATTATAGGGGTTGGGTAGGTGGCAATGTATCAGAAAATATTGATTGTCACATCTTTCTTTGACTGTAAATTAGATTTCTGGATCCAATGCAGTGTTATGCACCTATTTCTCAGGCCTCAGATAGTGGTGTCACTTGAAGCTTTATAGATAAGAGAGGTAAACCATACCTGAGTTAAGCGTTAATTCCAGTCAGATTAATTACCCATCAGAGTGAAAGGAGTTTATGGTAGCCAACTCGCTATTAATGTGGTTAATGGACTCTTGAAACATATTGTCATATTGGAACACTAATTTATTGGTTCACTACTCCGTTTCTGTCAAATTGGAAGCGTGGCACCAACAGCAGCTAGATCAACCATGGAAAGTTGTTGTTGATGCTGTTAGGCACAAGCATGCTTCTATCCCAGCCAATATTGTTATATGATGATGATACATGTCTTTCTTGAATCTCTATTTTCTCAAAAGCCTTTTCCATGTTAGCTAACTCTACTTCTTCATCCTAAGCCTAGTATGATGATGTGGGTGGGAAACATGGATTCTGGAGAAAGATGGCCTGGGTTTCATTCCTTAGCTTCATCTTAGCACATCTTTCATCATCATACAACTGTCATTATATCTTAAAAACATCATACCAAGTGTACATTCTATTAACGTGACTTATAACTGTTGACAAAGAACTTGATCCCTTGCCTGAGGTAATAGTTGTAGTTTCTCCACCCAAAAGTCACTCTTGTCTCCCTTGTCCATGTTGTGTTCTTTGTGAAGACCATAAAATGAGTGAGGAGGAAAGCAACATGTCACGAAGGCAGAATAAATTACAAATTATCTAGATTTTTCTTCGGGGGTTATTAATCTCATCCTCCTTTATTTATGCATCCAATTATTTATTATTATCAGTATGAATTCTTAGATATTTATTTTTTACTTTGATTATTTATTTTTTATGTTGCTCAAATTGTTCTAGCTTTGGCTATTGGGAGCTCATTTGGTTTTCTGTTGTGTTCCCTTGGCATATACCCATCATTTTGTATACAGGTTTGTGGGTTTTTTTCCTAGCATTGCCTTACTTTCGGGCACTATGGGAGGCTCTAGGCTGTTCTTATATATTTCCTTCCCCAATCCTACAATCAGCCACCTCTCGAATAGTCTTGGTTCCTTTTATTAGGGGAGTGGTAATAAAAGCAAGTTCTGCACAATAGTTGTGCTTATAGTCACTGGTAGTCAACGTTCCCAGGTCCCCTCAGGTAGCAGAGTGTGGAGATACATTTGTATTCCTATTGCTCTTTATGCAATCCGGCAATTGAGCTTTTGCAGTTTTTAGGGTTTTGGTCTATCTAATGGATGTATCATTTTAATTTTAATTTGCCATTCCTTAATGACAAATGACGTTCACCATTCTTCATATGCTTATCTGCATCTAGATGTATTCTTTTGTGAGGAATCTGTTCAAATTATTTGTGTATTTTTACATTATATGTTCACATCTACCTCAATAATTAGCTGGAGATATATATATATATATTAACACTGCTAGTTTTCTTGCGAAATTTCTGGTATTTTCTAAGAAAGTTTTATTTTATGTGTAAATGTGTAAATTTAGATGCTTTCAACTCCAATTTTCCGATTTCTTTGCCTTTTATTTATTTTCTTGTCTTATTGCTCACACTAGAACTTCTAGTTCTAATAATCCAGCTTGATTGGATTATCTCCACAGATATGTGACACACCCAATTGTGGGTATTAGCCCATTCCAGATGGGTCTTGATTAGTTTACTGAAATTCTTTAAAAGATGAAACATTTGGAAACAGCCACAGAGCCCTTGCAGCCAGGGACCTTTGGAGGTGAAGGAAAATGCCCAGGGGGGAGATTCATGAAACAAGAAGCCTTGACAGAAAGCTAACCTGGTTTGGCCTGTGCCTCTCCAGTTCAGAAAGAAACCCTAAATGTTATCGGGCTTCTTGAACCAAGGTTTCTTTCACTGGATGCCTTAGATTGGACATTTCTATGGTCTTGTTCTAATTTGGACATTTTTACAGCTTTAGAACTGTAAACTTGCACTTGTTAAATTCTCCTTTTTAAAAGCCATTCAATTTCTTGTCTATCACATTCAGGCAGCTTGCAATCTAGAACAGCTTGTTTCTAAGAATTTTCCATTTCATCTTGATTATCTTTTTGGAAAACAATTGTTCTTAGTATTCCCTTACAAATCTTTTAATTTCAAATTGTTCAGTAATTACCACTGTAGGATTTTAGTTATTTGATATTTCCTTTTTCTCTTTTTCACTCTAGCTAAAGTTTTGTCAATTTTATTGATCTTTTCCAACAAATGTTTTAGTTATCAGTAATTCTATCACTGGTTTTCCATCCTCCATTTTGTTTATCTTCTCTCTAATCTTAATTTCCCTGTGTCTATTAACTTTATGCTTAGTTTGCTCTTCTTTTTCTACTTTCTCAAGTCATGAATAATAGATTATTGATCTTTCTTTAGTAGAACATTTACAGCCATAAATGTCCATCTGTGAACTGATTTCCCTGAATCCATAAATATTGCTAAGTTGTGTTTTCATTTTCATTCATCTTGAAGCATATTTTGATTTCCATTATGATTACTTCTTTGACCCAGTGGTTCTTTAAGGGTATGGTGTTTAACTTACAAATTCATGAATAGTCTCAATTTCCTTTGATTTATTTTTATGTAAATTTCATTGTGGTTAGAGAGGAAACTTTGAGTAAATTGATTTAAATTTTTTGAGACTTGTTTTGTGACCAAACAGGGTCCTTCATGGAGAATGATCCATCCACACTTCTATGCTGGCTTGAATCTGTTATGTACCCCAGAAAACCTTATGTTCTTCTAATCCAATCTTGTTGGAGTAAGCCTATTCTATTTTTGAGTACCACAAAAAAAGAAAGGAAATGAAAACATGGATTTCATTGAAAAGTGAAGAGGTGTCTAAGAATTCTTGAGAATTCCTCACTGTCATTTTTGTTCAATCAGTCAACAAATATGTATTGAGAACTATACTACTCAAGATGTAAAATATACATAAATGAACAAAAGAGACAAAGAGCTCTTCTCCTTAATCCTATATGTTAATGGTGCTGGTTGGAATGGGGGTGATGGGATATGGATGTACCAAAAAGCAACTATATAGTATATTGGTGAGTAATTAGTGATATGAAGGAAAAGCAGGTAAAGAAACTGAAAGATCAGCAGGAATGAACAGAAATACAGGACAGCAATTTCAGTAATTCAAATATGGGTCTAATCAATAATATCAGAGTTATTTCCAAGAGGACTTTGCAGGGTATAAGGACAGACTCACTCTCAAGGTGGAGAAGTCTGTGACCATGAATGAACTGAACACACCATTTAGTCTCCACTATACCAAATCCTAATTATGTTTCATGAACTATATTAATGAATCTTCCTGCATTAAGGGGTTAAACCAGCCTAAACCAGTTTTCTGCACATTTTGGATATTATAAACGGAATAGTGAACAGGTTTGTAATAATGGTGTCATTACAATGGGATCACCAATATCATCATCAAAGATTTTCATGAGGACATTTGAGTTAGCCTTGGTGTCTCATAGAATATCTTTAATCAATGCTCCATGGTTTATATGTCACAAGGAGCAACTCTCCATACAGAGTGCATGGCTGGTTCAGTTGTAGAATGCTTGCCTGCCATGCTGGAGACCTGGGTTTAAATCCCTGCCTGTGCATACACACACAGGAATCTCCACGCAGAAATAAAATGTCAATAGAGGTAAACCTCTTTAGAATTATATGGAAAATACATTTTTCACAGGAAGAAATGGAATCATTAATACTGATTTCTTAATAATTTCATAGATGCTCATTCCTTAATCCCTAATGTTTCAGAGAACAAGGTTTACGTTTTTAAATTGTATAAGTCCTTATACAATAAGGCAAGTAATGAGCTGTAGCAAATCTCTTCTCTGTGAAATATAGGTAAAAGAAACATACATATCCTTGTTTGTAACACAGTAATATGATGATATTTTCAGAGATCTGATATGGCTTTTGATTTGACAGAGAGACTAAACAAATGAGACTAACCACAATAATTTACATAGTAGGTGAAGAAAGTTGACACTGGAGGAGGTTCAATAGAAAGAAAGGAGTGCATAGGGACAAACAAATGTTAAAGAACAAATAGCGAATTGTAACTTTTTTATGTTTTTTTATTAATTAAAAAAATTAACTAACACAACATTTAGAAATCATTCCATTCTACATATACAATCAGTAATTCTTAATATCATCACGTAGATTTGTATTCATCATTTCTTAGTACATTTGCATCGATTTAGAAAAAGAAATAGAAAGACAACAGAAAAATAAAACGATAATAGAAAAAATTTTTAAAAGTAAAAAGTAAAAAATAATAATAATAATAATAAAAAACTATACCTCAGATGCAGCTTCATTCAGTGTTTTAACATAATTACATTACAATTAGGTAGTATTGTGCTGTCCATTTCTGAGTTTTTGCATCCAATCTTGTTACACAGTCTGTATCCCTTCAGCTCCAATTGCCAATTATCTTACCCTATTTCTATCTCCTGATGGTCTCTGTTACCAATGACATATTCCAAGTTTATTCTCTAATGTCGGTTCACATCAGTGAGACCATACAGTACTTGTCCTTTAGTTTTTGGCTAGTCTCACTCAGCATAATGTTCTCTAGGTCCATCCATGTTATTACATGCTTCATAAGTTTATTCTGTCTTAAAGCTGCATAATATTCCATCGCATGTATATTCTACAGTTTGTTTAGCCACTCGTCTGTTGATGGACATTTTGGCTGTTTCCATCTCTTTGCAATTGTAAATAATGCTGATATAAACATTGGTGTGCAAGTGTCCGTTTGTGTCTTTGCCCTGAAGTCCTTTGAGTAGATACCTAGAAATGGTATTGCTGGGTCTTATGGCAATTCTATATTCAGTTTTTTGAGGAACCGCCAAACTGCCTTACACAGTGGTTGCACCATTTGAAATTCCCACCAACAGTGGATAAGTGTGCCTCTTTCTCTGCATCCTCTCCAGCACTTGTCATTTTCTGTTTTGTTGATAATGGCCATTCTGGTGGGTGTGAGATGATATCTCATTGTGGTTTTGATTTGCATTTCTCTAATGGCCAGGGACATTGAGCATCTCTTCATGTGCCTTTTGGCCATTTGTATTTCCTCTTTTGAGAGGTGTCTGTTCAAGTCTTTTTCCCATTTTGTAATTGGGTTGGCTGATTTTTTGTTGTTGAGTTGAACAATCTCTTTATAAGTTCTGGATACTAGACCTTTATCTGATATGTCGTTTCCAAATATTGTCTCCCATTGTGTAGGCTGTCTTTCTACTTTCTTGATGAAGTTCTTTGATGCACAAAAGTGTTTAATTTTGAGGAGCTCCCATTTATTTCTTTCTTTCTTCAGTGCTCTTGCTTTAGGTTTAAGGTCCATAAAACCACCTCCAATTGTAAGATTCATAAGATATCTCCCTACATTTTCCTCTAACTGTTTTATGGTCTTAGACCTAATGTTCAGTTCTTTCATCCATTTTGAGTTAACTTTTGTATATGGTGTGAGATACGGGTTCTCTTTCAATCTTTTGCATATGGATATCCAGTTCTCTAGGCACCATTTATTGAAGAGACTGTTCTGTCCCAGGTGAGTTGGTTTGACTGCCTTATCAAAGATCAAATGTCCATAGATGAGAGGGTCTATATCTGAGCAATCTATTCAATTCCATTGGTTGATATATCTATCTTTATGCCAATACCATGCTGTTTTGACCACTGTGGCTTCATAATATACCTTAAAGTCTGGCAGCATGAGACCTCGAGCTTGGTTTTTTTTCCTCAAGATACTTTTAGCAATTCGGGGCACACTGCCCTTCCAGATAAATTTGCTTATTGGTTTTTCTGTTTCCGAAAAATAAGTTGTTGGGATTTTGATTGGTATTGCATTGAATCTGTAAATCAATTTAGGTAGGATTGACATCTTAACTATATATAGTCTTCCAATCCATGAATATGGTATGCCCTTCCATCTATTTAGGTTTTCTGTGATTTCTTTTAACAGTTTTTGTAGTTTTCTTTGTATAGGTCTTTTGTCTCTTTAGTTAAATTTATTCCTAAGTACTTTATTCTTTTAGTTGCAATTGTAAATGGAATTTGTTTCTTAATTTCCCCCTCAGCTTGTTCACTGCTAGTGTATAGAAACACTACAGATTTTTGAATGTTGATCTTGTAACCTGCTATTTTGCTGTACTCATTTATTAGCTCTAGAAGTTTTGTTGCGGATTTTTCCAGGTTTTCGATGTATAGTATCATATTGTCTGCAAACAGTGATAGTTTTACTTCTTCCTTTCCAATTTTGATGCTTTGTATTTCTTTTTCTTGTCTAATTGCTCTGGCTAGAACCTCCAACATGATGTTGAATAATAGTGGTGATAATGGACATCCCTGTCTTGTTCCTGATCTTAGGGGGAAAGTTTTCAATTTTTCCCCATTGAGGATGATATTAGCTGTGGGTTTTTCATATATTCCCTCTATCATTTTAAGGAAGTTCCCTTGTATACCTATCCTTTGAAGTGTTTTCAAGAGGAAAGGATGTTGAATCTTGTCAAATGCCTTCTCTGCATCAATTGAGATGATCATGTGATTTTTCTGCTTTGATTTGTTGATATGGTCTATTACATTAATTGATTTTCTTATGTTGAACCATCCTTGCATACCTGGGATGAATTCTACTTGGTCATGAGGTATAATTCTTTTAATGTGTTGCTGGATTCAATTTTCTAGAATTTTGTTGAGCATTTTTGCATCTGTATTCATTAGAGAGATTGGTCTGTAGTTTTCTTTTTTTGTAATATCTTTGCCTGGTTTTGGTATGAGGGTGATGTTGGCTTCATGAAATGAATTAGGTAGCTTTCCCTCCACTTCGATTTTTTTGAAGAGTTTGAGCAGAGTTGGTACTAATTCTTTCTGGAATGTTTGGTAGAATTCACATGTGAAGCCGTCTGGTCCTGGACTTTTCTTTTTGGGAAGCTTTTGAATGACTGATTCAATTTCTTTACTTGTGATTGGTTTGTTGAGGTTGTCTATTTCTTCTTGAGTCAAAGTTGGTTGTTCATGCCTTTCTAGGAACTTGTCCATTTCATCTACATTGTTGTATTTATTAGCATAAAGTTGTTCATAGTATCCACTTATTACCTCCTTTATTTCTGTGAGGTCAGTGGTTATGTCTCCTCTTCCATTTCTGATCCTATTTATTTGCATCTTCTCTCTTCTTCTTTTTATCAATCTTGCTAAGGGCCCATCAATCTTGTTGATTTTCTCATAGAATCAATTTCTGGCCTTATTGATTTTCTCTATTGTTTTCATGTTTTCAATTTCATTTATTTCTGCTCTGATCTTTGTTATTTCTTTCCTTTTGCTTGCTTTGGGGTTAGTTTGCTGTTCTTTCTCCAGTACTTCCAAGTGGACAGTTAATTCCTGAATTTTTGCCTTTTCTTCTTTTCTGATATAGGCATTTAGGGTTATAAATTTCCCTCTTAGCACTGCCTTTACTGCATCCCATAGGTTTTGATATGTTGTGTTTTTGTTTTCATTCCACAATGAAATGAGCCTCCATGTATTTGTGAATTTTCTGGCACTCCACCTATTATTGATTTCTAACTTCATTCCTTTATGATCCGAGAAAGTGTGTATGATTTCAATCTTTTTAAATTTGCTGAGACTTGCTTTGTGACCCAGCATATGGTCTATCTTTGAGAATGATCCATGAGCACTTGAGAAAAAGGTGTATACTGCTGTTGTGGGGTATAATGTCCTATAAATGTCTGTTAAGTATAGCTCATTTATTGTAATATTCAAATTCTCTGTTTCTTTATCGATCCTCTGTCTAGATGTTCTGTCCATTGATGAGAGTGGTGAATTGAAGTCTCCAACTATTATGGTAGATGTGTCTATTTCCCTTTTCAGTGTTTGCAATGTATTCCTCACGTATTTTGGGGCATTCTGGTTCAGTGCGTAAATATTTATTGTTGTTATGTCTTCTTGTTTAATTATTCCTTTTATTAGTAGATTCTATCATTCTTTGTCTCTTTTAACTGATTTACATTTGAACTCTAATTGTTGGATATTAGTATAGCTACTCCTGCTCTTTTCTGGTTGTTATTTGCATAAAATATCTTTTCCCAACCTTTCACTTTTAACCTATCTTTATCTTTGGGTCTAAGATGTGTTTTCTGTAGACAGCATATAGAAAAATCCTGTTTTTTAATCCATTCTGCCAGTCTATGTCTTTGGATTGGGGAATTCAGTCCATTAACTTTTAGTGTTATTACTGTTTGGTTAATACTTTCCTCTACCATTTTGCCTTTTGTATTATATATATCATATCTGATTTTCCTTCTTTCTACACTTTTCTCCATACCTCTCTCTTCTGTCTTTTCGTATCTGATTCTAGTGCTCCCTTTAGTATTTCTTGCAGAGCTGGTCTCTTGACCGACACATTCTCTCAGTGATTTTTTGTCTGAAAATGTTTTAATTTCTCCCTCATTTTTGAAGGACAATTTTTCTGGATATAGAATTCTTGGTTGGCAGTTTTTCTCTTTTAGTAATTTAAATATATCATCCCATGTCTTCTAGCTTCCATGGTTTCTGCTGAGAAATCTACACATAGTCTTATTGGGTTTCCCTTGTATGTGATGGATTGTTTTTCTCTTGCTGCTTTCAAGATCCTCTCTTTCTCTTTGACCTCTGACATTCTAACTAGTAAGTGTCTTGGAGAACACCTATTTGGATCTATTCTCTTTGGGGTGTACTGCACTTCTTGGATCTGTAATTTTAGATCTTTCATAAGAGTTGGGTAATTTTCAGTGATAATTTCTTCCATTAGTTTTTCTCCTCCTTTTCCCTTCTCTTCTCCTTCTGGGACACCCACAACACGTATATTTTTGCGCTTCATATTATTATTCAATTCCTTGAGGCCCTGCTCAAATTTTTCCATTCTTTTCCCTATAGTTTCTGTTTCTTTTTGGATTTCAGATGTTCCATCCTCCAGTTCACTAAGTCTAGCCTCTGTCTCTTTAAATCTACCATTGTAGGTTTCCATTGCTTTTTTCATCTTTTCTACTGTGTCTTTCTTTCCCATAAGTTCTGTGATTTGTTTTTTCAGACTTTCCATTTCTTCTTTTTGTTGATCCCATGCCTTCTTCATGTCCTCCCTCAATTTATTGATTTGGTTTTTGAAGAGGTTTTCCATTTCTGTTTGTATATTCAGAATTAGTTGTCTCAGCTCCTGTATCTCATTTGAGCTATTGGGTTGTTCCTTTGACTGGGCCATATCTTCAATTTTCCTGGTGTGATTTGTTATTTTTTGCTGGCATCTGGGCATTTAAACAGATTTCCCTGAGTGTTGGACCCAGCAGGTTGAAAGACTTTCCTGTGAAGTCTCTGGGCTCTGTTTTTCCTATCCTGCCCAGTATGTGGTGTTTGTCTGTCTGCGGGTCCCACCAGCAAAAGATGTTGTGGCTCCTTTAACTTTGGAAGGCTCTCAGTGCTGGGTGGGTGGTGGAGACTTAGGAAAGGTTGTAGGTTGGTTTTAATTTTTTCAAATTGTGGAGTCCTGGGATCTGAATTCCTTGAGAGAGCGATTACACCTGAGTTGCGTTTCACCCGTCCTGCGGGGAAGGTTCAGGTGGTAGAGAGCCCTGAAAGCAGCCTGTTTCTGCATTCAGGGCAGTTGCAACCTGTGTAATCCCAGCGCTGAGCCCAGAGGCAACCAAGCCTCTGTAGAAACAGCTGCAGAAGGCTCTGTTTCGCCCCCTTTCCTCTTTTTCAGTTAGCCCAATCAGCGACTTCTGCCTTGATCAGTTTCTCCTGAGCTAAGGGCCTATTTTTAGTAGTCAGAAGTTGTTCCTTAATGCCACTATTGGTGTTAGGTTGGGCTCAGTCTCTACTACTGTTGGAGACTCTTTCCTTTCCCTCCAGGAAATCGTCTGTAGGGGAGGGTTGCCAGGCACTGCGGCTTGGGGGACTGCTGTTCCAAGGCTCCCAGCTGACCTGGGAAGCTGCGCATGGGAGGAGAGGCTCCTGTCACCGGCCGCTGCGGCTTGGATAACCGCTGTTCCAAGGCTCCCAGCCAGCCTGGAAGCCACATGTGGGAGGGCCGCCGTGGCTTGGGGAACCACTGATGAGGTGCCCAGCCGGCCCGGGAAGTTGCGTGTGTGGAAGGGGCTCCAGTTGCCGGCCACTGAGGCTTGGGGAACCGCCGCTCCGAGACTCCCAGCTGGCCTGGGAAGCCGCACATGGGGGAGGGGAGCCAGCTGCCACAGCTTGGCAAACTGCTAATCCGAAGCACCCAGCCGGCCCGAGAAGGAGGGAGGGAGGGGCTCTGGCCGCCAGCCGCCGCAGCCCGGGGAAGCGTGTGACTATCTGAGACCTCACAGCAGCAGAGTCTCTTAGCTGGTCCAGCCGGTCCAGAATGGGGCACACTTTGTGTCTGGTCTCTGTCATGGCTCTGGAAGCTGTTCTGTACTGTTTCTATTCTTTATTAGTTGTTCTGGAGGAGGAACTAAGACCTGGGTGCCTTACTAAGCCACCATCTTCTCCAGAAGTCCCTCTCAGTACTCAATAAAGTCTTCATTTTCTCACAGGAGTATTAAATGGGGGCACCCAGCTGCATGTTTGCCAGCAAGTGCTTTCTTTATGCCAAAGCTTTCACGACTGTCACCATTTTCAGTCCATTGCAACTGCCTCGTGAGCTGCAGAATTGATGGATTGGCTTTTAATAAAAGAGGATTTATTTTGTTGGTTCGTCAGAGGAAAGGCAGCTAACTTTCCACTGAGGTTCTTTCTTACATGGAAGGCACAGGATGGTCTCTGTTGGTCTTCTCTCCAGGCCCCTGGGTTCCAACAACTTTCCCTTAGGTGACTTCTTTCTGCATCTCCAAAGGCCTGGACTGAGCTGCTAGTGCTAAGATGAGGAATGCTGAGCTGCTTAGCTGTGCTACCTTGCGATCTCTCATTTAAGCACCAGCCAATTAAGTCAAACATCACTCATTGTAACAGACACACCTCCTAGCCGACTGCAGATGTAATTAGCAACAGATGAGGTTCACGTACCATTGGCTTATATCCACAGCAACAAGACTAGGTATGCTCACCTGGCCAAGTTGACAACTGAATCTAACTATCACACATATGCATTGAAAGCCATTTCTAATTTATCTGAATGATTAAATGCTTTATATTTAGTGTTCAAAAATAAATACTATGTAAAATTTCAGTTGCAGTATTTACATTGATATTGTCATTATAGAAAACTCTCCAGTTTTGACATAGAAATTACATGATACCCATCTTCAGATAACACTTCCTAATGCATCTCTTATGTATAAACCTGAAAGTAAAAGTCTTTAAAGGTAATTTGGTCTCAAAAACATTTACAGGATTTTCACTTTTTGTAATAATTAATTGGAAAAATATGAATAAAGGAAAATGTGTTTATATATTTAATTTATAAACTATAGTGTTATACTTCAGAAAATCTTATAAACATCAGGAAGCAGAAAAACAATAAGAATAAGTTAGGTCTAATAAATGAAAGATAGTTGAATTTTTAAAAATGATGCGTTTTGAATAATTTCTTTTGTACATTCTTCAAATTAAAAATCTCTACAGACAAAAGAGTGGTGACTTCTATCTTTGGAAGGATACTGAATACAAATTCACTTTTCAAGGGTGATAAGAGTGGAGCTAGTATTTGAATTATTCTGCCTTTTCTTTAGCATTCTATAAGTCATCAAAGCAGTATGTCACCATTAATCTCAACATTGCAAGCAAATAAAAAAATTGAGCATGAATGTATAAAGCAAAGCTATGTAGATTACCCTAGATTGTTTTGTGTGTATAAAGCATGCTCAATATTTTGAGAAAGTGGAGATAGGTGTGGTCTGGAATATTTAGTTAAATTTTTGTAAGTAGCATTGTATATAAACTATGCCTTAAATAATGAATGGAAATAGTTATAATAGTTGGACAAGAACAAGAGAAATAATAGTATAAGCACAACCACTGTTTGTGGAAATGAGCGTGATAATTGGATGGACGTAAGTGACCAATGGTTGCAAAGAGAGGTGCTCCTATTGCATGTAAGAAATTAAAATGCTGATGGATAAAGTTAAAAAGAAAATTAAGTTCCACAAGAAAGAATTAGAAGTGATCTTAGAGGTGCCAACGTTAAAATTTTTCTGAAGAAAGCTATTGTACCTGCCAAATCAGGAAATGATGGCCTTTGAATCTCAATAAAGATACATAGATCTGAAAATGGTCAAAGGAAAGTGAGCTTAATGGAATAATCAGATGATGGGCAACTCTTCTGTGATAGGCTAAGAATGTTGGGGCTCTCTATGGGCCAAATTGGAAGGGTACACAATGAGCATTTTAAAATCACATAAATTATTCACCATTATGTGGTGATAGTCACAGACCTGACAATATTAGAAAACCAAGGAGACCCTGAAAGCAAGTAATGTATGTATTCAGAAACTGGAGAAAAAAATATTATGCTAACAAAGAGTCTCAGAGAAATTGCTCTGCACAGCTATGAATAGGTTCTACAATGGTTTGATATGAATATGAAGGTGATACATACAAATTACTTATTAAATAAAATGTTTTGAGTTCATTTATGAACTTTCCAGTATGCTTCATTAAAAATGTACTGTCTCTGACTTACCCTTTATGATCTCTATGCAATTCCTAAGATTATGTGGCGGTTTGCAGCTATGTACCCCAGAAAAACATATTCTTAAACGTAAAGCTTCATGACCCAATTCAGTTAAGGTGTAGTTCAATTCCATCCGAATGTCTCTTAATTTATTGCTATACTATATTTTAAGCAGAATAAAACTCAGACATATAGAGAGCCACCAAAAAGGAAGCCAGAAATTGAATATGAACATAATCCAAAATAAAATGGAGAAGCCAGGTGAAGTCATCATGTGCATTGGCATGTGACAAGAGAAATCAGAACTAAATATCACCTGGGGCCATCCCCAGAATGCAAGTCCTCACAAAGAAAGTATTGTCTTTATGATGCCCTGTCTTGGAATTCTCCTAGCCTTAAAATTCTGAACCATTAAATTCCTGTTCTTTAAGGTGATCCAGTGCGTGGTATATGCTTTAGTGGCACAGTAAACTAAAAAAGAATTCGGTACCAAGAAAGAGAGGGGCTCATATTGCAAATAGCAAAAATGTGTGCTTGACTTTAGAGTTAGATAATGGGTAGGAGGTCGAAAAAATGCGAGGTGCTTCACAGAGAAAGCATAGATTGCTTTGAAGAGACTGCTGTTAAAAATATGGATATTGACTTCCTGGAAGATGGCGGCTTAGTAAGACGCGCGGATCTTGGTTTCTTCTCCAGGACACCTACTGGGGGAGTGGAGGCGGTGCAGAGGGCGCCCAAGGCCACAGCAGAGATAGAGAAGACAGCGTGCCCCATCCTGGAGCGGCTGGCTGGCTGAGAGAGGCAGCTCGGGTGAGATCGCCGAGGCGCGCGGGCCTTACCGGGTGGGGTGGCAAGCGCCGGAGTTACTCCCTTCCCCCTTCCCGGGCCGGCTGGGAGAATTGGAGAGGCGGTCCCCTGAAACAAAGACGGCTGGCGCCCACACCACGCGCAGCCCCCGGACCAACTGAGAGAATTGGATCGGAAACCCCCAGGCCGCGGAGAACGGTGACGGGTGGGGGAGGCCCCTTCCAAACCCGTGACTCCCGGGGAACGTGCACTCTCTCGGGCGGGCTGCTGCCGCTGGCGCCCTCCCGCCACGCTTGTTGCCCAGTGCCGACTAGGAAATTCGGACGGGCTCTTTCCCTGGCTGTGGCGACCAGCAACCCTCCCTGCGTTCGGACCCCGGGCCGGCTCAAGCCGCTTCGGCTAGCGAACCCCCGGACGGCGAGAGTTTTCCAAAGTTTAAGGTCCCACAGCACCTTTTACTGGTGGGACCCACAGACAAACGGGTGCCACGAGCGCCACCTACTGGGCAGGATAAGAAAAACAGAACCCAGAGATTTCACAGAAAAATATTACAACCTTGCTGGGTCCAACACCAAGAGAAATCTGAATAAATGCCCAGACGCCAGCAGCAGAAGATAACTGTCCACGCTCAAAAGATTGAGAATATGGCTCAGTCAAAGGAACAAACCAATAGCTCAAATGAGACACAAGAGCTGAGACAACTAATGCTGAATATACGAACAGAAATGGAAAACCTCTTCAAAAATGAAATCGATAAATTGAGGGAGGACATGAAGAGGACATGGGCTGAACATAAAGAAGAAATAGAAAAACTGAAAAAACAAATCGCAGAACTTATGGAAGTGAAGGATAAAGTAGCAAACATAGAAAAAATAATGGATAGCTACAATGATAGATTTAAAGAGACAGAAGATAGAATTAGTGATTTGGAGGATGGAACATCTGAATTCCAAAAAGAAACAGAAACTATAGGGAAAAGAATGGAAAAATTTGAACAGGGTATCAGGGAACTCAAGGACAATATGAACCGCACAAATATACGTGTTGTGGGTGTCCCAGAAGGAGAAGAGAAGGGAAAAGGAGGAGAAAAACTAATGGAAGAAATTATCACTGAAAATTTCCCAACTCTTATGAAAGACCTAAAATTACAGATCCAAGAAGTGCAGCGCACCCCAAAGAGATTAGACCCAAATAGGCGTTCTCCAAGACACTTACTAGTTAGAATGTCAGAGGTCAAAGAGAAAGAGAAGATCTTGAAAGCAGCAAGAGAAAAACAATCCATTACATACAAGGGAAACCCAATAAGACTTTGTGTAGATTTCTCAGCAGAAACCATGGAAGCTAGAAGACAGTGGGATGATATATTTAAAATACTAAAAGAGAAAAACTGCCAACCAAGACTCCTATATCCAGCAAAATTATCCTTCAAAAATGAGGGAGAAATTAAAACATTCTCAGACAAAAAGTCACTGAAAGAATTTGTGACCAAGAGACCAGCTCTGCAAGAAATACTAAAGGGAGCACTAGAGTCAGATACAAAAAGACAGAAGAGAGAGATATGGAAAAGAGTGTAGAAAGAAGGAAAATCAGATATGATATATATAATACAAAAGGCAAAATGTTAGAGGAAAATATTATCCAAACAGTAATAACACTAAATGTCAATGGACTGAATTCCCCAATCAAAAGACATAGATTGGCAGAATGGATTAAAAAACAGGATCCTTCTATATGCTGTCTACAGGAAACACATCTTAGACCCAAAGATAAACATAGGTTGAAAGTGAAAGGTTGGGAAAAGATATTTCATGCAAATAACAACCAGAAAAGAGCAGGAGTGGCTATACTAATATCCAACAAATTAGACTTCAAATGTAAAACAGTTAAAAGAGACAAAGAAGGACACTATATACTAATAAAAGGAACAATTAAACAAGAAGACATAACAATCATAAATATTTATGCACCGAATCAGAATGCCCCAAAATACGTGAGGAATATACTGCAAACATTGAAAAGGGAAATAGACTCATATACCATAATAGTTGGAGACTTCAACTCACCACTCTCATCAAGGGACAGAACATCTATACAGAGGATCAACAAAGAAATAGAGAATCTGAATATTACTATAAATGAACTAGACTTAATAGACATTTATAGGACATTACATCCCACAACAGCAGGATACACCTTTTTCTCAAGTGCTCATGGATCATTCTCAAAGATAGACCATATGCTGGGTCACAAAGCAAGTCTTAACAAATTTAAAAAGATTGAAATCTTACACAACACTTTCTCGGACAATAAAGGAATGATGTTGGAAATCAATAATAGGCAGAGTGCCAGAAAATTCACAAATACGTGGAGGCTCAACAACACACTCCTAAACAACGACTGGGTCAAAGAAGAAATTGCAAGGGAAATTAGCAAATACCTCGAGGCGAATGAAAATGAAAACACAACATATCAAAACTTATGGGACGCAGCAAAAGCAGTGCTACGAGGGAAATTTATTGCTCTAAATGCCTATATCAGAAAAGAAGAAAAGGCAAAAATTCAGGAATTAACTATCCATTTGGAAGAACTGGAGAAAGAACAGCAAGCTAACCCCAAAGCAAGCAAAAGGAAAGAAATAACAAAGATTAGAGCACAAATAAATGAAATTGAAAACATGAAAACAATAGAGAATATCAATAAGGCCAGAAGTTGGTTCTATGAGAAAATCAATAAGATTGATGGGCCCTTAGCAAGATTGACAAAAAGAAGAAGAGAGAGGATGCAAATAAATAAGATCAGAAATGGAAGAGGAGACATAACTACTGACCTCACAGAAATAAAGGAGGTAATAACAGGATACTATGAACAACTTTACGCTAATAAATACAACAATTTAGAGGAAATGGACGGGTTCCTGGAAAGACATGAACAACCAACTTTGACTCAAGAAGACATAGATGACCTCAACAAACCAATCACAAGTAAAGAAATTGAATTAGTCATTCAAAAGCTTCCTAAAAAGAAAAGTCCAGGACCAGATGGCTTCACATGTGAATTCTACCAAACGTTCCAGAAAGAATTAGTACCAATTCTCTTCAAACTCTTCAAAAAAATCGAAGTGGAGGGAAAACTACCTAATTCATTCTATGAAGCCAACATCACCCTCATACCAAAACCAGGCAAAGATATTACAAAAAAAGAAAACTACAGACCAATCTCTCTAATGAATACAGATGCAAAAATCCTCAATAAAATTCTAGCAAATCGTATCCAACAGCACATTAAAAGAATTATACATCATGACCAAGTAGGATTCATCCCAGGTATGCAAGGATGGTTCAACATAAGAAAATCAATTAATGTAATACACCATATCAACAAATCAAAGCAGAAAAATCACATGATCATCTCAATTGATGCAGAGAAGGCATTTGACAAGATTCAACATCATTTCCTGTTGAAAACACTTCAGAAGATAGGAATACAAGGGAACTTCCTTAAAATGATAGAGGGAATATATGAAAAACCCACAGCTAATATCATCCTCAATGGGGAAAAATTGAAAACTTTCCCCCTAAGATCAGGAACAAGACAAGGATGTCCACTATCACCACTATTATTCAACATTGTGTTGGAGGTTCTAGCCAGAGCAATTAGACAAGAAAAAGAAATACAAGGCATCAAAATTGGAAAGGAAGAAGTAAAACTATCACTGTTTGCAGACGATATGATACTATATGTCGAAAACCCGGAAAAATCCACAACAAAACTACTAGAGCTAATAAATGAGTACAGCAAAGTAGCAGGTTACAAGATCAACATTCAAAAATCTGTAGCATTTCTATACACTAGTAATGAACAAGCTGAGGGGGAAATCAAGAAACGAATCCCATTTACAATTGCAACTAAAAGAATAAAATACCTAGGAATAAATTTAACTAAAGAGACAAAAAACCTATATAAAGAAAACTACAAAAAACTGCTAAAAGAAATCACAGAAGACCTAAATAGATGGAAGGGCATACCGTGTTCATGGATTGGAAGACTAAATATAGTTAAGATGTCAATCCTACCTAAATTGATTTACAGATTCAATGCAATACCAATCAAAATCCCAACAACTTATTTTTCAGAAATAGAAAAACCAATAGGCAAATTTATCTGGAAGGGCAGGGTGCCCCGAATTGCTAAAAACATCTTGAGGAAAAAAAACGAAGCTGGAGGTCTCGCGCTGCCTGACTTTAAGGCATATTATGAAGCCACAGTGGTCAAAACAGCATGGTATTGGCATAAAGATAGATATATCGACCAATGGAATCGAATAGAGTGCTCAGATATAGACCCTCTCATCTATGGACATTTGATCTTTGATAAGGCAGTCAAGCCAACTCACCTGGGACAGAGCAGTCTCTTCAATAAATGGTGCCTAGAGAACTGGATATCCATATGCAAAAGAATGAAAGAAGACCCATCTCTCACACCCTACACAAAAGTTAACTCAAAATGGATCAAAGATCTAAACATTAGGTCTAAGACCATAAAACAGTTAGAGGAAAATGTTGGGAGATATCTTATGGATCTTACAACTGGAGGCGGTTTTATGGACCTTAAACCTAAAGCAAGAGCACTGAAGAAGGAAATAAATAAATGGGAACTCCTCAAAATTAAACACTTTTGTGCATCAAAGAACTTCATCAAGAAAGTAGAAAGACAGCCTTCACAATGGGAGACAATATTTGGAAATGATATATCAGATGAAGGTCTAGTATCCAGAATTTATAAAGAGATTGTTCATCTCAACAACAAAAAGACAGCCAACCCAATTACAAAATGGGAAAAAGACTTGAACAGACACCTCTCAGAAGAGGAAATACGGATGGCCAAGAGGCACATGAAGAGATGCTCAATGTCCCTGGCTATTAGAGAAATGCAAATCAAAACCACAATGAGATATCATCTCACACCCACCAGAATGGCCATTATCAACAAAACAGAAAATGACAAGTGCTGGAGAGGATGCGGAGAAAGAGGCACACTTATCCACTGTTGGTGGGAATGTCAAAGGGTGCAACCACTGTGGAAGGCAGTTTGGCGGTTCCTCAAAAAGCTGAATATAGAACTGCCATACGACCCAGCAATACCATTGCTAGGTATCTACTCAAAGGACTTAAGGGCAAAGACACAAACGGACATTTGCACACCAATGTTTATAGCAGCATTATTTACAATTGCAAAGAGATGGAAACAGCCAAAATCTCCATCAACAGAAGAGTGGCTAAACAAACTGTGGTATATACATACGATGGAATATTATGCAGCTTTAAGACAAGATAAACTTATGAACCATGTAATAACATGGATGGACCTAGAGAATATTATGCTGAGTGAATCCAGCCAAAAACTAAAGGACAAATACTGTATGGTCCCACTGATGTGAACGGACATTCGAGAATAAACTTGAAATATGTCATTGGTAACAGAGTTCAGCAGGAGTTAGAAACAGGGTAAGACAATGGGTAATTGAAGCTGAAGGGATACAGACTGTGCAACAGGACTAGATACAAAAACTCAAAAATGGACAGCACAATAATACCTAATTGTAAAGTAATCATGTTAAAACACTGAATGAAGCTGCATCTGAGCTATAGGTTTTTGTTTTGTTTTGTGTTGTTTTGTTTTGATTTTACTATTATTACTTTTATTTTTTTCTCTATATTAACATTCTATATCTTTTTCGGTTATGTTGCTAGTTCTTCTAAACCAATGCAAATGTACTAAGAAATGATGATCATGCATCTATGTGATGATGTTAAGAATTAATGATTGCATGTGTAGAATGGTATGATCTCTAAATGTTGGGTTAATTTCTTTTTTTCCGTTAATTAAAAAAAAAAAAAAAAGAGAAGGGATAATTGGAGATGAAGGGATACAGACTGTACAACGGGACTGGATATAAAAACTCAGAAATGGACAGCACAATACTACCCAATTGTAATGCAATTATGTTAAAACACTGAATGAAGCTGCATGTGAGGTATAGGTTTTTTGTTTTTGTTTTTTTTGTTTTTTTTTCTTTCTATTATTGTTTTAATTCTTATTCTGTTGTCTTTTTATTTCTTTTTCTAAATCGATGCAAATGTACTAAGAAATGATGAATATGCAACTATGTGATGTTATTAAGAATTACTGATTGTACATGTAGATTGGAATGATTTCTAATTGTTTTGTTAATTCTTTTTTTAATTAATAAAAAAAAATCATTATGAAAAAAAAAAATATGGATATTATAGTTACTTCCAAAGGAATCTTAGATGGAAATTATGAATGAATTATGAGAAACTGGAGGAAGGCTGGTTCTCATTTGTAAGTGATGGAGCACTTGACAGAATGAGTTCTGATGTCAGGTGGAGGGCAGAATTTTATAGAACTGAACTTGAATTTAGCTGAAGAGATTTCCAAGCTACGTGTGGAAAGCACATCCCTGTTTCTCTTTGTAGCTTAGAGTAAAATGTGACAGACAAGGAGATAGACTGAAAACAGAACTCTTGAACACAAATAAATCAATAACGAGTGACTTAGAAAATTCTGAGCCTGTCCAGATAGTGTGCTTTGAGACTAGGGCAGAAGCAAATGTATCAAGGACCTCCCTGACCTTCCAGAAAGTCAGTCCTCAGAATATAGGGCTCTCCATGTGAGATTTTAACTGAACATGGATACAGCTAGGCATTTCAGTGGAAGTCTGGATAAGAACTGCAGTTATGCAGCAAAGATATGTGGAGAGTTCTATTGTTTGATAGTTTTGACCCCCTGTGAATTACATGCAAAACCCACAAGATTTTTGCAAAAGGTTTATGGCAAAAACTGCCAGCCAGGACTGAAAGATACAAAGAAGGGTCACACTGAAGGAAGAACGATGTCAAGGGTAGAACATGGAGCTAAGCAATGGTCAGAAGAGATATCCTAAGACCAACAAAGCAGGCCCACTCACATGTGTTTGGAAAGGATAGGACCAACCATGGGCTTAGAGGTGGAAGGCCATCTGCTCTTTTTCATGGAAGTGGTGGGCTTATGCTCTGTTGATCAGGAAAAGTGCTGTCACCCCCAAGCTTGGAAATGATATTATCTGTACACTGACATTTGCAGAGGGCCTGGTCACAACCCCTGTGGGGGAGAAGCTGGAGACTGTGCCCCAGGGATTGTAGAGAGCCAAACAGCCATCCTGATATTCAGACAATAATTGGAAGGGATGTAGCTGACTCTTCATCAGGAATAGAGGACAAAATCATGGATCTATAAATGACTTTCAAACCTTGAAACATAATGGTGCTTGCCCTGTTAGGTTTCAGAATTGTTTGGTACCTGTGACCCTTGTTTTCATTCCATTACTCCCTTTAGAAAGGGAAATGTTCACCTTATTCCTTTTCCTCCATTGCATATTAGAAGCAGATAACTTGTTGTCTAGGTTTCACAGTCCAGAGACAGGAAAATTGTTCCTGAGCCAGACCATACACATAACATATTTGGATACAGTTTTGAACTTAACATTTTTTCTGAAATTATATAAACCTTCTGGGGCATTGTGATGGAATGAATGCATTTTGTAGGTAGAAAGAATAGGTCTTTGGGAGGGGCCCAGAGAATAGAGTCTAGTGATTTAAAATCATGTAACCTAGAAAACATGTTCTTAAATATAATCTATTTCTGTGGATGTGAACTTATTTTGGCTAGGACCTTATGAATAGGTTACTTCAGTTCAGATGTGCCCAAACTGAATTAGAGTCTATTAATCCTGTTACTGGAGTCCTTTACAAGCAGAATGAAATTCAGACAGATTGAGAGAAAGTAACAGGGAAAAGCCAGAAGCTGAACATCAACAGAATTTAAAAAAGAAGAAAGAGGCATGTGCATTGCAACGAGGAAAGGAGCCAAAGACCAAGGATCAGCCATCTCTAGAACACCAGTCTTTGGAAAAATCATCACCTTGATGATGCATTCATTCATACTTCTACTAGCCTCAAAATTGTAAGCCAATAAATTCACATTGTTTAAGTCAATAGATTGCATGATTTTCCTGAGCAGCCAAGGAAACCAAAACTGTATATAAAGTACCTATTGTGTGCAATCTTCAAACATAATTCCAGTGGTAGAGTACAAGAAAAAATTTTATCACTGGACAAAATACATGGACAGGAAAAGTGCTTTTAAGGAAACGAAAAAGATATTCATTACAAAACATCCATTAAAATTATTTGGAAATAATGAAGTAAGTGTGGGCACCCTATATTTGTAGATTATCTTGCATAAATTCATAGAGAAAAACGTTCCTACTGCAAGCACTCTCTTTGTAGTTATCAAAATACTCCTAAAAACTCTGACCTCTGGCCTGAGATCACCGAACTGAAGCATAGGGTAAATAATGTCCCCTAAAAGATTGTATGCCTTTATTCAAAAGACAAGGGAGAAGAATTAAAGAAGCTCTTCTGCCTGTTGTACAAGGGAAATTTGGAGGGAAAATTATGTACATCCCATATTAGAACTTATTTTCCCATTATTCTATCTCAACAGAGAATGTGAAGATGACCAAAGATAACCACTCCATGACAACTGAATTTATCCTCACAGGATTTACTGATGAACCAGAGCTGAAGCCCCTTCTCTTTGTGGTGTTCTTTGCCATCTATCTGATCACGATGGTGGGGAATCTGGGTTTGGTGGTATTGATCTATATGGAACGGTGTCTTCACACACCGATATGCATCTTTCTGGGCAACCTGGCTGTAATGGATTCCTGCTGCTCTTGTGCTATTACCCCCAAGATGTTTGTATGAGCCAAGGGTTTAAAGCAAGACCTACAGAATTTGTTGGAAGTAGCTGGCCTCAGGATGGTGGCAGTAAACTGTGGAGATTGTTATGTAGAGCAGTCTGGGAGGAAGAGAATGTTCACCCCAAATGGTTATGTTAAGTATGAAGAACACTGTAAGATAAGAACTTTGCTCCCTCAGGAAATGCCTGCATATCTATTGACATCCTGTGGTATATAATGAAGGTCTGGTTAAGAATAAAATGGTCTGAAGTCTATCTGAAGTAAACTCAAGCTTCAGACCCCCTGAGCCCATCTGTGTCTTTCTTTCTTTCTTCCTTTCTTTTTTTCTCATCATTCCTTAATATCCTTCAAGCTCCATTTCAATAGGAAGCAACATTTGGCACCCAACGTGGGGCTCGAAGAAGAAGACTCCAAATCAATATTAAGGAACCAAGGAAAAGTCTCATTAGAGGCACGTGTGTCCAGCCAATAGAAGAGTACTCGAGTCATATTGGTAAAGTAAGCATTTTCCTTGGATCATCAGGGTAACGTAATCATATTAGGCAGCTGGAGGAGTATGTGTGTGTGTTAAAGCTACTGGGGTGCCTGTTAAAACATCTGAATTAGTAAGCTTATTTGATCTCATTCAAAAACATTGTTGTTGGTTTCAGCCTTAAGGCCATAATGTTTTAAATCTTAAGTAATGGAAATTGGTTATGAAGGCTTTGCAGTGAACATAACAAAACGGGGAAAATATTCCTGTTTCTATTTGGTTATTGTGTTCAGTCAGGCAATGAACTACCTGGCTCATGCTTTGCCTTAAACTCTAAGTTGTGTTTCTTCTCAATCTCCCACTACCACTTCTTACCCTGTTTCAGCAGTTGCTTGAGCGGGACTCGGCAATTGGTGCCCAAACAGGGATCTAATAAGGGAACTCTTAAAGCATAAAGTGAGGACATGCTCCAGGGACATCCACTACAAATACTACAGGCAGGCCTTTTTGGGTTGAGCAGTGGCCCTTATCTGTAGAGAGGTTTGAGGCTCCCACTCGGTTGATTTGGGAACAGTTTGGAGCAGGATGTTTAGAGGAGTCTCATGGTTCTTGGAATTCTCCAATATTTATTGCAGGAGGGAGGTCAGGAATATGGAGAATGTTGACTGATTTGATAAAATTTGATACTGTGGTTCAGCCTATGGAGTCATTGCAGCCTGGCTTGCCCACACCAGTTGTAATTTCTAAGAACTGCTTTATTATGATAGATTTTAAAAATTGCTTCTTTGCCATGCCTTTGGCAGAGCAGGATAAAGAAAGATTGGTTTCTGGGCTTCTTCTTGATGGGCTACCTTTATATAGGGATTCATGTACACCTGAGTCAGAAAGTATTCAGTGAGAAAGATGCCATACCAAATGGGGGTCAGTGCTCATTGATGGTTCCTGTGGCACATTGGTCCCCAAGGGGGCATGCACTTCGGGATTGTAGTTCTGACTCAAGGTATTCTGTTAGGTTACCTTTGTTTAGTCTGAATGATTATTCTATGAGATTTATACCGATGCTACAGGTAAAGTCTTGTGACAGAGAGTGGGAATGGTAGCCCCATCTTCTTTTGTTGGCTTAAATTCTCGACAGGCAGTGGTTTGGAAACTGGCCATAAGTTTAGCTCCTATTCATAATTTAAAAAGAAATATCTTTTAAGAACTTTAAAACTAAAAATTCTTGTTAAAAACTATATATTGATAGTTAATGCATATTTGAAACATTAACTAAAGTATTTTTAGTATTTAACATTATTCTAACAAATTTAATTTTGATGGTAATTATATGTGGTAAAATATTTGTTCAAAGTACTGATTTAAGTGTGAAAAATATGAAAGATGTATTTTTCTTAATAGGAAAATAGAATAGTTTTATCCTAAAATGAATAACTGTTACTAAATGAGAAAAATATGGGACAAAGTCTAAACTAATATAATAAGTGCTGAGGGTTTGTAAAAATGGAAATTATGGTTAAAATCAAGAAAGATTTAATGAGTCTAAAATGACAATGTTTTCTTGGATTCTTAGGATGTGCTAATGAAAAGATAAAAAAATTTTTTTCTAAATAATTAGGTAAAAAGCAAAGAGTCTGTGTTTTATCAAAATAACTTATATTAACTTTTATCATGTTGTTATCTGTATAAAAAATACTGATTTTCAACTGGGTATCATTATACTGGCAAAAACTGCTTCTTGCCCTAAACCAGGTGGCTTAATCTATTAATCTAAGTACTATTACTATAAATGAATCTGTTACTGACTAAATAATATTCAAATCATATAAATACCTAAATTCCTTTAAGCCAAAATACTTTTGTAAAGAAGGATTTTATAAAACTTAACAGTAGCTAACTTTTCTTATGTAAAGAAGGATTTTATAAAGAAAAGAGTTATGGGCCCCATCAGGCTAAAACAACCCGGGACTTCCCAGGGGCGGTTATCTGCTGCCTTTGTTATGCAAGGTTTTCTGCTGCCTTGGTTATGCAAGGTTGTAACTGCCAGAGAAAGTTTATCTAAGAATGCAACTGAGAAGGTTGAGTAAGGGAGTTTTGCACGAGACAGCTGCTTCTTGCAAGAAGCAGCTCCCATGACTCATGCGCGAAAAATGTTTGTTATCTGCTTCTTGCAAAATGTTCGTTATCTACTTCCTGCATAAAGCAGAACCTGTAACTAATGTTCAACCCTCAAACCCCACACCCTTATCCTGGCCCTCAAAAGGCTTCCCAAAACCCAGGTTCGGGGCTCTCTGTTCCTGCGTGTTCAGTGAGCCCCACGCATGTGTGGTAAATAAACCCCTTGCGTGTTGCATGAGAGAACGTCTCTTGGAGTCCTCCTTTGCGCGGCAAAACTCTCAAATTCTTACACTTTAATGCTTTGTCCAGTGTTTATAGAAACTATATATGTATAAACTAAATTTATCCCTCCATGGCTTATATTGGAAGCAGATCAGATTTGAGAGTTGAATGCAAGGAAAAAATATACTTGTGGAGTCTTTTTTGTTCACCTGATGTTGCTGTTACATGCAACTGATGTTGCTACCACATGACCTTGGTAAAAAATAGTTAAAATGTACACTCTAGCTGGGAGGACTGGCTATCCCCCTAGAAGGAAGTGTACTTTAATAAAGATATCTAAGTTCCAGGAAGCTCCTCTTGGTCCTTAGCCAGTTCCCAGAGGACCCAACTGGGCCGGTCATGTAAGCAAATCAGAATTTGGCCACTATTGTGAGAAAATATCATAAAAACTGCATGCAATAAATTTAAAATTAGCAAAAATGCACAACCAATTATAAAGAATCCACATTCTTGCATTCTTTTTCAATCAATCCAATGAATTCAATTAAAAAAATCTGGTCATTTACTATGGGTACACGTCACTATTGACACTCTGCTTTCATTTTTGCTACCTGCCACTTTAGGGATTCCTAATTATATGTTACAAAACTTATTTGATATTTTACAAGGAAATTCTGATTTATTAAGCAAAAGGCAGTTGACAGCTGCAGCTGAACGAGAGTTACAATTAATTGAACAATGCATTCAAAAAGGACAGCTTGTTCAAATAGATCTAAAGAAGCCTGTTGATTTTATTATTTTCTTTACCTTGCAATCTCCCACAGGCCTATTTTAGCAAGATGGTGTTTTAAAACGGATTTTTTTTACCAAACAACTGACAAAAATGTTTAAATACATATTTGCAAAAGATTATTTCTTTAATAGCCAAAAGTCACCAAAATATTATCAATTAAGAAATCATGTCCTAATCTCATAGTGTGTGATCTCACAGGGGAAGAGGTTCAAAGTCTATATATTTTCAATATATCTTGGCAAATAGCATTAAATAATTTAAAAGAAGAAATGAATAATCATTTGCTATATCAAAACTTTTACAATTTTTAAAAATGAACGCAATGGATTTTGCCTAAAATAGTTCTTTCTTCCCGGCTAGCTATTACTGTCTTTACTGATAATAATATTAATGGGAAGGCTACATATGTCATCCCAGTGGAAAACAAGTTAGAAAATGCCTTATACCTCAACCCAACATACTGAATTAGCAGCTGTAATTCAAGTATTGCAAAGTTTTCCACAATCTCTTAATATTGTTTCTGATTTTAAATATGTTTGCCAAACAGTTACTCACATTGAGACAACTTCTTCGTTTGAAAGAGATGAACTCTCCTGAATGTTTTTACATTTACAAACATTAATCAGAAGTCAAATTAATCCTTTTTATCATGCATATAAAGAGCTCATACCAATCTTCCAGGTCCTTTGTCATTACAAAATCAGCAAGCAGATAGTCTTGTGAGTTTAATTTAAGATCCCACTACATTTCACAAATTGACTCATATCAATAGCAAAGGGCTGTGAAAGAAATTTCTGTCTTTATTTAAACAGCAAGCTCAGGACATTGTTAGGACTTCTCAAAGCTGTGGACCTTTAAATGCACTCCCATTTGCATCAGGGATTAATCCTAGAAGTCAAAAAGCAAATGAATTATGGCAAATGAATATTGCTCATATTTCACATTTTGGTAAAATGCAGTATATACAGGTTATCATAGATGCTTGTTCTCATTTCATCTGGGCTACCGCACAATCTGGAAATCGTTTTTGCCATGTTCAATCACATTTACTTAATGCTTTTGCTGTTATGGGATGCCCTCTGTCTATTAAATGGACAATGGTCCTGCTTATACAGGAAAGTAATTTCATAAATTTTGTACTACTTTTAATATTACTCATATCACAGGAATTCCTCATAATCCCTCAGGGCAAGAAATTATTAAATGAGCAAACTGGATGCTAAAGTCTATGCTCTTTAAACAAAAAGGGGGAGATGATGATCAGGAAAATTACGTTATGAAAATAAGTACACCTAAAGATCAAATAGCAAAAGCACTTTTTACTTTAAATTAAAAAAAATCATTTTTAATAATTTATCAGACTCCTGCAGAACAACATTTTAGTAATTTGGGAAAGAAAAATGATACAACCCAAACAGAACTGCAGCTGCAGCCAATCTATTGGAAAGATGTTAAAGATGATTTATGGAAACCAGGAATGGTAACGGTGTGGGATAGGGGATTTGCCCTTGTCATTGCAGATGATGGAACCTCGGTTTGGATTCCCTCGAAGAGAATAAAACCCAGACATGTCAACCTGGATGAAAATAACTAAATGGGTAATGCATATTATAAGACATATAACTTTAATTGCTGAAGGACAGGGACATAGTCATACTTATTCGGTTTATATTCCTAACCCACCTCTGCTGTGGGCCCTAACATGGGTCAATCCAACTTTACCAAAATAATCTGAATACAAGTTTAGGATTCCCAGGTCCAGTAAGAAGAAAACTGGTGTCAAATTTAAATCTTCCATTTTTAGAAAGACCTGCATGCATAACTCTATGGAAACAAAGGATACTTGCTTGTTAGATGGGAAAGAAATTTGGAATGGATGGCAGTTATGTCATATGGATTGAGCAGTTATCATAATTAGTGATTCCTATGGAATTGTAAAAGATGCAGCCCCTGTGGGGTCTCCCATCTCTAACTTGAAGATAACTGAGACAGTATGGACAAGCAAGCTAAATCAGGGTTCAATTCATGGAGGATAATTTGTGCCAAATTCATGGGATGATAAATATAGTATTAGTCAAAGAAATTGACAGAAAATTTTCCTAGGACTGAGACCAATTTTTATAGCCAATTCTAGTAACTATAACTTCTTTTTAAATAGCAGCCATAAACACTATATACAAATATGTATTAGGGATCCATATATATTTGTTAAAGTTCATATGCATATAAGAAATCAAACTTCTAATTGTGGGAATTGTTCTCTATTCACTTGTCTCCAAGCATTTATGTTGCAGGAAAATGAGATGATTACAGCAGCAAGGAGAAGAGGTATTTGGCTGCCGGTGCAGATGTCAAGATCCTGGCAATCCTCTGCAGAAACACATATACTGATCCATTTGGCAAAAGAATATCTAAAAAGGACTAATAGACTAATTGGACTCATTATTGCAGCTGTCATTGGAATCATTGGAATTATCACAGTGACTGCAGTCACTGGAACTGCATTGCATCAAACTATACAGAGCAGCATTGTTAGAAAAACACCAGTGAACTGTGGCATAGACAATCTCATTGATGAGCAAATTAATAATAGACTAAATGATATAAAAATGACATTGGTTCATATTGGAGATCAAATGTATAATTTAAAATTTTTAAAAAGTTTAAAGTGTAAAAGGAACAAGAGCAGTTTTTGTATTACTCTCTTTTAACATATAACCTGTCTTAAATAGAATGGGAAAAGGGAAAAAGGCATCTTTTAAGGCTTTCAGATAGTTTAAGTCCTGATATCTTAGAATTACAAAAAAGGGGTATTAGAATATAAATTAGAATAATTTACATGTAGCCTATGGAGGTAATGTTACACAATCACTTACCCAAGAGCTAAAAAATCTTAAGTTTGGGGCTGTTTATGCTTCACTTCCTCCTCAGCTGTGTTTAACAACAAAGAATCAAAGTCAGAGAGCTTGACTGGTAGCCAATGATGGGTAAGACCCTTTCTTCAGAGCCTAAGGGCAAGCTAAGACAGGCACCTGTCACCTCTGCTTATAACCACCCTAAAAAGGTGATTCTTGTGAAAACTCTTGGCTCCCTCCTGAATAAAAGTCAGAGAGCTTGACTGGCAGTCAATGACAGGTAAGACCCTTCAGAGCCTAAGGGCAACCTAAGACAGGCACGGTCACCTCTGCTTATAGTCACCCTAGAAATGTGATTCTTGTTTTCCTCGGCTTATAAAACAAAAAGGGGGAAATGTAGGAGCCAAGGGTTTAAAGCAAGACCTACAGAATTTGTTGGAAGTAGCTGGCCTCAGGATGGTGACAGTAAACTGTGGAGATTGTTAGGTAGAGCAGTCTGGGAGGAAGAGAATGTTCACCCCAAATGGTTATGTTAAGTATGAAGAACACTGTAAGATAAGAACTTTGTTCCCTCAGGAAATGCCTGCATATCTGTTGACATCCTGTGGTATATAACTAGGATCTGGTTAAGAATAAAATTGTCTGAAGTCTGTCTGAAGTAAACTCAAGCTTCAGAACCCCTGAGCCCGTCTGTGTCTTTCTTTCTTTCTTCCTTTCTTTTTTTCTCATCATTCCTTAATATCCTTTGAGCTCCATTTCAATAGGAAGTGACAGATGTTAGAGAACTTCTATTCAGAAGATAGGATGATTTCCCTATATGAATGCATGGGACAATTTTATTTTTTCTGTCTTCCTGAAACTGTGGACTGCTTTCTTCTGGCAGCAATGGCCTATGACAGGTATGTGGCAATATGCAGCCCACCGCAGTACCACACCATGATGTCGATGAAACTCTGTGTTCAGATGATCATAGGGGCTTACATAGCTGGAAACCTGCATAGCATGGTTCATGCAGGGTTACTGTTCAGATTAACTTTCTGTGGATCTAATCACATCAACCACTTTTTTTGTGATGTGTTTCCATTGTACAGACTTTCTTGCATTGACCCCTACATCAATGAATTGATGCTACCCATCTTGGCAGGTTCAATTCAGATCTTTACTAATATCACAGTTCTTATCTCTTATCTTTACATACTTTTCACTATCTTCAAAATGAAATCCAAAGAGGGAAGAGGCAAAGCCTTATCTACTTGTGCTTCCCACTTTCTCTCTGTTTCAATATTTTATGGTTCTCTTCTTTTTGGGTATGTTCAACCAAGTTCAGTGAAAGAAGAAGATAAAGATATACCAGTTGCTGTTTTTTACACTTAAGTAATTCCTTTATTAAACACTTTTATTTACAGCTTAAGAAATAAGGAAGTAATACATTCTGTAAAAAGAATTGTGATGTATAAATCTCATAGCATTCTGAAAAAGCATAAACTCTGTTAACAAACTCCTTTTATTTTGTATCAACTTTTGTCAAAGTTCAGAGAGGCAGATAAAAATGTAAAATGGTCATTTGAAATATACAATATTAAAACTACAAACTATGATGATGTATAAATTAAGCATTATATAAATGGATACATATGTTTAAATAAAAGGTCTTCTACTGAGATATGTTTCAAAATAAAAGCTGAGTCCCTAAGTCAAAAGAAAATGATTTCTCCTGAGTTTACGAATTGTGTCAGAGAGTCATTGTTTTCAATGTTCAACAAATTCAAGAAATCCTAAGAGAAGATCATATACACACTCAATATGGTTGGAAAATATATGGAATGCCTAATCATACAATCTCAGCTATACTCCATGTTTTCAAATATTAATCCCTTCAAAAACACCACCATTGATCAGATGTAAACTATTATTTTGATTTTGATTCTCAATGGTTTTTTTGCTTAAAAGGTTATATTTCAATGTGGATTTATGCAGAATATGCATTCTCAAGTTCAGAAAATTGTCATCGCTCATCTGAGCTGTTAATCCTTTTCAGCTGTCTGAATACCCTATCTTTATAATCAGAATTTGTCATTCTGTTTATTAAAAATGATGCAACTTATATTAAAATCCATATGGATCGGAATGTTTTCATGTTGTTTGACTAGTTATCCATGAAGAATGACATTGAAATCTTGAATATATCTATGAAATCAACTATTTGCTCCCCTGATGTCATTACTTGGCATTATTTGTTTTGTTATTAAGAATATGATTAAACTACCTTGCTTCCATTATATATTATTGTTATAAGTATGCCATTAGCTGAAAGTGGGAGATTGTGTACAAGCATTTGAACAAAATTAATTTTTTACTAGTTAGTATAAAATGAAAGAAAGAAAGAGCTTATTCAGTGCCTATTAGGCACTAAACTAGAGCTTTTCATAAATTGCATACCAGCATTTTTTATGCTTTTCTACAGTGAAAACTCACACAATGAAATATCTTATACCTTAAACAAATTCTCTAGGTCCCCCAGACATATGGTTGGGATTTAGTTCAATACTTCCATTGCCTCCTAGCATTTTACAACTCCATTCACAGTACCATAATTTATAGTTAATTTGAAATGTTTTCAATGCAATAAACACATTGAACAAACATATATGGATAGAAAGCAATGTAGCTTATGCACAAGCAATTCTACATTGATGGGACATGAATAACACGTTTGAGAACTCCAACAATGGAAATCGATACCTGGGGTATTTAGTTAAATAAGCATTAGAAGTAAATGTAACTTAAAGAATGAAAATATATTGATATTTGGTGGAAAACAAGAATAATAGCATTACTGTTACATAGCAGAGTCAATATTTATGAAAATGTTTGGCCCTGAAGGTAGGGAAGGAGGGCAGTGAATAACACAGAGAGCGTGAGTAGCTGTTGGTTAGAGCTTTTGATGAATGTGAGAAATATGGATGGAAATACAACAAATTCTAGGATTCTTTATGCTACCCTAGGATTCTGAGTTTATCTTAGAAACATCAAACATTGAAGATCTCTTGGGAGCACAGTAATATGATTATATTTTCAGAGATCTTATCTGGCTTTGATTTGAGAAACTAAAATAAGACTAAACACAATAATTCATATAATAGGTGAGGAAATCTAAAATTAGGGGAGATGCTGCAAAAGGAGAGAGGAGCATAAATATAAGCACATTTAAAAAAAGAATAAATAGTAAATTGGAACTTTGAATAATAAAATGAGGGCTTATTCTATTCTTTTGTATATCAATGACTTTATATTTATATTAATATTACCAATATTTAACACAGTGCCTGAATATTTGAGCACTCAATAAGGATTTCCTGAGTTCATGATGTATAAATTAATGTTATTAAATCTGTGATTGCTAGTGAATATAAGCATTTTTTCATACAATTATTAACCATTTTTATTTTTGCTGGAAATCATTGTTCATGCCCCTTACCAAGTTTTTCATTGAGGCTTAATATTGTCCCAATATTTATTTACGCAGTATACATCAAAAGATTATTGAACTTAACTGTGGGATCCGTCCTGTAACTACTTGTTGAACAGTGCTTTGAAAAGCATTGCTTTTTTCCTTTCTTTGCTTTTTATATATGTTATATTATACAATTTTTTAAAAGTTAATTTAAATAAATGGTTATTGAACTTGTATATGTAGCTGTGGATCATTTTATTCTCATTAATTTGTTAACCTTCTAATTTTGCTTAGGATGTTGTGTTTTCCTTTTAGGTATTCATATCTATTGATCACTAACTTTGTAATTTCTTTGATTCTCTTGCTGCTTAGAAAGAAGATTTCTTCTTATGAAATCTCATATTCATTTATATTTTCTCATACTTCTACATTTTAACCTTTAATTGTTGAATCATTCTAGGATATATTTCATTAATGATCTAGAACAAATCTCTAATGCTAGTTAGTTAGTTTTCTTAAAAAGTGAGTTTGTTGTAATTACAGGCAAGATATCACGGGTGGAATAAGAAATAGGTAAACAGATTGTAAAATCATTCAAGTAGATAAATCAAGAAAATATTCAAAGAGACTGGTATCAGATAATAAAATATGTGATAAAATTCAGTAACTGTAACAACTTCTATTAGTACAAGAATCAACGTACAGTGATTCAAACAATATGTTGTCATGAAGCAAACCAAGAATATCATTAGAATAGCATCACAAATCAATCTAGAGAGAAATGATTCTTTTCTATTTGTTCTTAGTTTCCCTTATTTGAATCATCTTTCCTTGTGTTTTGTTTTATACTGTTCACTTAAAGTTTTATACTGGGAAACCAGAAATATATACAAATTGGTTTTCCAGACTCCTATCAAGTAACTCCATTAAAGTTTTAATAGTTATTTAAGTTTGTACATATGTGTTTTCTCACATGAATTAATAATTGAATATTTTGTCGGTTTTAATTTCTTATATAGAAAATACAGAAATATAAAAATCCCCATAAACTAATGTTTTTCAGGTTTTAAACAATTTTTAAGAGCACAAAGGAGCCCAGAGAACAAAGTTTGTTATTCTCCTACTTAGATTTCTACCCTCTAGTTCTTGAACATTGTTAGTAGTTAAATCATGCATCCATTGATCCCCTTTCCCTTTTGCATGGCATCATGATTTCTTTTACGTATTTCTGATATGATATCAATTACATCAGGTACAGCATTACCGAACAGACTTTAGTGAGGGTCAGTTTATTAACTCTAGTGTCTCACAAAACTTTCTTAATTAATACCCGATGGTTTATTTGTTTTAGAGATCAAATCTCCCCATAGAAATAACATGATGCCAATGCATGTAAGCCCCTTTAGGATTTGATGGAAAACATATTTTGCACTGAAAAGAATGTTGTATTATCACAGAACTATTACTCATCTCCTAGATGTTCATTGTTTAATCCCAAATGTTTTAAGGAAAGCATATTTATTTTGAAATTCTATAAATACAAATATCTTAATTAAAGCAAGTAATGAACTATTACAAAATGCCTCCCTGCGAAATCAAGGTAAGAGAAATATTCTATTTATTTTGCTTTTCATAATAACATTAGTGACTATTTATTGCTCTAAATTTGCTCATCATTTTTTCACTGCTCTTAGATTTCCACTCCTTATATATCTTTCAAGTTTTTCTCTAAGTTGAAGATTATAGAGACAAAGATGAGACACAATACTGCAATGACTTTTTCTGATTATAAAATAGAATACCAAAGTATACATACAGTAAGAGCACTAGGAATTATTTCAAATAATACAGGAATATGCACTGAAAGCTATTTCTAATTTATATGACTGTTAAATGGTTCATATTAATGTTTAAAAAAATCAATAAAATATAATCAAAATATTTCATATTGATGTTATCATTCTGCAAAATTAACCAGGTTTTTATAAATAAACTACATGATTTACACCTTCAGATAATAACTGCCAATGCATCATGTAAGAAAGAGTGAAGATAGTATTGAAAAGCAAAAAAAATTTGTTCCCTAAAATTCTAGTAAGTTTAAAAGACTATGTTTTATTTTAAGAAATGGAAAAATCAAAACATGTTTAACTTTTCATATCAAAGTATGGGTATATACAAGAAAGCAAAAAAATAGTAGTGAGTGAAATGAGATGAAAGAAAACCATATTTTACAAAATGATTTTTTTTAATAATTTCTTTTTTTAGTATCTTCTCCCAAGTTAAAAATCAGAATCTGCCCATCATCAAGAAGGTAAGTTACTATTATTGTTGGGCTATGAAATATAAATTCATTTGTCACAGGTAATCCTAGTCGAGATGGTATTTAAATCATTCTCCATTTTTTGCAGCATTTTAAGGGTGTTTGCAAAGTATTATGTCACTAATGTTCTCAAATGCTACAGTCTAAGCTAATTTTCTCAAATCCATGCATGTATGTATTTAAAAAGCAAAATAAATTATCCTAGATTGTTTGGGATATATAAAACATACTTGAATGTTTAGAATATGGAAATCATTGTGGCTGGATATTTAGTTAGATTTTTAGTAAGTAGCATATTATATATAAACTTTTCCTTTAATAATGAAAGGAAACAATTTTGATATTTTAACAAGAATTAAAGGACTAAAAGCAATGCATAGTGTTTACTGAAATGAGTGTGGTATCGAGGTGGAGGAAGGTTGTAGATGAGCAATGATTGGACAGAGTGAAAAAGTTGGAAGAGCAGCTGAAATGAAAATGGAACTGGATAAGCTTGGAGAGACCTTTAAATGACACCCAAGAAATTTGAATCTATCCTAAAGAAAATAAAGTATAATGCTATTATGGAAGCAGGCTTTGCTTCTGTCAGTATCAGGAAAGTAGGTACACTGTATTTCAAAATAGATCTGAAAATATTAAGGGAAGGTGAGCTTAAATGAAAATCAAGTAATTGGGGGGTCTTATGTGATCAGCTAAAAATGTTAGGGGGAATCTCTATGTAGCAGGTTGAATAGGGTAGATGATGGGTACTTTTTTTGTATACTGTGTGGTGGGGGTCACATTTGATTCTTTTTCTGTGTGACTATGCTGTTATTGCAGCACCATCTGTTGAATCTGGCGGGTGGGGGGAAGTTCATGGGCCAGGAATTGAACCCAGGTCTCCCCATGGCAGGTGAGATGATGGATATTTTTAAACTTCATAATTTGTTTACCATTATGAGGGTATTCTCAGAAACCTAATAATATCATAACATCAAGGAGAGACTGAGAGTAAGGAAAGGATGTATTCAGGTAAATGGAGAAAAATGATGATTTATTTCTAGTAACCTTAGAGAAACTGTTCTTGTACAGGCACACATAGATTCCACATTGTGTTCACATAAATATGAAGGTGAACTATACAAATTAATTATTAAATATATGTGGATATTTATTTCCCAATTTTCCAGATATGTTTCATGAAAGATGAACAGTCCCCCATTAATACTTAGTAATCTATATCCACCTCCTGAATGTATAAAATAACATATCTACTGTGTGCCATTTTTAAACATAATTCTAACTGGATAGTGTAAAACATGTTTAATCAGTGGAGAACAATACATTCACACAATAATTGTTTTTAAGGATACTATAAAGATATTCAATACAAAAACTGACATTGAGATTATTTGAAAATACTGCATCACATATGGACATCCTAGATTTGTACATTAACTTTCTGTAAATACATATGGAACACCTACTACTCTCAGGATTCTCTTTGAAATTATGAAAATATCCTATGAATCCTGATCAAATACTTTGAGATCATAGATGTGGACTATAGGGGCTATAATATATATATATTTATAGATTTTGCATATCAATACCCCCGAGAATACGTGTGAATGTAATAGAATGCCAAAAGAAGGTGATTGAAGGAACTCCTCTGCCTGTTGTACAAAGGGAAATTTGAAGGGACATGTAGACATGTTCTAAATTATAATTTTATTTCTCCATTATTTCTATCCCTACAGAGAAAGTGGAAATGACAAAACATAATCACTCCATAACAACTGAATTTATCCTCACAGGATTTACTGATGAACCAGAGCTGAAGCCCCTTCTCTTTGTGGTGTTCTTTGCCATCTACCTGATCACCATGGTGGGGAATCTTGGTCTGGTGGTACTGATCTATATGGAGCATCGTCTTCACACACCGATGTACATCTTTCTGGGCAACCTGGCTGTAATGGATTCCTGTTGCTCTTGTGCTATTACCCCCAAGATGTTAGAGAATTTCTATTCAGAAGGTAGAATGATTTCCCTCTATGAATGTATGGGACAATTTTATTTTTTCTGTCTTGCTGAAACTGTGGACTGCTTTCTTCTGGCAGCAATGGCCTATGACCGATATGTGGCCATATGCAGCCCACTGCAGTATCACACCAAGATGTCGATGAAACTCTGTGTTCAGTTGACCATAGGAGCTTACATAGCTGGAAACCCACATAGCATGATTCATGTAGGGTTACTGTTCAGACTAACTTTCTGTGGATCTAATCGCATCAACCACTTTTTTTGTGATGTGTTTCCGTTGTACAGACTTTCTTGCATTGACCCCTACATCAATGAAGTGGTGCTACACATCTTTACAGGGGTAATTCTAAGCTTCACAATTACTATAGTCCTAATCTCTTATTTTTACATCCTCTTCACTATTTTCAAGATGAAATCCAAAGAAGGAAGGGGCAAAGCCTTATCAACCTGTGCATCCCACTTCTTTTCTGTATCAATATTTTACGGTTCTCTACTTTTTGTGTACACTCAACCAAGTTCAGTCAAAGAAGAAGATAAAGATATAGCTGTTGCTATTTTTTATTCTCAAGTAATTCCTTTAATAAATCCTTTTATTTATAGTCTAAGAAATAAGGAAGTAATAAATGCTGTAAAAATAATTGTAAAGAATAAATCTCAGAATATTCTGAAGTAAGTATCAGCCCCTGTATCAAACTGATTTTAATATGGTAAATTTTTTCAAAGGCAAGTGATATGCAGAAAATGTAAAATGGCCATTTTGTACATAAAATACTAAATCCATAAAATTAGATTATATGGAAGTGTACTAATCTTTAAATGAATGTATACATTCAAAAAGGAGGGTTTCTAACAAGATGTATTGCAAACCCTATGCTAGTAGAATCCATTGAGTACAACTTAATGATGATTCCTGAGTTCACAAATTGTGTCAGACTGTAATTAGTTTCAATGTTCAATAAATACAACACATATTAAATAAAGATCACATTATATAGATATAATATTGTTGGTAAATGTATAGAATCCCAGATCACACAAACTTAAATGCTGGTTTTCAATTATAAATCCCTCCTTAGCAAACACCATCGATAAGATGGAAACTGTAATTTTGAATTTGATTCTCATTGATTTTGTTCTAGAGATTATGTTTGGATATGGATTCATGCAGAAAATGTATTCTCAAATTAAGAACATTTTCGTCTCTTCTCTTAGGTATTTCTCTTCCCAAAATGTCTGAGATAGAGCATCTTTAAAAGGCAGATATATTATTGTGCTGTGGGAATGATGTGACTTATAATGAAATCCCTGTGGATTTGAATGTTTTCAGGTAGTTTGATTAGTTGTTCATGAGTGATTCACACTCAACTCGTGAATATATCAATTCAGTCAGTTATTTGATCCCCTGATGTCATTAATAGTCTTGTTCGCTGTTAGGAATATCACAAACCTGCACTGTTTTCACCATAAGTTATTATTATCACACCATAGCACAAAGAGGGAGCCTTTAAGGAATCATATGAAAAAATATTTGTGTATTATTTAAAAGTGCGAACTGAAAGACAGAATAACTTTGAAACTACTATCCACTAGGTGATAAACTAGAATATGCACATATACATACATTGCCTGAACAAGATTTAGGCATTATTTTTCATCAGTTTCCAGGGCAAAACTCATACTAGTAAATATTTGCTAGTTTACCCAAGTTCATCTATGTCATCGTGGAATAGAATTGAGATTTGGGTCAATACTTCCTTTTATCCAAGCATTTGGATTTAATTCACGGTAAATTAAATCACAGTTATCTCAAAATGTTTACAATCAAGTAGTATATTGAACACACACATATAAATACAAAGCAATGCAGACAAAACACAACCAATCCTTGATTGTGTTGGATGTATATAACATACTTGGGAGTTCAGTTATTGGAGATGAGCCTTGCCCAGCATATTTATTTAAAATAGCTTTAGATTAAATATGACTTAAAGAATGTAAATCTTCTTGATATTTGGGGAAGATAGGAATAACAGCATGGACAGAATCAAAGTTTATATAAATGAGTTGGTCCTGGATCGGGGCAGTGCACAATGTGTGGACAGAATGAGAAACCTGGCAGTGCTGTTGCTATGATTCTTGTTGAATGTGGAGAGAAAAGATGAAAATAAGAATCTTGACACTATCCTAAAGAATTGTAATTAATCTTAATTCATCTAAGAAGGATCAAAAATTCTGGCAGACAATGGCGGCTCAGTGGCAGAGTTTTCACCTGCCATGGCAGAGACCCGAGATTTGATTCCTGGTGCCTGCCTATGTAAAAAAAAAAAAAAAATTAAAGTCTTCCTGGCAGTAGAGTAATATGATTGTAATTTCAGAGCTCTGATCTGTCATTCAATTGGAAAGAGAAGCTGTAATCAATCACAAAAATTCCCATAATACATAAAAAAAGGTGAAACTGGAGAAGACCCTCTAAAAAGAAGAGGGGTGCATAGATACAACAATATTTCAGAGAAGGAAAAATAATACATTGTAATTTACTTTTGATTAATAAAATGAAGGCTTATTTTGTTCTTCTGAGAATTGATGATGTATTTGATATTATGTTACAAGGATTAAATACAGCCTAAAATATTTGGGCATTCAGTATGTGTTTCCTAAGTACATCATGTATAAACTAAGGTGATATATCTTTGATTAGTGAATGGAAATATTTTTTCATCAATACATTGACTGCTTTAATTTTTCCTGAAAATCATCTGTTCATGCCTTATGTCATTCTTTTCAATAAGACAATTTCTTTGAATCTATTGCACTTTTGTATGTAATTGTGGTTCATTTTTTTTCAATTGCTTCTTTATCTTCTCAGTTTCTTTATGAAGTTGGCGTACAGAAATTTTCCTCTTGATGTATTCATATATGTTGATCATTCCCTTTGTAATTTCTATGATTCTCTTCCTGCTTAGAAACTTCCTATTCTGAAAACTCATGTTCATCGATATTTTCAGATGCTTCCAATTTTACCTTTAATTATTGAATAATTCTGCGTATATTTCGCTTATTGATCTAAAATAAATGTCTAATGTCAGTCAGATGCTTTATCATAAATGAAAAGTTTGATGTAACTACAATCAAAATATCAGAGGTGCCTTATGAAGGACTAGGTAAACTGTTCTACCAGGTAGATAAGCCAAGAAAATATTGAAAGAAACTGATATTAGATGTCAGAAATTAAAATGTGTGAAAAATCTACAGTAATTTAAACAAAAATCATATTAGTTTAAGAATGAATGCTCAGTATATAGAAATAAAGTATTGTCCAGAAGTCAACCCAAAGATATGGTAAGAATGATATAAAAAATCAACCAGTAAAAATTGAACCCTAAGTTAAACATGGTTCATAGTTAATAGTACAATTATAAAAGTGTGCTTTCATCAATTGTAAACATGTACCACACCAATGCAAGGTGTTCATAATAGAGTGGAATATAAAAACTCTGTTTTTTATGCATGATAAAAATTAATATTTAAAAAAACCAAGTAAATAAACATCTCTTTTATGTCCCATTCTAAGGGTGTTTAACTATTTGTATCTTCTTCTTTTGTGTTTTGTGTTACCCAGTTCACTTATAGTTTTATTATGGAAAATGACAAATACAAACGAAATGCATACTGCTGCACCTTACCAGCCTCAATAAATGTTTAATACGATTATTTAAGTTAGTTTGTAATGGGTTTTCATTTTCATTTTTGAAACAATAAGCAAAGATTTTTAATTCCTCTGTATTAATTTCTAATACAGTTAATACAGTTAGATAAATGCAATAAACAAATATTTTATTAGGTCCTAAATTTTTTTTTCTGTCTTTCTTTTTTTTTTCTTCATTTCTTATTGGTCCTAAATCATTTTTAAGCATATAGAATAATCCAAAGACCAAAACGTTTCAGATTCTCTGAATTAGATGGATGTACACTTATGTTTCCACCCTCTACTTGGTGGGCAGAGTTCGTAGTAAGGCTCCCATCCATTAATCCTGTTTTTTTAAAGCACCATGATTTTGTTTATGTATTTATGCATCCCTTTATCCAACCTTTATCTACATTGAAAATCAGAATTTGTGAATCGTTTGTGGCCAACAAGACAGAAAAGGTGATTTTCTGTAAGTTTACCAGAATTATGATTTATTTATTTAAAAGAGTTCCTCAGACTGAAGTCATTACCCTGTGAATTCATTGTGTGAAAATGTGAAATCTGACATTATTTTCATCCACTTTGCAATCAAGGGGGAAGCCAGTCTGGGCATGAAATCAACACGCAATGGAGGATATAACTGAGGGAATCACTGAGGAATAGAACCACTAAATGAGATGAAATGTTTCTTTTGTGTTTGCAATCCAGTAGATTTTCTTACTGTTTAAACTGTTTGGAGAGATATTTCATTTGCCACTGAAGGAATAATATCTCATATATTCATGGTTCTTATTTTACCTCCTGGTTTATTCTTTTCTGTTCCATTTTAAATAAATACTCAACAATTTTTTTGGAGGGGTACATGGTCGGGAATCAATCCCAGGAGATCCACATGAAAGATGGGCATTCTAACCACTGAAGTACCCGTGCACCCCCAACAATTTATTCTTAAAAATAACTTTTCAGTTTCCATTTTGACATTATAGCATATCTGTTGAGTCATTTATTTTTATTAGCATATATTACTTTCCAATAACTCGATTTAAGAAAAATTTAAGGGAAAACTATCATTTTAATTTGTGCACAGAACTAACAAGGTGAAGCTCAGGAATCAACCCAGGCCATCTTGTCAAGAACCCTTGTTCTTAACCACTAAGTTATTCTATGCATAGCAAAAGTAACAGGAATGGAAAATTCTTTCCTTAGGATAAGGTGTGATGTGCACAGAGAAACAGAGCAGAGAGCCAAGAGAAATGTGAATCAATGACATTGACACAAAAACGTGTTTTGAAAAATCTTAAACTCAGAGAAGAGTGTAAATAATTATAGAAGTAATACCATGTATGTTTTTGACCACGATTAAACTGTTAGTAATTTTCCTTTTCCTCTCTCCATCTCCGTATGTGTGTGTGTGTGTGTGTGTATACATATATATGTGTATATATATATATATATATATATATGGATGGATATGTATATATAAAAGAGAAAACTATAGGTTCTGACCTCCTGATATCTTGCCCTGGAATACTCCAACAGGTATCTCAAAAGGACAATATCCTACATAATCATAATATTATCATAACCAAGAAACATACCAATAATTCAATACCATATAATATATAGTGTGTGTTAAAATTTTTCCCAATTGCTTTCAACATGTATTTAAAATTCCAACAAGATTTCAGTTCAAGGTCAATATTTCCTTCCTGTTACCATGAGTCATTAGACACCATTAGATTAGAAGAAGCCTCTCGAGTTTTTCCCTTTCATGACATTTAAGTTTTCAACTGCTCAAGACAGCTTATCTTGTATATATACCCACAATCAGTATTTTTCTGATGTTTCCTTACAATTGCATATTAAGCTTTTTGGCAGAGTAAGTGTGTTATGTTTTCCTTTTGGCATCACAATGATAGACCATATTCTCATAACAGGTGATGCAAACTTAGATAACTAGAGGTTAATGTGGTAACCAAACCATGGCATGCTAAAGATCACGTTTATTTTATAACTAAAATTAAATTAGTGGTAATACATGGAAACAATGTGAATTTCCAGATTCCCAACCTCTTCAGTGCTTTTAGGGTATATTTAGACACCTCACTTAAATCTTGGGGTATATTTACTCACCTCACTTAAATCTGGATTCTTGGACATTAGTCTTATACTTTGACTTATAACTCAACTACTTAATCCATTTAGTGTCTCAAATTATACCAGCTTTGGTTTTGGGGTGCTAATTCAGTTTTCTTTTATGTTCCTTTGGCATATATCCATCACCTGGTATATGGGTTTGTGGGGGGGTTTTCTAGGACTTCCTGACTTTCTGGCACTATGCGAAGCTTTAGCCTTTTCTTGCATCTTCCCTTCCTTATTCCTAGAATCCGTCATTTCTCCAATGGTCTTGGCTCCTTTTATTGGGGAATGGTAATAAAGCAAAGCTCTGTACAATAGGTGAACTTATAGTCACCTGGCAGTCATTGTTCCCAGGCCCCTGCATGTCGCAGAGTGAAGAGATCTATTTGTATTCCCATTGCTCCAATCCAGAAACTGAGACTGTAGTTTTTAGGGTTTTAGCCTTTCTAGTAGATGTTTCATTGTTATTTTAATTTGCAATTCCCCAATGGCAAATTATATTCACCATCTTTCATATGCTTATTTGTATCTAGAAATCTTCTTTAGTGAAGTGTCTCTTAGGTCATTTGTCCATTTTAAAATTGTATCTTCATCTTGTACTGCAATAATTAGCTGAATATCTGTATTACTACTACTAGGATTCTTTGAAATTTCTGGGGTTTTCTCTAGCAAGGATTATGTTATGTGTAAATGTAGATGCTTTCAATTCCAATTTTCCAATTTGGTTTCCAATGTCTTACCTTATTGTCCACGCTAGAACTTCGAATGCGATATTAACAGCAGTGGTTGAAGTTGGCAGCCTTTGTTTGTTCTGGATCTTGTAATCAAGAAGTTAGAATTTAACGAATGATTATTACTACTGAATTGTTATGTAGCTATTTCCTTTTACTTTCTAGTATATTAGAAATACAAAGAGAAATACCTGAAATTGTGAGCGGTATTCCAGCTGCCTTGATAATTATTGCATAACTTACAGACTTATCTCCTCATCTTGTGATTGTAAAAACCTGTGGATCTCTGAATCTGGTCACCTGGTCAGGGTGACCCCAGCCTGGCTCCTCAGCCCGACATTTCTCTTCAGCAACTAGTAGCAGGATTGCAAAAAAACAGATGCATAATTTTTGTGTGCACAGCAGCAGTTTGAACAAAAATTTAAGCAAGAGAAAGCAAAATTTAAGAATTATTATCAGCTAAAGAGGGGGCTCCAGAAAGGCAAATACAGTGTGACAAACTGCAGAGAACTATGTGCCACACCTTCAGACACAGCTGTGGGAAACCCAGGCAGAGATGGAAAATATCAAAGCCAGTGCTGCAGTCTCTGAGAATACCGAGGAAGAAGATGCAGATAAAGTGAAGAGACAAGGGAGAGAGGAAGTTGTCTCACTTCAGGCGGTTATAAAAGAAACAATTCATGACTATGAACACCAGTTCCACCTCAGGCTCCAAGAGATGGACTTGGTATCAAGAATCTACACAGAGGGAAACTGCTGATTTAAGAGGAAGCCTGTCCAAAAGTCAAGAGGAAGAAAATTTAGAATATGAAATGAAAAGGCCGAGAGGATGCTGGAAAACTCAGGTCTGTTATGATGCCCATAGAGAAGGAAATTGCAGCTTTGAATGATAAACTAAGAGAGGCTGATAACAAGGTTAAAAAATCAGATGCCTCAAAGTTTAAAGAATTGAATCATTATCTGGGAGCCAAGAAATCTTGTAGGATTGATTTAAAGATGTATGTAGGTGTATGGAACATACAAAAATCTCTTCTACAGGAAGATACTGACAAAGTGCAGAAAGAATTGCATAAAATTTGTTATCTCTTGGAGCAAGAGTGACAACACAACCAGTAAAACACACGTGGCAGAAGCCAATGACACATTTCTGGAATCTCAGCACTTGTCAATGAGATTACCAGTGAATGGAGTTTGTAATAACCTCAGAACAAATCTTAAAAGTTGAAAAGCTGAAGAAGAAAGATCAGGAGGAAAATGAAGGAAGATTTACTAAAACAAAAGATCGAAAAAAAACAGATGTTGAAGAAGAAGCAACAGTACCATTAGTATATGTTGTAACTCACGAAGAATCTTCAATCCAGTTACCAAATAAAGAGGAGCATTTAGAAGCACTAATCCTTCAGTCCAGTCCTTAGACACAGACTTACTGTTGCCATCTGGAGATTCATTCAGTAAATCAGACAATGACATGTTTAAGGATGGACTGAGGAGAGCACAGTCTACAAAGCTTGGGAACCTTGGGCTCATTGCAATCTGAAGCTTTGGGTTATAACTACCATGCAAAATCTGTCAGAAACTTGGATGAATCATATTTTGCACCATTGGTAGGTGAAGACTTTGTCTCTGAGAATTTTGTGACTGCCTCCCTTGGGTCATTGCAAATGCCAAGTGGGTTTATGTTAACCAAGGATCAGGAAAGAGCAATTAAGGCAATGACACTGGAACAAGAAAAGATGGTTCCCTCCTCTTCAGTGTCACCAGGGTGTAGAAAGCACTTATGTCTCCCCCAGGGGTTGCCACATTGTCAATGAGATGGAATGGAATCTGCTGCAGAAAGAGGTACAACAGGCTGAAAACAACCTTTCTAGAAGTTGTGATATGTGTTCCAATCATAAGAAAGAGTTATAAGGACTTCAGATTCAGAAGGATGAAACAAGAGCCCAAGTAAAAAAAAGTGAAGGTGACGCCCATTAAAAATAATGACTAGCTAGAGAAGGCAATGAAAGATAAGCAGGAGATGGAAGGGTTCATAAAACAGAGCACTGAAAATTCAAGTCATCAGATCTATGCACTTGTCCCAAGATCCCAAGCATCTGAGATCTTATTGGAAGAGTTACAACAGGGGTATTCTCAGGCAAAGAGAGATGTTCAGGATGGCAGTGCTGATGCAGTCATGGGAAGAGGTTTCAGAAGAGCTTACAAGGCTACAGAAAGATAATGACAGCCTCCAGGTAAAGCATAGCTTGCATCTGTCATTACAGCAAGCAGAAGACTTCATCCTCTCAGATACTATAGAGAACTCTGGGAGTTGGTATTAAAATACTGTGGGAACATCATTAATGTACAGAAGGCAGCAGACAATGTGGAAGAAAAGCTGAAGGATGATATACTGCTTCAAAAAGAGCAGAACAATGTTCAAAAGAAAACCTTGAAGAAACTAAGCAGCTATAAATAGAAAACTACAAGGAGGAGATAGCTTCAGTTTCTAGCCTAAAAGCTGAATTAGAAAAAATAATAGTAGAGAAAAGACAGTAAGAGTCTCCCCTAAGAGAGAAGTCTCAACAGCTTAGAGGCTTCAGGAAATGAAAAATCAGTATAGAACAGTTAAAGAAAGACTAATGCTAAGAGTACTGTTGAGCAATTGATGTGTGAGGAGAAGAACAAATCTCAGAGACTGCAAGCAGAATAAGATGTCAGTGAGCAAGTCTAGAGAAATTTTGAAAAACTTTCTCAGATCTTTCTGGAGCAGTTAGAATGGATCCAGCATGCAGAGGCCTTGGAGTGAATCTGGATTATTCGGAGTGACACCAAACTGACAGACATTAACCAGCTTCCTGAGACACGACACCTGATAGTAGGACCCTCGCCTGCACTTTTGGTTTCTAACTCATCTTTAAAGCAACATTAATTATTATTTAACTCTTAACTGAAGAAGTAGAAGTCACAACAAAAGGTAGTGCTTATTTCTAATGGGAGAAGACTGCACAGTACAGGAGCAGCAAGAGCCGGGGAGATGTGCAGTGAAAGAACTTTCAGAAGAGAACACCAAGGAGACTCCAGATGGACTTCAGCAAATGTGGGATCAGATTTAGTGATGGAAACAGTGCCGTTTCCTTGTTACTCTAACCAACATAGATTTTTGGAATACGTTTCTCAGCCTTATAATAGCATGCCGAAAGTCTTTGGAATTACATTTTCTGTTCATAGATATTGTAAGCAAGAGGTTTTTTTCTAGCTCATCAGTAACAGTATTGAGCTAGCAGACAGAGATGTCATATGCTATATGAGTATTCTATAATAAAATATGAAGTCTTAGAGCAGGCCACGGGTCAGTGACAATTTTTGAACCATTTTGTCTTATGTTGGAGGAGTTTATGTTCTATCAATGCTTGCCTAAGAACTATAAGACTGTGGCACACAAAATCAATTCAAGAACTGAGTTACGGGAATTTGAAAACTTGGCCCTTGTGATATGTATTAGAAAAGAGGTTAAAGGAAAAGCACAAGAACTGTTAGGAAGCACTTTTTACTGCAAACTTGGATGATCTTTGGACCCAGAAGTACCATACACAAGTTGAAGTGGCATCTTCTACTCTGTTTTGAAAACTGTTTTAGTTTAGTTATTGGGTCTGTGGAAAAAATAGTAAAACAGGCTATGCCTCACAAAAAATACCCAGAGTAAACTAGTGACTGACTCCCACTAATACCCCTTTATCTTGTCTTTTAAATTTTGAGTCTTATAATCACTGAAGACAGGCCCCTAATGTTTACTAATGAAAGATCTTGAGTAAGCCAGAAACTAGCCCATCCCAGTTCCAAACTTATCTTCCTAAGTGAAGCTGGATCTAACCAATAATGGCCCATCTGACATGTGTCGTAGCTTAATCTTTAACTTATTAGTGCCCTATACCTCATTATAGTACTAAAAATCACACCCATCCTCACATTAAGGCCACCATTTTCTTACCTACATTTTGTGAGTAAAGCATATAATCAATTTGTGCATGATCAATAATTAGATCATCTCTAATCTCATCATTTTGAGCCATTGCACTCATTATCCTAAAACCTGCTAATTTTTTTGGTACTACAAAACCATCAAAATTGCAGCAGATTTTTTGGCCAATAGGCCATCTCATCTCCTTCTTCATACCTAACAATAAGTTCTTTCAGTCTTTGTAACTCTGCTATCGAAGGAATTATTCTTTGAGTACATCTGACAGAGAACCCTTGCTTTGATTGGTGTCAATCTTAAGGAGAATGATTTCCTTAAATCTTGCCATTGAGTATTATTATTAGTTGTGGGTGTTTCATGAGTGATTAGTATCATACTGAGGGAGACCCTTTCTATTCATAGGTTAACAAGTGTTTATCAAGTAATGGTATTTGATTTTGTAAAATGCTTTTTCTGTGTCAATTGAGATGTTCATGCGTGTTTTCATCCTTTCATTCTAATGATGTGGTTATTATGTTGATTGATTTTCTGAAGATTAACCACCATTGCACCTGGGAAAATCCTTCTTATTCATAGTATCTAATCCTTTTACTATGCTCTTAGATTTGATGTACTTTTAATTTAGGGGGTGGAATTTGCATCTATACTCACAAGGGAAATTGGTCTGTAATTTTCCTTTCTTTTGCTGTCTTCTATGGCTTTGGAATATGGGTGATATTGTCTTCATGCAATAAGTTAGGTAGAATATTCTTCTTCAATTTATTTGAAGGGTTTGTGAAAAACTGACTTTAACTCTTCTTTGATGATTGATAAAATTCACTGGAGGATTCACCTGGTCCTAGACTATATTTGTTGGGAGGATTTTGATAACTATCTCAATCTCTTTACTTATCTATTGAGATTAATTTCTTCCTGAGTTAGTTTGGGTAAAATGCATGTTTTTAATAATTTTCCATTTCATCCTGATTATCTTGTTGGAAAATAATTGTTGTTGTTATTCTCTTATAAAACTTTTAATTTTAAATTGATCAGTAATGACCCTACTTCAATTTATGATTTTAGTTATTTCTTACATCTCTCTTTTCTCTTTTTCACTTTAGCTAAAGTTTTGTAAATTTCCTTGACTCTTTCTAAGAAACATTTTCAGGTTTCAGTAATTCTGAAAATTTTTCCCCATGTTCCATTTCATTTATCACCTCTCTAATACTAACTTCCCTGTGCCTATTAACTTTAGATTTCAGTTTTTCTTTTTCCTACTTTCTCAGTTTGTGAATATAGATTATTGATCTTTCTTCATATTGAAGTGGGCATCTGCAACTATAGATGTCCCTCTGTGAACTGCAACCATAAATATTGTTGCGTTATCATTTTCATTCATCTCTAAGCATCTTCTGATTTCCATTATGATTGCTCCTTTGACCCAGTGGTTACTTAAGGGTGTGCAATTTAATTTACAAAAATTCACAAATATTCTGGGTTTCCTTTCACTGGTTTTTACATAAATTCCATTGTGGTTGGAAAAGAATCTTTGAGCCAATTGATTTAAATTTTATGAGATTTGTTTTTTGACCAAACATGGTCTTTCAAGGAGAATAATCCATCTGCACTTTTGTGCTGGTTTGAATCTGTTATGTACCCAAGGAAAGCCTGCATTCTTTTGGTATAATCCTGTGGTGGCAGACCTATTCTTCAGTAGGAACTTTTGATTAAGTTGTTTCCAAAATGATGTTTTCTTGCCTGTTCAATGCGGGTCATAATCCACTTGTAGGAGTCCTTTAACAGATCTGTGAGAATGCAGAGAAATTAAGAAAGCAAATGCCCCAGTGAGAAGTCAGAAAACCACACCAGAGCTGAAAGAATCATTTGAAACCAGAAACCAGGAAAGAATGAGAGGAGACATTGCCGTGCACCTTATCATGTGACAGAGGAACCAGGATCTCAGCTACCTTTCCTCCTAAAACATATCTTCAAACAGGTGATGTAATTTCAATGTTTTTGTGGACTTAGAATTGTAGCTTGTAACTTCATACATTCCCTGGGTGAAAAACAATTCATTTTAGGGATGTTGAATTCCCGCAGCATTCAAAAGTGAAACAGATTTTCATACCACAGAAGTGGGGTGCTATGATTTGCAAATATCAAAAATGGTGGAATGGCTTTATAAGTGGACAAAGAGAAGATTATGAAAAATTTGTGAGGAGATTGATAGAAAAAGCCTAGATTGGTTTGAAGAGAATGTTAGTTGAAACATGGATGCTTAAGGTACTTCTGATGAGGCTTGAGAAACAAAAAATGAATGAGTCATTGCCAACTGGAAGAAAGGCAACCTTTCTTTTACAGGGACATAGATTTTGGCAAAATTGAGTACTGGTGTTGCATTGAAGTGGAAAACTTAAATGATGAGCTGAAATACTTAGGGAATGGATTTCCAAATTAAAGTAGAAAGTGCAGCCTGGCTTCCCCATGCACCTTATGGTGAAATGTGAGAGGAAAGGGATAAGCAGAAAACTGAACTTTTGGGTAAAATGAAGCCAGAAATTGATATTCTGGAAAATTCTGAGCTTCCAGAAAGTGAGACCCCAGAAAATAGTGCCCCATGTGAGGATTCAAAAACTATGGAACCACTGAGCCATTATACGACAATATGATTGGAGATGGGGTTATCCTAGAAGTATTAGTGGAAGTTCCTATTGGCTGATTGTTTTGACCCCTGTATGCTCCATGACAAGCCAACAACATTTAAGTGAGGTCTGCATGGACAGAACCACTGCCATTCTGGACCAAAAGGAACAGAAAAGGGAAAGATTGAAGGAAAAAATGCCTTCCTATGTAGAACCATGGAAGCTAAGGTCTGGAACCAAGAAATCTTGGGTCAGGGACGTAGACCCATCCATGCATGTGGAGAGGGTGAGTAAGCCATGGACGGAATGAGCCTTCTGCCTCAATGTTAAGAAAGAGTTTGGTACTCCACACCTCAGAAATGATGGAAAAAATTCTGTGGGATTTTGGAGATCCTATGCACCACCCACTGTTCTGAAGGAAATGCACCAGCGTCCCAGAGATGGCAGAGAGTCCAAATGCCTAAGGAGGGTGGAGCCAAGTAAAAGGTGATCTCCCTAATACTCCCCAGTGTTACAACTCTCACCCCAGTGTACAGATAGAACATACTTAAGCTGCTACTTGAGCCCTTGGAGAAGATGGGACTGCTGCTCTCTCAAGCCCCAAGGATAAAACTTCTTTCTATAAATGTCCCTCAGACTTTAAAATCTAATGGAGTTTGCCTTGCAGGTTTTTGGAATTGTTTGGGATCTTTGACCCCTGTTTTCATTCTAATTTCTCCCAATGAAAATGGGAGCATTTATCCTATGGTATCTATTTTAATTTGCTAAATCTACTGGAATGCAGTATCTACCACAAATGGAATGGCTTGAGTAAAGGGAATTCATTTAGTTACAAATTTGGAGGTAAGGCAGCTGGCTTTCCTCTGGCTTTTTTTGTTATATGGGATGGCACATAGCGATGTCTACTAGCCTTCCTTCCCATCATTCTGGAGTAAAACTCCATTCTCCTGGGTGGTTCCTTTCTGCATCTTCAAATGTTTAGGTCTAAGCAGGCTCTGAGCTCCTCTCTTCTGAGTTCTTTTAAGGTTCAATCTTTGCAGAAGGCACGTCCCTTAGCACACCACAGATGGAAACACTTATAGATAAAATTCACACACTGATGATTTAAGTCCACAGCAACAGAATTGGGCACCATCACCTGGCCAAGTTCACACTTAAAACTAACTACTACACTGTCCTTCCTTTGTATATAGGGGGTAGATAATTTGTTCTGAGTTACACAAGTCCCCAGACAGAGGAGAATTTTGCCTTAGGAATGATCATGCCTGTAGCAGATTTTGTTCAGGCTTTTACTATATTTGACGTTGCATTGTACTTATATTGTTACTGAAATGGTTAAAGGCTTTTGTGATATTGGAATGAAATGAATGTATCTTGTATAAGGAAAAAACATGTCATTTTGGGGTCCAGAGAGTGGAACATGTTGGTGTGAATCTGTTATTAATCCAAGCAAAGCCTATGTTCTTTAAATCTAGGCTTGTGCTGTCAGAATTATTGTTGCATAAGACCATTTGATTGGGTTATTTCCACTGAAATGTGAATTCACCCACTGAAAGTAAGCCTTAAACCACTTGCCAAAGTCCTTTAAGAGAGCCAAGAGAATTTAGAGAAGCTAAGAAAGAAAATGCCCATAGGAGAAGCAAGAAAGACACATGGGAGCTGATTGAGCTTTTTTTTTTTTTTCTCAGGTGCGTGGTCAGTGAGTCAAACCTGTGTCTCCCACATGGAAGGCAAGCATTCTACCACTGAACCACCCATGCACACTGACAAAGCTTTTTCAAACCAAAAGCTGGGAAAGAAGGACAACAGACAACACCAAGTGCCTTCTCATGTGACAAAGGAACCGTAGATGCCAGCTGCCATTCCCCTGAGAAAGTATCTTCTAGTTGGTAACTTAAATTGGACATTTTCACAGTCTTAGAATTGTTACTTGTAACCTAAAACTTCCCTTTTATAAAAGCCAAACCGTTTCAGGAGTATTGCATCCCAGCAGATTTAGCATACCAAAACACATGTACAGTTTGGTTTCTGATGTTAATGAAAGAGCATGTTCAGTGAAGTGGTGGGGGCATAAAAAATGTGTGGAAAGAAAACAATTGAACAATTTCTGATCTAACTTTATATTCACTCATATCTCTTTTATGCATTTCTGATCCAACTTTCTATTCACTCATATCTCTTTTATGCATCTTCCTATATAATGGACTCTCAGGCTTTATCCACACTTGTTTAGCATACTTGTTAGGTTGAAGCAAAAATCATGTATACAAATAAAAAAAGATGTTTTACATCTCAATCCACATTCTTTTCAATGTGGTGCCATTTGGATATAAGACTTTTGAAGGCATGTTATCTGCATAATAAATGAACTCATTTATGAATAGTCTCTTTTAGGTATAGATCCTATTTGTTTTTATGCTTTTTTCCAAACAGAATCAGACTGTGCTTTAATTTGATTTACTGGATGACTTAAAAAAAGGATCAGTATTGATACAGTCAGAGAGAGCCACAAGGGGAAACCAAGTCATGGAGCCTAATGTGGAAGCCAAAGAACTCAAAGTTTGTGACAGCCAGCACAAGAAACCTACTGATACTTCGGTATAGCCCCTCCAGACTTTGATGTTCAATTTCTAGCCTCCTAAACAGTGAACCAATAAATTCATATTGTTACATTGACAAGAGTGTGATGTTGCCACAGCAGCCCTTGTACACTAAGAAATTGTCTAATTTCTGCTTATACTTTGCTCTTTCAAGTACTCAGATCTTCATTTACTCATGTGGTCCCTCAAGAAACAGCCCTTCCAATAGCTTTTCACCTATTAAAAAACAACTTATCTGAAATGTTCATCTGAAGTGGCACCACTTTTGAAAATCTTTCCTTCAGTTCTCTGGTCACTCTGACATTCCCAAATAATATGATTATACTTCTTTATATTACTTATCTCATCTTGTATTGCATTCTTGATAGAAATCTATATTTAATTCCCCCAATCTAGACCATGAACTTCTTTTCATCAGTCATTTTTATAATCTGTGAAATTTTCAGCCTCATCCTTCTCATGCACTGAGCCCCCAATACTCTAATACCCAGTGCATTACTATAACCCAGTATGTTTTAAATATTTGATAAAGGTTTAACTGGCCTGAAAGTTTATCAGTCAATTGAGAATACATGTATTAAGGATCTTGCTCAGATTGCAGTGTGAAACAAAAATGCTGCATGGCATGATTCCTTTGTAATGTTATTTAATCAACATACATATATATACGGTTGGAGGACACATGGTTCAATCCTGATGATGGGGCCAATAGATTATGAACCATGTAGAAAAAAGTAGAGGGAAAATCAATTGAACTAAAGGACTTTGGAAAGTCCTAATGGAGGGGGTTATATTTGAGTAGAGTTGGTTGGAGAGAGAGGGAGATCCATGGTAAGTAGGACTGAATGGAGAGAGAGAGGAAGAAAAAAAGTTCTAAGTAAGGGAACAAGTATGAGACATTTCCTTGAGTGAAGGCTGCAGCAACTGCATAGCAGAACAGTTAAGTAAGCACAAGGTCAAATTCCTGCAGCCCTCAGGTGAGAAGATGAAGGACAGGTATTAGATAATATACAAAACAGACTCTGAAGTATCTGGAGTACCAAAAAAGTGAAAAGAAATAATGGATTGGTTTGAAAAGTAAAGAGGGGTCAATAAAAATTCTTGAGAAGATTTCCTCTGTGTCATTTTTGTTCAGACAAAAAAATGTTTACTGAGAACTACAGTGGTCAACATATGAGAATGCACAAAAGAACAAAACATATAAAGGACATATTCCTTTAATCCTATATGTTAATGGTGGTGTTTGGGATTGGGATGATGGTTTACTAGATGTGCCAAAAAGCAACTATATGATGACTGATTAGTGATGTGAAGAATAGACAGGGTAGGAAACTGAAATATCAGCCAGAGTGAACAGAAAACACAGGAGAACAGTCTCAGTAATTCATATATGGGTCTAATCAACAATATCAGAGTTATTACCAATGGGGCTTTGCAGGGTAGGCTGGCAGATCCACTCTCAGGGTGAAGTCTTGACCATAGATGAACTGACCACACCTTTTAGTCTCTACTACACCAAATCCTAATTATCTTTCATAAACCATATTAATTCAGCTTCCTAGAGTAAGTGGTTAAACAAGCCTAAAGCAGATTCTGCACATTTTAGATATTATAAACAGAATAGTGAACTGGATTGTAAGAATGATGTCAGTTACATCGGGAGCAGCCATATCATCATCAAAAGATTTTAGTGTGGGCATTTCCATTAACCTCAGTATCTCATAGAATGTCTCTAATAAATGACTCATGGTGTATGAATTGCAGGGACCAAATTTTCACACAGAAATAAAATGATGACAATGTAGGTAAGCCCCTTTAGAATTTGATGGAAAACATTTTGCAGAGTAGAAATGGAATTATTAATACTGACCCATTAGCCATCCCATTGAAGTTCATTCTTTAATCCTTGAAGATTTACATTTTGAAATTCTGTAAGTTCTCATACCATTAGGTGGGTAATGAGCTGTAACCAATCCTTTCTCTGTGAAATACAGGTAAGAGAAACATTGTCTTCATTTTGGCTTTTCATAGTAACATCTAAGAATATTTATTTCTCCCTAGCTTTTAGCATTTAAATTGTTCTTAGATTAAAACTCCTTACTTTTTCTCTTTCTAGTATTTCTTTGACTAGGAGACTTCAGAGACCAGAATTACATATGATAGTGCAATGACTTTTTTCTGAATATAAGGTAAAAATTTTAAAACTAAAGTTCAAAAAGTAATTATTTTAATAAATATATGCATGTGCATTGAAAGTGATTTCTCATTTATTTAAATGAATAAATGTATTGCATTTAATGTTTTCAATTAAACAATAAAATGTCAGCCACAGAATTTATGTTAATGTAGTCATTAGGGGAAATTATCCAGTTTTGACTATAGGATTTTCATGAATCTCATCTTCAGATAATATCTCCTAATATATCACTTAATAATTAGTGAAATAGGTTTATAAAGCAAAACAAAATTTGCTCTCAAAAATCCTAGTAAGATTTAAAGTAATTTATTTTCTTAATTAGAAGAACAATAAAAATAAAAGAAAGCGGGGCGGGTCTCAGTGGGTCAGCAGGCAAGAATGCTTGCCTGCCATGCCAGAGGACCCGGGTTCGATTACCAGTGCCTGCCCATGTAAAAAATAAAAATAAAATAAAATAAAGCTTACTTTTATGTATTATAAACTATAGCGATATACTCTAGAAAATCTTATACTCAAAGAAGCAGAAAATAGCAAGAATGACTCAATTCAGAGAAAGGAAAGATAACTACATTTTTCATAATGATGTGTTTTGAATAATTCACTTTGCAGTCTCTTCTTCAAAGGTAAAATCTCAATTTGCAGACCTCAGAGAGGTTACTTATTATCACTGGTGGAACACTGAATACAAGTTCACTTGTCACAGGTGATTAGAGTCAAGATAGAATTTAAATCATTCTGCCTTTTTTCTTAGCATTTTATAGGTCTTTCAAATCAATACGTCACCATTAGTTTCAACTTTGCAATCAAATAAGGAAATTGTGCATGAATGTATATAGAAAAGCAATGTACAATATCTTAGATTGCTTTGCATACAACGAACACCCTGATGATGTAGAAAATGGATATTGGTGTGGTCTGGAGGATTTCTTTAAATTGTGCAAGCAGCATTAAATGTAAACCATGCCCTAAGTAATGGATTGAGATAATTTTGATATTTGGACAAGAAAACAGGCATAAAAGCATACAGAATCAACACTGTGGAAATGAATGTGGTACTCAGGATGAAGGTAGGAGGTAGGTGTTCAATGTGCGTACAGAGTTACAAAGATGAAAGAATATAAAAATGATGATGTAGGTGGATAAAGTTAGAAAGAAACTTAAATGCCAAAGTAAGGAATTTAAATTTACCTGAGAGTTACCAATGAGATTTAAAGTTTTAAAGAGTTTCTAGAAGCATGTTGTTGCATCTGTTAATATTAGGAAATTATGGTCTGTGAATCCCAATAAAGAAAAGTAGACCTGAAAATGATCAAGTGAACATGAGTAATTAAATGAGTAATCAAATATTAAGGAATTCTTGTGATAGCTAAAAATGTTAAAGGACTCTCTACTATAAAACAAGTTGGGTAGTGCTTCAGTTTGCTAAAGCCGCCAGAACGCAATATGCCAGAAATTGACTCGCACTTACAAAGGGGAAGTATTAAGTCACAAGTTTACAGTTCTGAGGTCATTAAAATGTCCAAGTCAAGGCACCAACAAGAGGATACATTTTCTGAGGAAAGGCAGGCAGCACCTTTGTCAGGTGGGAGGCCATGTGATAGCATCTGTTGGTCTTTGCTCCTGGCTCACTGCTTTCAACTTCTGATTACACTGACCTTCTCTGTCCAGGTGCATCCTTCTCTCTCTAAGCCTCTGTGGGTCTAAAAGCTTCTCTATGGCAAACTCTGGGTTTCATCTCTTAGTTTACCATCTCCAAATGTCTTTGTCTTAGTTTCATCTCTCAGCTCTGCATCAGTTTACCAAGCATCTCCAGCAATCTGTGTCCACTCTTCTAAGTAGTCCATAAACTAAATAAGGCCCACCTTGAATGGGAAGGGACACAACTGCATCTATCAAAGTTCCTGCTCACAAGTGGTTGGATCGAATCCCCTTGGAAATAGCCTAATCAAAAGGTCCCAGCCAAACAGCAGATTGGCCATCACAGGATTAGGATTAACAGAACATGGCTTTTCTGGGTTGCATAAAAGTTTCAAAGCAGCAGAGACAGGGTACACAATGGGTATTTTAAAATCTTATAATTTGGTCACTATTTTTAATGATGGTAACAAACCTAATGATATTGGAAAATCAAGGAGAACATTAAAGAGAAAGGAAGGTATATTTGGAAAATGAAAAGAAAAATGATGTTGCATTTACAAATAGTCTCAGAGAATTTTCTATGCACTCTCGTGAATAAGTTCCACAATTGGTTTTGACATAAATATGAATATAAATATACATATACATTATTTCTTAAATAAATATTTACATATTTATTTTCTGAGCTTTCCAGCATGTTTTATTAAAGTTGACCCGTCCAGCCTGAAACCATTTCAGTAACAATAAAAATACAATACAAAGTTAAAACCAGTACAAAATCACATCAATGTCTGTCACAGGCATGGTCTATTCTAAGGGAAAAAGTCTCCTCTGGCTCTGGACCTGTAAAACTCAGAACAAGTTGTTTACTGCCAACATCCAAAGGAGGGGCAGTCATAGGATACATATTCCCATTTCCATAGAAAGAAATTGGAAGGAACACAGTGGTCACCAGACTCAAATAGTTCCTAAAACCAGCAGGGCAAACTCAGATTTCAAAGTCTGAGAGTCATTTATCCTGAGGACTTTAGAAAGCAGCAGGTGCACCCTTTCCAAGGACCTATGTAGTGGTCTTGCACTCTCTCCAAATGGTGGGGTGTGTTGCAACACTGGGGTTCACTGGAGTGACCGCTTTTTTCTCGGCTCCACTCTCTCCATTTATCAGGGAAGCACCTCAGATTTCTGCCGTCTCTGCAGCACCTGCTCAACCACATCCAGAACTGTGGGGTGGCAGCCTGGCTCCCCCCAATTCCCAGTTTATATGTCCCACACTCTCTAAGGCCTGAGGTGGCACAAGTCTTCTTGAGCAATGAAGTGGAAGGCACACCCTCTGCTTCCAGGGAAAACATACCTTTTCCAAGTGTTTTGGTGGGACTGCTCTCCTGGACTGAGGTTTCTTGACTTCAGAACTTAGCTTCTATGGTCACTGTCTCTATTGGCTTCCACTTGGTCTTTCCTACCATAATAGCCGTGACTCCACCAGCCAGAGTAGGGACTTACAGAAGTCAGATAATTGATGGAGCTTTAGCTCAGATCACTCTCATAGTGGGTCTAGTGAGTTCCCATACCCATTCTGTGGTCATTTCCTCAGTTCCGGAATGCATAATTGGAATTGACATACTCAGCAAATGGTCGAATCCCCATACTGGTTCTCTAACTTGTGGAGTGAGAGCTACTATGGTAGGAAAGGCCAATGAAAACCACTAGAACTGCCCCTACCTAACAAAATAGTGAATCAGAAGCAATACTGTATTTCCGGAAGGATGGCAGAGATTAGTGCCATTCTTAAGGATTGAAGGATGCAGGGGTAATGATTCCAACACATCCCCATTCAACTCTCCTACTTGGCTTATGCAGAAAATAGATGTGTCTTGGAGGATGACAGTGGATTATTGTAAACTTAACAAGGTGGTGACTCCAACTGCAGCTGTTCTAGATGTGGTATCATTGCTTGAGCAAATCACCACTTCCCTTGGTACCTGGTATGTAGCTATTGATCTGGCAAATGCTTTTTTCTAAATAACTATCAGAAAGGACCACCAGAAACAATTTTCACTCTGCTTGCAAAGCTGCCAGTGTATCTTCACTGTCCTGCCTTGGAACTATAAACTATCCTGCTGTACATCACAATCTTATCTTTAGGAAACCTGATAGTTTCTCCCTTCCACAAGACATCACACTGGTTCATTATATTGATATCATGCTGATTGGACCTAATGAGCAAGATGTAGCAACTACTCAAGACTTATGGGAAAGTCATTTGCATGTCAGGGGATGGGAGATAGATCCAGCAGAAAAACAGAGACCTTCCACCTCAGTGAAATTTCTAAGTGTCCAGCGGTGTGGGACATGGCAAGATATCCCTTCAAATGTGAAGGAGGAGCTTTTGCATCTGGCCATTGCTATGACCACCAAAGAGGCACAATGCCTTGTTGGCTCTTTAGATTTGGGAAAAAATATACTTCATTTAGGTGTGCTACTCTGGTCCATATACCAAGTAACAAGAAAAAGCTCAAGATAATCCCATCAGTTGAAGACTTAAAATGGAGAAGAGAGACTTTTTTTCCTGCTTCTTCAGCCAATGAGCGTCTCCTTTCAGATCATCCAGACTCTTCACTGGGCTCTTACCTATGGATGTTGAACTCTTCCATTCCAACAGTTGCATGAGACATCTTTATAAATCTCATAATTACAGATATCTCCTGCTGATTCTGTTTCTCTAGAGAACCCTAATACAGAATGTTTTTTCCATTTTTCCACCCACAAACTACTCATATTTTTTAATTTAAAGTGAGTTTTTTGCAGACACCTTATAATTGGTTGAGGCATTTTTATCCATTCTGCTAATCTCTGTCTTCTGACTGGAGAGTTTAATCCATTTATACTTGAATTCATTATTAATAATGCAGGATCGTCTTTTGTCATTTTGCTACTTTGTTTTTATGTTATATCTATTTTCTTTTGCAATACTTCTATTATTGGCTGTTTTTGCATTTACTTCAAATTTTGTCATTCCATATTGAGGAACTTCCCTTTTCTATCTGGATTTTCCTTGTGTCCACCATAGGAATAAATTTAACCCACTAAATATGTAACAATCATATTTAGCATGATACCATCTTAACTTTGATAGCATATATATATATATATATATATATATATATATATATATACTTTCACTACATCCTTTGATAACCTACCTTTATTTTTGTGCATTGCATTTATATTTCTGTACATTGCACATAAAAAACACATAGATTTGCCATTACCTTTTATGGATTTCCACCACTGGAAGTAGGAGGTGGAATTACACAGCAAACAATAAACACAAAAACACTGGCATATATAATTACCCACCTAGGGACTTTTACCACAAATCTTTATTTCTTTACAGCTCTTTGAACCACCATCTGTGTTCTTTTCCTTTCAGTCTGAAGAATTTCAGCTAACATTACTTGTAGGGTATGTCTATTGGTGATGGACTTCTTCAGCTTTGTTTACCTAAGAATGTCTTGATATCTGCCTCATTTCTTAAAGTAAGTCTTGTTGAATATAAAATTAATGGTGGGCAAATATAAAATTCTTGGCTGGCAAATATAAAATTTCTTATTGGCATTTGTTTTCTTTCAGCACTTTTAGTATTTCAACCTACTGCCTTCTTTCATACATGGTTTCTGATGAGAAATTGGTACTGAGAATTTGGTTTCTGAGAATTAGAAATTGGGCATTCTAATTGGAATGCCCTTGGAGATCATATTTTGCTTCTTTCTAATATCTTTTAGAACACTATCTTTGAATTTCACATTTGATAGTGTGATCTGTATATGATGAGCTGTATTTTTATTCATGTTTATCTTGTTTGGTGTTCTCTGGACTTCTTGTATATGCATATCATGTTTTTTACTATGTTTGGGAAGTTCTTTGTCATTACTTCTTTGAATATTGTCCTGGACTTTTCCTTGTTAGTTGATTTGGAATTCCTCTGTCTAGAGACATTTGCTTGCCCCCTGTTTTCCGGGAGACACACTTGCTTCTCCTTGGTATTTCAGAAGAGTTTTTATACTCCTTCATTGTCTCATACTGCTGTTACCTGGAGAACAAATTCTGGGAGGATAATAACCCTGCTGAAGACTTTCCCAAGTAGATTTTCCATGTCCAAATAGGACCAGTGACCCAGAAAGGTGGTGCAGACAGGCTCCAAAGTGCCATATGGGATAAGGAATAGAGTCAAGAGCTCCTGCCATAGCTTCCCAAAGTTGATCTTTCATGGTCTGCCAAGAAAATGCAACCCTTCAGCTCATTGTATACTGCAGACCTGAGACAGCATAACTTCATTACGTTGATTCCATCACGGCTTTTGGCCATGGTGTGTTAAAGCACTGGCCATCACTGCTTTTGTCCAGGGATGAGTGAAACAGTGGTCAGCCTCATAACCTGGACCCAATTATTCTGAATTCACTAATCAAAAGTTGTTTGCAGTGATCAGCTATGTCCACACCTGGTCTTGGGGAAGTAGTTTTTTATGTTGCTTTTTTTCAGCAGCAAACTATCCAAGATTTGAACCTTCAATGGCATGCATGACAGAGGGGGATGGGTGCAATAGGCATTGTGTGAAAAGAGCAATTTATTGTTCTGTAAAGGAATTTTTACGCTTCTTCCTCCTGCACTTCCTTGGATGTTATCCAGTGCTTTTCTGGCATCTGGGTTTCAAAATAATTCTTTCAGACAGTTCCTGCCTGTTTAATAGATGTTCGGGTGTAAGAAATGAGGCCTGGAGTGCCCTACTCTCTGCTATCTTTCAAGGATCCTCCTTTCTTCTTTTAAAGTAAGAATTTGCACCTGTAAATGTTCCCCTGTAAACTGCCTTTCCTGTATCATATAGATATTGATAAGTTGTGTCAACATTTTCATTCATATTAAAGAATGTTCTGATTTTTCTTGGACTTCTTTCCTAGAAGTGTTTTTTAAGACTTAGTTGTTTACTTTACACATATCTGTGAATATTAAAGTTTTCCTGCTTTTATTCATTTCTAAATAAATTTTAAATAATGTATCATTTCTGGGTGCATTCCAGTGTGATGGGGTAAGATGCCTTGTAAAGTCTCAATCTATTTAAATTTAATGTGACTTGTTTTCTCACCAAACATAGTTTATCCTGGAGCATAATCCATGTGCACTTCAGAAAAAATATGTGTCATGGTCAGCTTCATGTGTCAACTTGGCCAGGTGGTGGTACCTGTTTGTCTGGTTGGGAAGTGTTGGCCTGTCTGTTGCTATGAGGACACTTCATAGAATTAAATCGTGATCACATCAGCTGCATCCACAGCTGATTCCATTTGTAATCAGCCAAGGTGAGTGTCTTCTGCAATGAGTGATGCTTAATCTAATCACTGGAAACCTTTTAGGGAGGATTCAGAAGAGACAGGCTCTCTTTAGTTTATAATACTGTTCAAGTCCTTCATTTCTTGTTGATTTTCTATTTAGATGTGTTATCTATTAATAAAAATGATTAATTGAATTCACCAACAATTTCGGTGAAACATTTGTTATTATAGAATTGTCTCTTTCAATTTTATCAATGTTTGTTCTATGTATTTGGAAACTGCTATTCAATATACAGATTTTTATAACGGCTTTGTATTTGTGATTTATTAACAAATTTATTATATGTAGTATCCATTATTGTCTATTGTCACAGTTTCTGACTATAAAAACCTTCTTGCTTAATCTATCACTGTAAGTATAAAGTGCCATCTGATAAATCCCTTTATCTTTTGAATGATAGGGGCCTTAGATTTCTACAGCTCTGAGCTCAGGAGAGAAAGTGCAAATCTCCCTCAAGGGTGATTGGGGAATTCCTGGACCCATGGATTCATGAAATATAATGTTCATTGATTTTTGGAACATATTGCACCATAGAGGATGATGCTCCATCATGACATCGAAGACCAGAAGCAAGGCAATTGTATCTTCTAAACTTCATTCTGTAATTTTTAAGTCATCATCCAGATATGAAAAATGACATAAGTGAATCAGTTATTGCCATTGCTACAATACTACTTTGGTATAAAGTAGGTTTCTTGTTCAAAGACAGTATTTTGTGCATTTTGTCAAACTCAGAAAATGGTACTCCTTGAGGCATGACAGATAAGAATGATAACCCATACCTAGATTATCTACCAAATCCTAATTATCTTTCATAATCTATATTATTCTTACTTCTTATATTAAGTGATTAAACTATCGAGAGATAATTTCTGTCCATTTTAGATATTATGAACAAAATGGTGAAAAATATTGTACTAGTGAGATCAGTTACATAAGCAGCAGCAGTATCATCATCAAACAGAATTTTGCGAGGGTCATTTCCATAAAGCTCAGTGTCTCACAGAATGGCTTTAATTAATGCCCCATGGATATAAGGACCAATCTCCCCACAGAAATAAAATGATGACAATGGAAGTAAACCCCTTTAGGAGTTGATGGAAAACATATTTTGTACTGTAAGGAATGTAATTAATAACATTGACCAATTAGTTCTTTCATAAATATTCATTATTTAATCCTTAGTGTTTTAGAGAACAGGGCTTATATTTTGAAATTCTATTGGTCCTAAAACCATGAGGCAAGTGACAAGCTGTAACACAGCTCTTGTCTGTGAAATATAGGTAAGAGAAATATTCTCTGTGTTTTGGCATTTCATTATACTATTTATGAATATTTATTTCTCTTAATACTTTTAAAGTTTTCATTGTTCTTAGATTTCAACTCCTTGCTAATCTTTCCTGTTTTTCTCTAAATTGAAAGTTTTGCAGGATATGACCAGATACAATACTACAGCGAGTTTTTCTGCTTATACAACAGAATTTCAAAAAATACAGTAATTCTGTTAAATAACATATGCATATGCATTGAAAGCCATTTCTAATTTATCTGAATGATTAAATGCTTTATATTTAGTGTTTTAAAATAAGTACTATGTAAAATCATTTGCAGTATTTACATTGATGTTGTCATTATAGAAAATTCTCCAGTTTTGACATAGAAATTACATGATACCCATCTTCAGATAACACTTCCTAATGCATCGATTGCTTATAAAGTTGAAAGATAGTCCTTAAAGGGAATTTGGTCTAAAAAGATTTTTAAAGGGTTTTCATCTTTAGTAATAATTGGAAAAATATGAATAAAGGAAAACATGTGTTTATATTTTTAATTTATAAACTATAGTGTTATACTTCAGAAAATCTTATAAATATCTCAGGAAGAAGAAAAATAATAGGAATGAGTTATGTCTGATAAAAGAAAGATAGCCGCATTTTTTTAAATGATGTGTTTTGAATAATTTCTTTTGTACATTTCTTCTTCTTCAATTTAAAATCTATTTATAGACAAAAGAGTGGTGACTTCTATCTTTTGAAGGATACTGAATATAAATTCACTTTTCACGGGTGATAAGAGTAGGACTAGTGTTTGAATCATTCTGCCTTTTGCTTAGCATTCTGTAAGTCATCAAAGCAGTATGCCACCATTAATCTCAACGCTGCAATCAAATAAAAAAATTGAGCATGAATGTATAAAGCAAAGCCATGTAGATTACCCTAGGTTGTTTTGTGTATATAAAACATGCTTGATGGTTTGAAAAAATGGAGATAGGTGTGGTCTGGAATATTTAGTTAAATTTTGTAAGTAGCATTGTATATAAACTATGCTTTAAATAATGAATGGAAATAGTTATAAAAGTTGGACAAGAACAAGAGAAATAACAGCATGAACACAACTGTTGTTTGTGGAAATGAGTGTGATAATTGGATGGATGTAAGTGAGCAATGGTTGCAAAGAGAGGTGCTCCTATTGCATGTAAGAAATTAAAATGCAGATGGATAAAGTTAAAAAGAAAATTAAATTCTTTTAAGAAAATAAAAGGATATTTTATAAATATTTTAGATTAAAATAAAAGAATTTTTTTTATTAAAAAAATAAAATTTCCACAAGAAAGAATTAGAAGTGATCTTAGATGTGCCAAAGTTAAAATTTTTCTGAAGAAAGTTATTGTACCTGCCAAATCAGGAAATGATGGCCTTTGAATCTCAATAAAGATACGTACATCTGAAAATGGTCAAAGGAAAGTGAGCTTAATTGAATAATCAGAAAACAGGCAACTCTTCTGTGATAGGCTAAAAATGTTAGGAATCTCTATGGGCCAAATTGGAAGGGTACACAATGAGCATTTTAAAATCACATAAATTATTCACCATTATGTGGTGATAGTCACAAACCTGGCAATATTAGAAAACCAAGGAGATCCTGAAAGCAAGTAATGTATGTATGCAGAAACTGGAGAAAAAAAAAACATGCTAACAAAGAGTCTCAGGCAAACTGCTCTGCACAGCTATGAATAGGTTCTACAATGGTTTGATATGAATATGAAGGTGATATACACAAATTCCTTATTAAATAAAATATTTTAGTTCATTTATGAACTTTCCAGTATGCTTTATTAAAATGTACTGTCTCCGACTTACCCTTTATGATCTCTATGCAATTCCTAAGATTATGCGGTGGTTTGCAGCTATGCATCCCAGAAAAACATATTCTTAAACGTAAAGCTTCATGACCCAATTCAGTTAAGGTGTAGTTCAACTCAATCCGGATGTCTCTTAATCTATTGCTATACTATTTTTTAAGCAGAATAAAACTCAGACAGACAGAGAGCCACCAAAAAGGAAGCCAGAAATTGAATATGAACAGAATCCAAAATAAAATGGAGAAGGCAAGTGAAGTCATCATGTGCATTGGCATATGACAAGAGAAATCAGAACTAAAGATCACCTGGGGCCATCCCCAGAATGCAAGTCCTCACAAAGAAAGCATTGCCTTTATGATGCCCTGTCTTGGAATTCTCCTAGCCTTAAAATTCTGAAACATTAAATTCCTGTTCTTTAAGGTGATCCAGTGCATGGTGTATGCTTTAGTGGCACAGTAAACTAAAAGAGAATTTGGTACCAGGAAAGGGAGGTGCTCATATTGCAAATAGCAAAAACGTGTGATTGGCTTTAGAGTTAGATAATGGGTAGGAGGTCAAAGAATTGTGAGGTGCTTTATAGAGAAAGAGTAGATTGCTTTGAAGAGACTGCTGTTAAAAATATGGAAATTAAAGTTACTTCCAATGGGATCTTAGATGGAAATTATGAATGAATTATGAGAAACTGGAGGAAGGCTGGTTCTCATTTGTAAGTGATGGAGAACTTGACAAAATTGAGTTCTGATGTCAGGTGGAGGGCAGAATTTTATAGAACTGAACTTCAATTTAGCTGAAGAGATTTCCAAGCTAGATGTCGAAAGTACATCCCTGTTTCTCTTTGTAGCTTAGAGTAAAATGTGACAGGAAAGGAGATAGACTGAAAACAGAACGCTTGAACACAAAAAAAATCAATAACGGGTGGCTTAGAAAATTTTGAACCTGTCCAGATAGTGTACTTTGAGGCTAGGGCAGAAGCAAATCTATCAAGGACCTCCCTCCTGACCTTCCAGAAAGTCAGTCCTCAGAATATAGGGCTCTCCATGTGAGATTTTAACTGAACATGGATACAGCTAGGCATTTCAGTGGAAGTCTGGATAAGAACTGCAGTTATGCAGCAAAGATATGTGGAGAGTTCTATTGTTTGATAGTTTTGACCCCCTGTGAATTATATGCAAAACCCACAAGTTTTTTGCAAAAGGTTTATGGCAAAAACTGCCAGCCAGGACTGAAAGATACAAAGAAGGGTCACACTGAAGGAAGAACAATGTCAAGGGTAGAACATGGAGCTAAGCAATGGTCAGAAGAGATATCCTAAGACCAACAAAGCAGGCCCACTCACATGTGTTTGGAAAGGGTAGGTCCAACCATGGGCTTAGAGGTGGAAGGCTATCTGCTCTTTTTCATGGAAGTGGTGGGCTTATGCTCTGTTGATCAGGAAAAGTGCTGCCACGCCCAAGCTTGGAAATGATATTATCTGTACACTGACATTTGCAGAGAGCCTGGCCACAACCCTTGTGTGAGGAGAAGGTGGAGACTGTGCCCCAGGAATTGCAGAGAGCCAAACAGCCATCCTGATGTTCAGACAATAATTGGAAGGGATGTAGCTGACTCTTCATCAGGAATAGAGGACAAAATCATGGATCTATAAATGACTTTCAAACCTTGAAACATAATGGTGCTTGCCCTGTTAGGTTTCAGAATTGTTTGGTACCTGTGACCCTTGTTTTCATTCCATTACTCCCTTCAGAAAGGGAAATGTTTACCCTATTCATTTTCCTCCATTGCATATTAGAAGCAGATAACTTGTTGTCTAGGTTTCACAGTCCAGAGACAGGGAAATTGTTCCTGAGCCAGACCACACACATAACATATTTTGATACAATTTTGAACTTAACATTGTTTCTGAAATTATATAAAACTTCTGGGGCATTGTGATGGAATGAATGTATTTTGTAGGTAGAAACAATAGGTCTTTGGGAGGGGCCCAGAGGATAGAGTTTAGTGATTTAAAATCATGTAGCCTAGAAAGCACATTCTTAAATATAATCTATTTCTGTGGATGTGAACTTATTTTGGCTAGGACCTTATGAATAGGTTACTTCAGTTCAGATGTGCCCAAACTGAATTAGAGTCTATTAACGCTGTTACTAGAGTCCTTTACAAGCAGAATGAAATTCAGACAGATTGAGAGAAAGTAACAGGGAAAAGCCAGAAGCTGAAAATCAACAGAATCTGAAAAAGAAGAAAGAGGCATGTGCATAACAACAAGGAAAGGAGCCAAAGACCAAGGATCAGCCATCTCTAGAACACCAGTCTTTGGAAAAATCATCACATGATGATGCATTCGTTCGTACTTCTGCTAGCCTCAAAATTGTAAGCCAATAAATTCACATTGTTTAAGTCAATAGATTGCATGATTTTCCTGAGCAGCCAAGGAAACCAAAACTGTATATAAAGTACCTATTGTGTGCAATTTTCAAACATAATTCCAGTGAGATAGTATAAGAAAAAATTTACCAGTGCACAAAATATATGGACAGGAAAACTGCTTTTAAGGAAATGAAAAGATATTCATTACAAAACATCCATTAAAATTATTTGGAAATAATGAAGCAAATATGGGCACCCTAGATTTGTAGATTATCTTTGCATAAATTCATAGAGAAGAATGTTCCTACTGTAAGCACTCTCTTTATAGTTATCAAAATACTCCTAAAAACTCTGACCTCTGGCCTGATATCAAAGAACTGAAACATAGGGGAAATAATGTCCCCTAAAAGATTGCATGCCTTTATTCAAAAGGCAAGGGAGAAGAATTAAAGAAGCTCTTCTGCTTGTTGTACAAGGGAAATTTGGAGAGAAAATTATGTACATCCCATATTAGAACTTATTTTCCCATTATTCTATCTCAACAGAGAATGTGAAGATGACCAAAGATAACCACTCCATGACAACTGAATTTATCCTCACAGGATTTACTGATGAACCAGAGCTGAAGCCCCTTCTCTTTGTGGTGTTCTTTGCCATCTATCTGATCACCATGGTGGGGAATCTGGGTTTGGTGATATTGATCTATATGGAACGTCGTCTTCACACACCGATGTACATCTTTTTGGGCAACCTGGCTGTAATGGATTCCTGCTGCTCTTGTGCTATTACCCCCAAGATGTTAGAGAACTTCTATTCAGAAGATAGGATGATTTCCCTATATGAATGCATGGGACAATTTTATTTTTTCTGTCTTGCTGAAACTGTGGACTGCTTTCTTCTGGCAGCAATGGCCTATGACAGGTATGTGGCAATATGCAGCCCACTGCAGTACCACACCAGGATGTCGATGAAACTCTGTGTTCAGATGATCATAGGGGCTTACATAGCTGGAAACCTGCATAGCATGGTTCATGTAGGTTTACTGTTCAGATTAACTTTCTGTGGATCTAATCACATCAACCACTTTTTTTGTGATGTGTTTCCATTGTACAGACTTTCTTGTGTTGACCCCTACATCAATGAACTGATGCTACCCATCTTGGCAGGGTCAATTCAGATCTTTACTAATATCACAGTTCTTATCTCTTATCTTTACATACTTTTCACTATCTTCAAAATGAAATCCAAAGAGGGAAGAGGCAAAGCCTTATCTACTTGTGCTTCCCACTTTCTCTCTGTTTCAATATTTTATGGTTCTCTTCTTTTTGGGTATGTTCAACCAAGTTCAGTGAAAGAAGAAGATAAAGATATACCAGTTGCTGTTTTTTACACTCAAGTAATTCCTTTATTAAACCCTTTTATTTATAGCTTAAGAAATAAGGAAGTAATACATTCTGTAAAAAGAATTCTCATGTATAAATCCCATAGCATTCCGAAAAAAACATAAACTTCTCTAACAAACTCCTTTTATTTTGTATCAACTTTTGACAAAGTTCAGAGATGCAGAGAAAAATGTAAAATGGTCATTTTGAATATACAATATTAAAACTAGAAACTATGATGAAGTGTAAATTAAGTAATATATTACAGATACATATGTTCAAATAAAAGGTTTTCTACTGAGATAAGTTTCAAAATAAAAGCTGAGTCCCTAAGTCAAAAGAAAATGATTTCTCCTGAGTTTATGAATTGTGTCAGAGAGTCATTGTTTTCAATGTTCAACAAATTCAAGAAATCCTAAGAGAAGATCATATACATACTCAATATGGTTGGAAAATATATAGGATCCCTAATCATACAATCCAGCTATACTCCATGTTTTCAAATATTAATCCCTTCAAAAACACCACCATTGATCAGATCTAAACTATGCTTTTGATTTTGATTCTCAACGGGTTTTTTGCTTAAAAGGTTATGTTTCAATGTGGATTCATGCAGAATATGTATTCTCAAGTTCAGAAAATTGTCATCTCTCATCTGAGCTGTTAATCCTTTCCAGCTGTCTGAATACCCTATCTTTATAATCAGAGTTTGTCATTCTGTTTATTAAAAATGATGTAACATATTAAAATCCATATGGATTGGAATGTTTTCATGTTGTTTGACTAGTTATCCATGAAGAATGACATTGCAATCTTGAATATATCAATGAAATCAACTATTTGCTCCCCTGATGTCATTACTCGGCATTATTTGTCTTGTTATTAAGAGTATGATTAAACTACCTTGCTTCCATTATACATTATTGTTATGTCAGTAGCTGAAAGTGGGAGATTGTGTACAAGCATTTGAGCAAAAAAATAATTTTTTACTAGTTAGTATAAAATGAAAGAAAGAAAGAGCTTATTCAGTTATTAATTCAGAATTAATAACTTAATTCTAGTTATTAAGCACTAAACTAGAGCTTTTCATAAATTGCATACCAGCATTTTTTATGCTTTTCTACAGTGAAAACTCACACAATGAAATATCTTATACCTTAAACAGATTCTCTAGGTCCCCCAGGAATATGGTTGGGACTTAGTTCAATACTTCCATTGCCTCCTAGCATTTTACAACTCCATTCACAGTACCATAATTTATAGTTAATTCCAACTGTTTACAGTGCAATAAACACATTGAACAAACGTATATGGATAGAAAGCAATGTAGCTTATACACCAGCAATTCTACATAGATGGGATATGAATAACATGTTTGAGAGCTCCAACAATAGAAATCAATAGTCTGGGGTATTTAGTTAAATTAGCATTAGAAGTAAATGTAACTTAAAGAATGAAAATATATTGATATTTGGTGGAAAACAAGAATAATAACATTACTGTTACATAGCAGAGTCAATATTTATGAAAATAAGTTTGGCCCTGAAGGTAGGGAAGGAGGGCAGTGAACAACGCAGAGAGAGTGAGTAACTGTTGGTTAGAGCTTTTGGAGAATGTGAGAAATATGGATGGAAATATATCAAGTTCTAGGAATCTTTATGTTACCCTAGGATTTTGAATTTATCTTAGAAGCATCAAACATTGAAGATCTCTTGGGAGCACAGTAATATGATAATATTTTCAGAGATCTGATCTGGCTTTTGATTCGAGAGACTAAATTAAGTGAGATTAAACACAATAATTCATATAATAGGTGAGGAAATCTAAAATTAGGGGATGCTGCTGAAGGAGAGAGGTGTATAAATATAAGCACATTTTAAAAAAGAATAAATAGTAAATTGGAACTTTGGATACTAAAATGAGGGCTTATTCTATTCTTTTGCATATCAATGACTTTATATTTGATATAAATATTACCAATATTTAACACAGTGCCTGACATATTTGAGCACTCAATAAGCATTTTCTGAGTTTATGATGTATAAATTAATGTTATTAAATCTGTGATTGCTAGTGAATATAAACAATTTTTCATACAATTATTAACCATTTTTATTTTTGCTGGAAATCATTGTTCATGCCCCTTGCCAAGTTTTTCATTGAGGCTTATGATTGTCCCAATATTTATTTACGCAGTATACATCAAAAGATTATTGAACTTAACTGTGGGATATGTCCTGTAACTACTTGTTGAACAGTGCTTTGAAAAGTATTGCTTTTTTCCTTTCTTTGCTTTGTATATATGTTATACTTACAATTTTTAAAAAAGTTAATTTAAATAAATGGTTATTGATCTTGTATATGTAGTTGTGGATCATTTTATTCTCACTAATTTGTTTACCTTCTGATTTTGCTTAGAATACCCTGTTTTCCTTCTAGGTGTTCATATCTATTGATCATTAACTTTGTAATTTCTTTGATTCTCTTGCTGCTTAGAAAGTTCTTATGAAACCTCATATTCATTTATATTTTCTCATACTTCTTCTTTTTAACCTTTAATTGTTGAATCATTCTAGGATATATTTCATTTAATGATCTAGAACAAATCTCTAATCCTAGTTAGTTGGTTTTCTTAAAAATTAAGTGAGTTTGTTGTAATTACAGGCAAAATATCAGGGGTGGAATAAGAAATAGGTAAACAGATTGTTCAATCATTCAAGTAGATAAATAAAGAAAATATTGAAAGAGACTGGTATCAGATAATAAAATATGTGATAAAATTCAGTAATTGTAATAACTTCTATTAGTACAAGAATCAACATACAGGTGATTTAAACAATATGCTGTTATTAAGCAAACCCAAGAATATCATTAGAATAGCATCACAAATCAATCTAGAGAGAAATGATTATTTTATATCTTGTCCTTGACTTCTCCTACTTAGATCATCTTTCCTTGTGTTTTGTTCTATATTGTTCACTTAAACTTTTATAATGGGAAATCAGAAATAAAGACAAGTTGGATGTCCAGACTCCTATCAAGTAACTCCATTAAAGTTTTAATAGTTATTTAAGTTTGTACATGCTTTTTTCAGATGAATTAATAAGTGCATATTTTAATTAGTCAGTTTCAATTTCTTTTACAAGAAATAAGGATAGATAAAAATCGCCATAAACTAATGTTTTCCAGGTTTTAAACAATTTTTAGATTGCTTTAAAAGAGCGCAAAGAACAAAGTTTGTTTTTCTCCTAGTTAGATTTCTGCCCTCTACTTCTTGAACACTGTTAGTAGTTAAATCATGCATCCATTGATCCCCTTTCTCTTTTGCAAGGCACCAAGATTTCTTTTATGTATTTCTGATATGATATCAATTACATCAGGTACAGCATTACCAAACAGACTTTAGTGAGGGTCAGTTTATTAACTCTAGTGTCTCACAAAACTTCCTTAATTAATACCCCATGGTTTATTTGTTTTAGAGATCAAATCTCCCCACAGAAATAAAATGATGCCAATGCATGTAAACCCCTTTAGGATTTGATCGAAAACATATTTTGCACTGTAAAGAATGTAATATTATCACAGAACTATTACTCATCTTCTAGAATGTCATTCTTTAATCCCAAATGTTTTAGAGAACAGCATACTTATTTTGAAATTCTATAAATACAAATACCTTAAATTATTAAAGCAAGTAATGAACTATACAAAACCCTTCCCCGTGAAATCAAGGTAAGAGAAATATTCTGTTTATTTTGCTTTTCATAATAACATTAGTGAATATTTATTGCTCTAAATTTGCTCATTATTTTTTCATTGCTTGTAGATTTCCACTCCTTAGTTATCTTTCAAGTTTTCTCTAAGTTGAAGATTATGGAGACAAAGATGAGACTCAATACTGCAATGACTTTTTGTGATTATAAAATAGAATATCAAAGCATACATACAGTAAGAGCACATAGGAATTCTTTCAAATAATACAGGAATATGCACTGAAAGTCATTTCTTTTTTTTTTTTTTTTTTTTTTTTTAATTTTTTTTTAAAGAGAGAGGAAGGAAGGGAAGGAAAGACAGAGAGAAGGAAGGAAGGATGGAAGGAAGGAAGGGAGGAAGAAAGGGAAACATTTTCTTGTTTTATTATATTTTGTTTGTTTGTTTGTTTTTTACATGGGCTGGGGCCGGGAATCGAACCGAGGTCCTCCGGCATGGCAGGCAAGCACTCTTGCCCGCTGAGCCACCGCGGCCCGCCCAGTCATTTCTAATTTATATGACTATTAAATGGTTCATACTTAATGTTTGAAAAAAATCAATAAAATATCGTCAAAATACTTTATATTGATGTTATCATTTTGCAAAATTAACCAGGTTTTTCTAAAGAAACTACATGATTTACATCTTAAGATAATAACTTCCAATGCATCATGTTATATAGAGTGGAGAGTATTGAAAAACAAAATGAAATTTGTTCTCTAAAATTCTAGTAAGTTTAAAAGACTATTTTTTTTTAAGAAATGGAAAATCAAAATATGCTTAATTTTTTATATCAAAGTATGGGTATATAGTTTCAAAAATTCTATAAATAAACAAGAAAGAAAAATAATAGTGAGTCAAATGAGATAAGGGAAAACCATATTTTACAAAATAATTTTTTTAATAATTTCTTTTTTTTAGTGTCTTCTTCCAAGTTAAAAATCAAAATCTGCCCATCATCCAGAAGGTAAGTTACTATTATTGTGAGGCTATGAAATATAAATTCATTTGTCACAGGTATTCCTAGTCAAGATGGTATTTAAATCATTCTCCATTTTTGCAGCATTTTAAAGGTGTTTGCAAAGAATTATGTCACCAATGTTCTCAAATGCTACAGTCTAATCTATTTTTCTCAAATCCATGCATGTATGTATTTAAAAAGCAACGTAAATTAAGATAGATTGTTTGGGATATATAAAACATACTTGAACGTTTAGAATATGGAGATCATTGTGGCTGGATATTTAGTTAGATTTTTAGTAAGTAGCATTATATGTAAACTTTTCCTTGAATAGTGAATGGAAACAATTTTGATATTTTAACAAGAATAAAAGGACTAAAAGCAATGCATAGTGTTTACTGAAATGAGTGTGGTATCGAGGTGGAGGAAGGTTGTAGATGAGCAATGACTGGACAGAGTGACAAAGTTGGAAGAGCAGCTGAAATGAAAATGGAACTGGATAAGCTTGGAGAGACTTTAAATGACACCCAAGAAATTTGAATCTATCCTAAAGAAAATAAAGTATAATGCCATTCTGGAAGCAGGCTCTGCTTCTGTCAGTATCAGGAAAGTAGGTCCACTGTATTCCAAAATAGATCTGAAAATATTAAGGGAAGGTGAGCTTAAATGAATAATCAAGTAATTGGGAGGTCTTATGTGATCAGCTAAAAATATTAGGAGGAATCTCTGTGGAGCAGGTTGAATAGGGTAAATGATGGGTACTTTTCTTCTATACAGTGTGGTAGGGGTCACATTTAATTCTTTTTCCTGTGACTATGCTGTTATTGCAGCACCATCTATTGAATCTGGGGAGGTGGGGGGGAGCTCATGGGCCAGGAATCGAACCCAGGTCTCCCCATGGCAGGTGAGATGATGGATATTTTTAAACTTCATAATTTGTTTACCATTATGAGGGTATTCTCAGAAACCTAATAATATCATAACATCAAGGAGAGACTGAGAGCAAGGAATGGATGTATTCAGGTAAATGGAGAAAAATGATGATTTCTAGTAACCTTAGAGAAACTGTTCTTGTACAGGCACAAATAGATTCCACATTGTGTTCACATAAATATGAAGGTGAACTATACAAATTAATTATTAAATATATGTGGATATTTATTTCCCAATTTTCCAGATATGTTTCATGAAAGATGAACAGTCCCCCATTAATACTTAATAATCTATATCCACCTCCTAAATGTATAAAATAACATATGTACTGTGTGCCATTTTTAAACATAATTCCAACTGAATAATGTAAAACATGTTTAATCAGTGCAGAACAATACATTCACACGATAATTGCTTTTAAGGATACTATAAAGATATACAATACAAAAACTGACATGAGATTATTTGAAAATACTGCACCAAATATGGACATCCTAGATTTGTACATTAACTTTCTGTAAATACATATGGAACACCTACTACTCTCAGGATTCTCTTTGAAATTATGAAAATATCCTATGAATCCTGACCAAATACTTTGAGATCATAGATGTGGACTATAAGGTATATAATATATGTATTTACAGATTTTGCATATCAATACCCCCTAGAATATGTGTGAATGTAATAGAATGCCAATAAAAGATGATTGAAGAAACTCCTCTTCCTGTTGTACAATGGGAAATTTGAAGAGACGTGTAGACATGTTCTAAATTATCATTTTATTTCTCCATTATTTCTATTCCTACAGAGAAAGTGGGGATGAAAAAACATAACCACTCCATAACAACTGAATTTATCCTCACAGGATTTACTGATGAACCAGAGCTGAAGCCCCTTCTCTTTGTGGTGTTCTTTGCCATCTACCTGATCACGATGGTGGGGAATCTTGGTTTGGTGGTACTGATTTATATGGAGCGCCGTCTCCACACACCAATGTACCTCTTTCTGGGCAACCTGGCTCTGATGGATTCCTGCTGTTCCTGTACTGTTACTCCCAAGATGTTAGAGAATTTCATTTCGGAATACAGAACAATTTCCCTCTATGAATGCATGGGACAATTTTATTTTTTCTGCATTGCTGAAACTGTGGACTGCTTTCTTCTGGCGGCTATGGCCTATGACCGGTATGTGGCCATATGCAGTCCACTGCAGTACCACACCAGGATGTCGATGAAGCTCTGCATTCAGATAACCACAGGGACCTACATTTTTGGAAATGTGCATTCCATAATCCAGGTGGGGTTACTGTTCAAGTTAACATTCTGTGGTTCCCATCAAATCAGTCACTTTTTTTGTGATATGTTTCCACTGTACAGAATTTCATGTGTTGACCCCTACATCAATGAACTGGTGCTACACATCTTTACAGGGGTAATTCTAAGTTTCACAATTACTATAGTCCTGATCTCTTATTTTTACATCCTCTTCACTATTTTCAAGATGAAATCCAAAGAAGGAAGGGGCAAAGCCTTATCAACTTGTGCATCCCACTTCTTTTCTGTGTCAATATTTTATGGTTCTCTACTTTTTGTGTACACTCAACCAAGTTCAGTCAAAGAAGAAGATAAAGATATAGCTGTTGCTATTTTTTATACTCAAGTAATTCCTTTAATAAATCCTTTTATTTATAGTCTAAGAAATAAGGAAGTAATAAATGCTGTAAAAAGAATTGTAAAGAATAAATCTCAGAATATTCTGAAGTAAGTGTCAGACCCTGTATCAAACTGATTTTAATACGGTAAATTTTTTCAAAGGCAAGTGATATGCAGAAAATGTAAAATGGCCATGTTGTACATAAAATACTAAATCCATAAAATTAGATTATATGGAAGCATACTAATCTTTAAATGGATGTATACATTCAAAAAGTAGGGTTTCTAACGAGATGTATTGCAAACCCTACACTCATAGAATCCATTGAGTACAAGTTAATGATGACTCCTGAGTTCACAAATTGTGTCAGACTGTAATTAGTTTCAATGTTCAATAAATACAACACATATTAAATAAAGATCACATTATATAGATATAATATTGTTGGTAAATGTATAGAATCCCAGGTCACACAAACATAAATCCTGGTTTTCAATTATAAATCCCTCCTTAGGAAACACCATTGATGAGATGGAAACTGTAATTTTGAATTTGATTCTCATTGATTTTGCTCTAGAGATTATGTTTGGATATGGATTCATGCAGAAAATGTATTCTCAAATTAAGAACATTTTCGTCTCTTCTCTTAGGTATTTCTCTTCCCAAAATGTCTGAAATAGAGCATCTTTAAAAGGCAGATATATTATTGTGCTGTGGGAATGATGTGACTTATAATGAAATCCCTGTGGATTTGGATGTTTTCAGGTAGTTTGATTAGTTTTTCATGATGGATGACACTCAACTCCTGAATATATCAGTTCAGTCAGTTATTTGATCCCCTGATGTCATTAATAGTCTTGTTTGCTGCTAGGAATATCACAAATCTGCACTGTTTTCACCATAAATTATTATTATCACACCATAGCACAAAGAGGGAGCCTTTAAGGAATCACATGAAAAAAATATTCGTGTATTATTTAAAAGTGCGAAATGAAAGAATAACTTTGAAACTACTATCCACTAGGTGATAAACTAGAATATGCACACATATATACACTGCCTGAACAAGATTTAGGCATTATTTTTCATCAGTTTCCAGGGCAAAACTCACACTAGTAAATATTTACTAGTTTACCCAAGTTCATCTATGTCATCATTGAATAGAGTTGAGATTTGGGTCAATACTTCCTTTTATCCAAGCATTTGGATTTAATTCACAGTAAATTAAGTCACAGTTATATCAAAATGTTTACAATTGAAGTAGTATATTGAACACACACATATGAATACAAAGCAATGCAGACAAAACACAACCAATCGTCGATTGTGTTGGATGTATATAACATACTTGGGAGTTCAGATATTGGAGATGAGCCTTGCCCAGGGTATTTATTTAAAATAGCTTTAGATTAAATATGACTTAAAGGATGTAAATCTTCTTGATATTTGGGTAAGATAGGAATAACAGCATGGACAGAATCAAAGTTTATATAAATGAGTTGGCCCTGGATCAGCGCAGTGCACAATGTGTGGACAGAATGAGAAACCTGGCAGTGCTGTTGCTATGATTCTTGTTGAATGTGGAGAGAAAAGATGAAAATAAGAATCTTGACACTATCCTAAAGAATCGTAATTGATCTTAATTCATCTAAGAAGGATCAAAAATTTGGGCAGGCAATGGTGACTCAGTGGCAAAGTTCTAAACTGCCATGACAGTAAAAAGCGAACCGTAAGTTAAACATGGTTCATAGTTAATAGTACAACTATAAAAATGTGCTCTCATCAATTGTAACAAGTGTACCACACCAATGCAAGTTGTTCACAATAGAGTGGAATGTCTCTGTATTTTATGCACGATAAAAATTAGTATTTAAAAAACCAGCATGTGAATAAATATCTCTCTTATTTCCCATCCTAAGGGTTTTTAACTATTTGTATTTTCTTCTTTTGTGTTTTGTGTTACCCAGTTCACTTTTGGTTTTATTATGGAAAATAATAAATACAAACAAAGTGCATATCACTGCACCTCACCAGCCTCAATAAAATTTTAATACGATTATTTAAGTTAGTTTGTAATGGGTTTTTATTTTCATTTTTGAAATAATAAGCAAAGATTTTAATTCCTCAGTATTAATTTCTAATATAGTTAATACAGTTAGATAAATACAATAAAAAATATTTTACTAGGTCCTAAATCTTTTTTTCTTTTTTTTCTTCATTTCTTATTGGTCCTAAATCATTTTTAAGTACATAGAGAAATCCAAAGACCAAAACATTTTAGAATTAGATGGATGTACACTTCTGTTCCACCCTCTATTTGGTGGACAATGTTAGTAGTAAGTCTCACGTTCATTAATCCTCTTTTTTTTAATACCATGATTTTGTTTATGTATTTGTGCATCCCTGTACTCAACCTTCATCTACATTGAAAATCAGAATTTGTGAATTGTTTGTGGCCAGTAAGGCAGAAAAGGTAATTTTCTGAAAGTTTACCAGAATTATGTTTTATTTATTTGAAAGAGTTCTACAAACTGGAGTCATTCACTCTGTGAATGCATTGTGTGAAATCTGACATTACCTTCAACCACTTTGTCATAAAGGGGGAAGCCAGTCTGGGCATGAAATCAACACTCAATGGAGGATATAACTGAGGAACTCAGTGAGAAATAGAACCAGACTAAATAGGATAAAATGTTTCTTTTGGGTTTGTAATTCAGTAGATTTTCTTACTGTTTGAACTGTTTGGAGAGATATTTCATTTGCCACTGAAGAAATAATATCTCATATATTCATGGTTCTTGTTTTACCTCCTTTTCTGTTCCATTTTAAATAAATACTCAACAATTTTTTTGTGTGGGGGGGGTACATGGTCCAGGCATCAAACCCAGGAAATCCACATGAAAGGTGGACATTCTAACCACTGAACTACCTGTGCACCCTCAACAATTTATTTTTAAAAATAACTTTTCAGTTTCCATTTTGACATTATAGCATATCTGTTGAGTCATTTATTTTTATTAGCATGTATTACTTTCCAATAATTTCATTTAAGAAAAACTTAAGGGAAAACTATCATTTTAATTTGTGCACAGAACTAACAAGGTGAAGCTCAGGAATCAACCCAGGTCTTCTTGTCCAGAACCCTTGTTCTTAACCACTAAGCTATTCTACGCATAGCAAAAGTAACAGGAATGGAAAATTCTTTCATTAAGCTAAGGTGTGATGTGCACAGAGAAACAGAGCAGAGAGCCAAGAGAAATGTCAATCAATGACATTGACACAAAAACGTGTTTTGAAAAATCTTAAACTTAGAGAAGAGTGTAAATAACTATAGAAGTAATACCATGTATGTTTTTTATCACGATTAAACTGTTAGTAATTTTCCTTTTTCTCACTCCATCTCCGTATGCATGTGTGTGTCTGTATGTGTGTGTGTATATATATATGTATATGTTTATATATATATATATGGATGGATATGTATATATAAAAGAGAAAACTATAGGTTCTGACCTCATGACATTTTGCCCTGGAATATTCCAACAGATATCCCAAAAGGACAAAGAATATCCTACATAATCATAATATTATCATAACCAAGAAACGTACCAATAATTCAATACCATATAATATGTAATGTGTGTTAAAAATTTTCCCAATTGCTTTCAACGTGTATTTAATATTCCAACAAGATTTCAGTTCAAGGTCAATATTTCCTTCCTGTTACCATGACTCATTAGACACCATTAGACTAGAAGAAGCCTCTCGATTTTTTTTCCCTTTCGTGACATTTAAGTTTTCAACTCTTCATGACAGTTTATCTTGTATATATATACCCACAATCAGTATTTTTCTGACATTTCCTTACAATTGCATATTAAACTTTTTGGCAGACTGAGTGTGTTATGTTTTCCTTTTTGCATCACAATGATAGACCATATTCTCATAACAGGTGATGCAAACTTAGATAACTAGAGGTTAATGTGGTAACCAAACCATGCCATGCTAAAGATCACGTTTATTTTATAACTAAAATTAAATTGGTGGTAATACATGGAAACAATGTGAATTTCCAGATTCCCAACCTCTTCAGTGCTTTTAGGGTATATTTATACACCTCACTTAAATCTATTATTACATTGGAGGTGTAAATATAGTGCTTTATCTGATTTCTACCTGAATTCATTCTGAAAAGAATAATTTTATCTCAAGGCAATTTAAACTTTTTAAATAACTTAAAAATTTAAGAACAATTTTAAATTTCTAAAAAAATTGTGATGACACTACAGAGAATTCCCATATATGTCACGACAGTTACTCCCATCGATGGTACATTTGTTACAATTAATAACCAGAACAGATTTATTGTTGTTAACTAAACCCTGGATTTACTACGCTTTCCTTATTTTATACCCAATGTTCTTTTTCTGTTTCAGTAAACGATGTTACATCTAGTCGCCATGTCTTTTAGCCTCCTCTTGACTGTGAATGTTTCTGAAATGTTTCTTGTTTTTTTTTTTTTTTACGACCTTGTAAAATCAGGGAGTATTTGTTTATTAATTGTAGAATGTCTCTTAGTTGGGATTTGCCTGATTTTTTAATGATTAGTCTGGGTTTATGTGTGGATGAAGAAGACAAAAAAATATAAATTGACATTTTAATAACATCGTATGGGTAGTAAAAACTAATATCATGGCTTACAATGGTAGATGATGACCTTGCCCATCTCTTGAGGTAATATTTGTCAAGATTCTCCACTGAAAAGTCAGTATTTTCCATTTCCATACTGTACTCTTTGGAAAAGGTCACTATGTGAAATCCACAAAAGGAGGGAGGAGTTGGTGACATCTCCTTGAGGGCATTGTTTCTACCACAAATTATATAGAATTCTTCTGCAGGGAATATTTGTTCCTTTCCCGCATTTATTTATCTATGGAACAATTTAATTATATCACTATGGATTCATCTATATTTATTTCATACATGCATCTATTTAAACATATCTCCACTGAGAAAGTTGTACATGAATGATTGCAGCAGCATCCTTCACAACCGACAACTCATTCTATACTGTACATGGGGTGACAGAGGATGAAAATAGACAACATATAATGAAAAGGAAGTAAAAAGTGGAGGGAAACACACTTCTGATTTCAAAACTTATTGTCAAGCTACAGTAAGCAAGGCAGCATGGTACTGTAGAAAAAATAAGCACATATTTCAAGGAACCAGAATAATCATTGGATGCAGCTACCCCAAGGAAGGTGTGTGATCTTGATGAGGACATTTCCTTTAACCAAGTCTCAATCTAGAGGCTTACTCAGTTGGTACTGTCAGTGACCAGTGCACTCACTGCTAAGGAAATCAGGTGGAATTCAATCTGTGAAACATAAATCCACTAAAGTCTGCCTCATTCGCTGTTCAGACTACTCGTTTCTTATAAGTTCAGGAACAGCCCCTGGATACTTCTTGTTCTTCTCTTTTTATGGATATCCTATAAAAGGAAGGTGAACCTTGAGCATCAACTGCTGCAGATAGTGTCTAGCCACATTTGCAACTTCTTGTTTCTCCTTACATTTGGCTACTATCTCTGGCAGACTAGGCAGCTCATATTATGGGGAGATAACAACAGATTCCTGAGGGGTCTGAAATCCATGTGAGCACACAATTTCAGGACAAGTCACTTTGATTTGTCTATTCAGTGTCAGATTTGAGGAAAGGAGCACTGAAGATACCTACTGATCACGTGAATGCCAATTACATTCTTTACTAATGTCATTGTGTAACATCATCCTTACTTCTTCCTGTTCTTTGGGTCAATGATCCCTGCAAACCTTATGTCACCTTTTCTTGCCTGCTGGCCTCCTGTCACAAGCAAATAGTGAATAGGTGGGAGCAATAGCTTTAAATATACTGGGATTCCCAATGTGGTCCTTGATCTCATTTACACTCTGAGAACCAGGACTTCTAAACTACATACTGTTCAGAGATAAGAGGACAGAAAGTGTAAATTTCCTAAGTGCATCGTTAAGAAATTCCAGGTTCTATGTGTTCGACCTACTGAGGAGATGGTACCACGCAAACAATCTTCATTGATTTTTTAAATATACTGCCCCATAGAAGTTGCAGCCCCATTGTAACAGGTCTTTCACTCCAAAATTACTTCCCAGTTGTATTTTATGATGACCATCCAGAAATATTTTAAGCCAAGAGCTTCTAAAAGATGTTGGTTATGGTGGGGAGGGAGGTTTGTGGATCAGAAATTGTTGAATGTCACCCATTTCTTTGGCTGTAAAATACATTTCTCAATCCAGTGCAATGTTATGAACTATGATCTAAGCCCTACGATAGTGGTGTTGCTTGAAGCTTTGTAGATAAGAAAAGTTACCCATTTATGAATTAGGTATTGCCTGTAAGAGCTGTTCACCAATCAGAGTGAAAGGGTTTCATGGTAGCCAACTTGCCACCAAGTGGTTGATTGAGCTCTTTGAAACATATTATCATATTGGAACACTACCTTTGTCTCTGTTTCTCTCAAGTTGAAAACATGAGAACAACAGCAGCTAGAACAGAATGAAAAGTGGAAGTGAATGCCTATGCTATTTCACACAATCATGCCTCTATCCTAGCCAATATAGACACTCAGTTCAAGCACCCATTGAGCCACCATCAATTAGCTGATAAACTAAGCCAGGTGACTCAGTGGCTGAGTCATTCTATTTACCTTACAGTTTAGTGACTCTTCCATGGTTTATGTTCTCTGGTGGGCATTAACAAGTGATATAAATACCTCCACACTTCATATCCTCTTCTATAGATCCATACATATTATTCCACAGATCTTCTAGTTCCTGAATATTTTGTCTTTCTTCCTTCAACCCACTGAAAACATCCAAGCCATTTAATTCATTCAAAATTTATATTATCTTACCCTATTACACATTTTTTCATTCAATAAACACAGCTGATCAATCCATTGCCCCAGAAGGAAGATTTTCCCTTCTTAATGCATTTTAAGCTCCCTAAGTGAAGCTGTAAATCTGCCCCAACACATTTCAGCTGATACTAAAATATCCAATTGAACCATCTTAGAACTAAGCTTTGTCTTTTTCCTCCTCTATCTATCTTTTCCTTCCTCTGTCAGTTGTCTAAACAGAACTCCTACAAGAGCATAGTAAACATCTCAGGCAGAGATGTCAATGCAGCAGGATGGAGAACACAGGTGTTTGGACACCTGTTAATGCAGCCTACTATGTCTTATGTCCCTGCTTGTGACTGATTCTGCACATAGCATTGTCATCTTCTAATGAATTATTCTTGGCCCAATGGGACTTATACTGGTCTGAGAAATCCAAGCTGATGTAAAGCACTTCTAGCCTCACAGCCAATAGAACCCCATAGTCAGAGCTCTAACTCTCACAGTGTTCATAGTGCATCAGGGAGCTCTTTTTGCATACTTTATAATTCTCTGCTGCATAAGTAAAGCCATGCTCCAAAACTCAAAAGAATCTATGTTGTGATTCTCCTATTTGGACTCCCCTCATAAATAGTCCATGAACTCTATATCTCTTCCAAGAGGCAATAAGTCTACTAAATCCTACAGTCCACATGTCAGGACTGCTTACAACAGATCTTGAACATATCAAAAAGCCCATTCCTTTTCTGGGGCCCTCTTCTGCGAGCACTTCACCCCGATTTGGACAGATGAACCTCTGTGGTATTTTTTTAACTATGTCAGATATTTAGGACTGTTAGATTATAAATAAACAGAAGACCTTGAATTATTGAATCATAGCGCTAAAGGAAGAGTTCAACAAAAATAAAGTTCACATTGTCACATTTCAATGTCTGCATACAACATTATCGTTATGTTTGATTTGCAACTTAATGAATACTATTTGATACATCTGTTCTCTTTGTCTTTTTATATTCTAAATTAACCTTCAGTCAATCTTGTTTCAGCACCTAACTTTATAACTGTTAATGCCTTTCATGATTACAGCACAACCATTGACTCTTTTAGTTTCATCATCATATTTTACTTCCAAATAACTGCATTTAAAAAAACTTAAGAGACAGAGAAGCTTTTAAATTTGTACATAGAAGTGCTAAGATGAAGCTCAGGAATCAAACCCAGGCCATCTTTCTCCAGAATCCATGATTTTACCCATAACATCATACTAGGCATAGGATGAAGAAGTAGAGGTAGTGCAACACAGGACAGACTTTTGAGAGCACAGAGATTCAAGAAAAATGTGGCTCACCACCATAAAATATCTTGCAAACATCATATCAAGTGTACATTCTATTAACATGACTTATAATTGTGGAAGAAGAATTTGACCTCTTGCCTGAGGTAATATTTGTAATTTCTCCGTCCAAATATGACTGCTGTCCCCATTTCTGTACTGTATTATTTCTGAAGTCTACAAAGGAGTAAGGAGATAAAATCTACCTCTTTAAGGCCAGAGTAAATTATAAATTACTTAGATTTTTCTGCAGGAGGTATTTATCTCTTATCCTCCCTTAATTTTTATATTCAATCACTTATTAATATCAGTTTGGATTCTTGGACATTAGTTTTATACTTTGACTTATAACTCAACTACTTAAATCATTTAGTGTCTCAAATTATACCAGCTTTGGTTTTGGGGTGCTAATTCAGTTTTCTTTTGTCTTCCTTTGGCATATATCCATCACCTTGTATATGGGTTTGTGGGGTTTTTTTCTAGGACTTCCTGACTTTTTGGCACTATGTGAAGCTTTAGGCTCTTCTTGCATCTTCCCTTCCCTATTCCTATATCTGTCATTTCTCCAATGCTCTTGGCTCCTTTTAATGGGGAATGGTAATAAAGCAAAGCTCTGTACAATAGGTGAACTCATAGTCACCTGGCAGTCATTCTTCCCAGGCCCCTGCTTGTCGCAGAGTGAAGAGATCTATTTGTATTCCCATTGCTCCAATCCAGAAACTGAGACTGTAGTTTTTAGGGTTTTAGCCTTTCTAGTAGATGTTTCATTGTTATTTTAATTTGCAATTCCCCAATGGCAAATTATATTCACCATCTTTCATATGCTTATTTGTATCTAGAAGTCTTCTTTAGTGAAGTGTCTCTTAGGTCATTTGTTCATTTTAAAATTGTAACTTCATCTTGTACCGCAATAATTAGCTGAATATCTGTATTACTACTACTAGGATTCTTTGAAATTTCTGGGGTTTTCTCTAGCAAGGATTATGTTATGTGTAAATGTAGATGCTTTCAATTCCAATTTTCCAATTTGGTTTCCAATGTCTTACCTTATTGTCCACACTAGAACTTCGAATGCGATATTAACAGCAGTGGTTGAAGTTGGCAGCCTTTGTTTGTTCTGGATCTTGTAATCAAGAATTTAGAATTTAACGAATGATTATTACTACTGAATTATTATGTAGCTATTTCCTTTTACTTTCTAGTATATTAGAAATACAAAGAGAAATACCTGAAATTGTGAGCGGTAATCCAGCTGCCTTGATAATTATTGCATAACTTACAGACTTTATCTCCTCATCTTGTGATTGTAAAAAACCTGTGGATCTCTGAATCTGGTCACCTGGTCATGGTGACCCCAGCCTGGTCCTCAGCCAGACATTTCTCTTCAGCAACTAGTAGCAGGATTGCAAAAAAACAGATGCATAACTTTTGTGGGCACAGCAGCAGCTTGAACAAGAATTTAAGCAAAAGAAAGCAAAATTTAAGAGTTATATTCAGCTAAAGAGGAGGCTCTGGAAAGGCAAATACAGTGTGACAAACTGCAGAGAGCTATGTGCCACACCTTCAGACACAGCAGTGGGAAACCCAGGCAGAGAAGGAAAATATCAAGGCAAGTGCTGCAGTCTCTGAGAATACCAAGGAAGAAGATGCGGATAAAGTGAAGAGATAGGGGAGAAAGGGAGTTGCCTCATTTCAGGCAGTTATAAAAGAAACAATTTATGACTATGAACACCAGTTCCACCTCAGGCTCCAAGAAATGGACCTAGTATCAAGAACCTACACTGAGGGAAACAGCTGACTTAAGAGGAAGCCTGTCCAAAAGCCAAGAGGAAGAAAATTTATAATATGAAACTAAAATACCGAGAATGTGCTGGAAAATTCAGGTCTGCTATGATGACCATAGAGAAGGAAATTGCAGCTTTGAATGATAAACTAACAGAGGCTGACAACATGGTTAAAAAGTCAGATGCCTCAAAGTTTAAAGAATTGAATCATTATCTGGGAGCCAAGAAATCTTGTAGGATTGATTTGAAGATGTATGTAGCTGTATGGAACATACAAAAATCTCTTCTACAGAAAGATACTGACAAAGTGCAGAAAGAATTGCATAAAATTTGTTATCTCTTGGAGCAAGAGTGACAACACAACCAGTTAAAACACATGTGGCAGAAGCCAATGACACATTTCTGGAATCTCAGCACTTGTCAATGAGATTACCAGTGAATGGAGTTTGCAATAACCTCAGAACAAATCTTAAAAGTTGAAAAGCTGAAGAAGAAAGATCAGGAGGAAGATGAAGAAGGAAGATTTACTAAGACAAAAGATAAAAAAAAACAGATGTTGAAGAAGAAGCAACAGTACCATTAGCATATGCTGTAACTCACTAAGAATTTTCAATCCAGTTACCAAACAAAAGGAACATTTAGAAGCACCAATGCTTCAGTCCATTCCTTAGATACAGACTTACTGTTGCCATCTGGAGATGCTTTCATTAAATCAGACAATGACATGTTTAAAGATGGACTGAGGAGAGCACAGTCTACAAAGCTTGGGAACCTTGGGCTCATTGCAATCTGAAGCTTTGGGTTATAGCTACCATGAAAAATCTGTCAGAAACTTGGATGACTCATATTTTGCACCATTGGTAGGTGAAGACTTTGTCTCTGAGAATTTTGTGACTGCCTCCCTTGGGTCATTGCAAATGCCAAGTGGGTTTATGTTAACCAAGGATCAGGAAAGAGCAATTGAGGCAATGACACTGGAACAAGAAAAGATGGTTCTCTCCTCTTCAGTGTCACCAGGGTGTAGAAAGCACTTATGTCTCCCCCAGGGGTTGCCACATAGTCAATGAGATGGAATGGAATCTGCTGCAGAAAGAGGTACAACAGGCTGAAAACAACCTTTCTAGAAGTTGTGATATGTGTTCCAATCATAAGAAAGAGTTATAAGGACTTCAGATGCAGAAGGATGAAACAAGAGCCCAAGTAAAAAAAAAAGTGAAGGTGATGCCCAGAAAAAATAATAACTAGCTAGAGAAGGCAATGAAAGATAAGCAGGAGATGGAAGAGTTCATAAAACAGAGCACTGAAGATTCAAGTCATCAGATCTATACACTTGTCCTAAGATCCCAAGCATCTGAGATCTTATTGGAAGAGTTACAAGAGGGGTTTTCTCAGGCAAAGAGGGATGTTCAGGATGGCAGTGCTGTTGCAGTCATGGGAAGAGGTTTCAGAAGAGCTTATAAGGCTACAGAAAGATAATGACAGCCTCCAGGAAAAGCATAGCTTGCATGTGTCATTACAGCAAGCAGAAGACTTCATCCTCTCAGATACTATAGAGAACTCTGGGAGTTGGTATTAAAATACTGTGGGAACATCATTAATGTACAGAAGGCAGCAGACAATGTGGAAGAAAAGCTAAAGGCTGATATGCTGCTTCAAAAAGAGCAGATTCAAGCAGAACAATGTTCAAAAGAAAACCTTGAAGAAACTAAGCAGCTATAAATAGAAAACTGCAAGGAGGAGATAGCTTCAGTTTCTAGCCTAAAAGCTGAATTAGAAAAAATAATAGTAGAGAAAAGACAGTAAGAGTCTCCCCTAAGAGAGAAGTCTCAACAGCTTAGAGGCTTCAGGAAATGAAAAATCAGTATAGAACAGTTAAAGAAAGACTAATGCTAAGAGTACTGTTGAGCAATTGATGTGTGAGGAGAAGAACAAATCTCAGAGACTGCAAGCAGAATAAGATGTCAGTGAGCAAGTCTAGAGAAATTTTGAAAAACTTTCTCAGATCTTTCTGGAGCAGTTGGAATGGATCCAGCATGCAGAGGCCTTGGAGTGAATCTGGATTATTCGGAGTGACACCAAACTGACAGACATTAACCAGCTTCCTGAGACACGACACCTGATAGTAGGACCCTTGCCTGCACTTTGGGTTTCTAACTCATCTTTACAGCAACATTAATTATTATTTAACTCTTAACTGAAGAAGTAGAAGTCACAACAAAAGGTAGTGCTTATTTCTAATGGGAGAAGACTGCACAGTACAGGAGCAGCAAAGAGCCGGGGAGATGTGCAGTGAAAGAACTTTCAGAAGAGAACACCAAGGAGACTCCAGATGGACTTCAGCAAATGTGGGATCAGATTTGGTGATGGAAACAGTGCCGTTTCCTTGCTGCTCTAACCAACATAGATTTTTGGAATACGTTTCTCAGCCCTAAAATAGCATGCCAAAAGTCTTTGGAATTACATATTTTGTTCATAGTTATTGTAAGCGAGAATTTTTTTTCTAGCTCAGCAGTAACAGTATTGAGCTAGCAGACAGAGATGTCATATGCTATATGAGTATTTTATAATAAAATGTGAGGTCTGAGAGCAGGCCACGGGCTAGTGACATTTTTTGAACCATTTTGTCTTATGTTAGAGGAGTTTATGTTCTATCAAAGGTTGCCTAAGAACTGTAAGACTGTGGCACACAAAATCAATTCAAGAACTGAATTATGGGAATTTGAAAACTTGGCCCTTGTGATATGTATTAGAAAATGAGGTTAAAGGAAAAGCACAAGAACTGTTAGGAAGCACTTTTTTCTGCAAACTTGGATGATCTTTGGACCCAGAATTACCATACAGAAGTTGAAGTGGCATCTTCCACTGTGTTTTGAAAACTGTTTTAGTTTAGTTATTGGGTCTATACTGAAGTGGGCATCTGCAACTATAGATGTCCCTCTGTGAACTGCAACCATAAATATTGTTGCGTTATCCTTTTCATTCACCTCTAAGCATCTTCTGATTTCCATTATGATTGCTTCTTTGACCCAGTGGTTACTTAAGTGTGTGCAATTTAATTTACAAAAATTCACAAATATTCTGGGTTTCCTTTCACGGTTTTTTACATAAATTCCATTGTGGTTGGAAAAGAATCTTTGAGTCAATTGATTTAAATTTTATGAGATTTGTTTTGTGACCAACATGGTCATTCATGGAGAATAATCCATCTGCACTTCTGTGCTAGTTTGAATCTGTTATGTACCCAAGGAAAGCCTACACTCTTTTGGTATAATCCTGTGGTGGCAGACCTGTTCTTCGGTAGGAACTTTTGATTAAGTTGTTTCCAAAATGATGTTTTCTTGCCTGTTCAATGCGTGTCTTCCACTTGCAGGAGTCCTTTAACAGATCTGTGAGAATTCAGGGAAAGTAAGAAAGAAAATGCCCCAGTGAGAAGTCAGAAGAGCACACCAGAGCTGAAAGAATCATTTGAAACCAGAAACCAGGAAAGAATGAAAGGAGACATTGCTGTGCACCTTATCATGTGACAGAGGAACCAGGATGCCAGCTACCTTTCCTCCTAAAACATATCTTCAAACAGGTGATGTAATTTCAATGTTTTTCTGGATTTAGAATTGTAGCTTGTAATTTCATACATTCCCTGGGTAAAAAAAAAATTTGTTTTAGGAATGGTGAATTCCAGTAGCATTCACAAGTGAAACAGATTTTCATACCACAGAAGTGGGGTGCTACGATTTGCAAATATCAAAAATGGTGGAATGGCTTTATAAATGGACAAAGGGAAGATTATGAAAAATTTGTGAGGAGATTGATAGAGAAAGCCTAGATTGGTTTGAAGAGAATGTTAGTTGAAACATGGATGCTTAAGGTACTTCTGATGAGGCATTAGAAACAAAAAATGAATGAGTCATTGCCAACTGGAAGAAAGGCAACTTTTCTTTCATACAGACAGAGAATTTGGCAAAATTGAGTACTGGTGTTGTATTGAAGTGGAAAACTTAAATGATGAGCTGAAATACTTAGGGAATGGATTTCCAAATTAAAGTAGAAAGTGCAGCCTGGCTTCCCCTTGCACCTTATGGTGAAATGTGAGAGGAAAGGGATAAGCAGAAAACTGAACTTTTGGGTAAAATGAAGCCAGAAATTGATGTTCTGGAAAATTCTGAGCTTCCAGAAAGTGAGACCCCAGAAAATAGTGCCCCATGTGAGGATTCAAAAATATGGAATCACTGAGCCATTATTGGACAAGCTATGATTGGAGATGGGGTTATCCTAGAAGTATTAGTGGAAGTTCCTATTGTCTGATAGTTTTGACCCATGTATGCTCCATGACAAGCCAACAACATTTTTGTGAGGTCTGCATGGACAGAACCACTGCCATTCTGGACCAAAAGGAACAGAAAAGGGAAAGATTGAAGGAAAAAATGCCTTCCTATGTAGAACCATGGAAGCTAAGGTCTGGAACCAAGAAATCTTGGGTCAGGGACGTAGACCCATCCATGCATGTGGAGAGGGTGAGTAAGCCATGGACGGAATGAGCCTTCTGCCTCAATGTTAAGAAAGAGTTTGGTACCCCACACCTCAGAAATGATGGAAAAAATCCCATGTGATTTGGGAGATCCTATGCACACCCACTGTTCTGAAGGAAATGCATCAGTGTCTCAGAGATGGCAGAGAGTCCGGATGCCTAAGGAGGGTGGGGCCAAGTAAAAGGTGATCTCCCTAATACTCCGCAGTGTTACAACTCTCACCCCAGTGTACAGATAGAACATACTTAAGCTGCTACTTGAGCCCTTGGAGAAGATGGGACTGCTGCTCTCTCAAGCCCCAAGGATAAAACTTCTTTCTATAAATGTCCCTCAGACTTTAAAATCTAATGGAGTTTGCCTTGCAGGTTTTTGGAATTGTTTGGGATCTTTGACCCCTGTTTTCATTCTAATTTCTCCCAATGAAAATGGGAGCATTTATCCTATGGTATCTATTTTAATTTGCTAAATCTACTGGAATGCAGTACTACCACAAATGGAATGGCTTGAGTAAAGGGAATTCATTTAGTTACAAATTTGGAGGTAAGGCAGCTGGCTTTCCTCTGGCTTTTTTTGTTATATGGGATGGCACATAGCAATGTCTACTAGCCTTCCTTCCCATCTTTGTGGAGTAAAACTCCATTCTCCTGGGTGGTTCCTTTCTGCATCTTCAAACGTTTAGGTCTAAGCAGGCTCTGAGCTCCTCTCTTCTGAGTTCTTTTAAGGTTCAATCTTTGCAGAAGGCACGTCCCTTAGCACACCACAGATGGAAACACTTATAGATAAAATTCACACACTGATGATTTAAGTCCACAGCAACAGAATTGGGCACCATCACCTGGCCAAGTTCACACCTGAAACTAACTACTATACTGTCCTTCCTTTGTATATAGGGGGTAGATAATTTGTTCTGAGTTACACAAGTCCCCAGACAGAGGAAAATTTTGCCTTAGGAATGATCATCCTGTAGCGGATTTTGTTGAGACTTTTACTATATTTGACTTTGCATTGTACTTATATTGTTACTGAAATGGTTAAAGGCTTTTGTGATATTGGAATGAAATGAATGTATCTTGTATATGGAAAGAACATGTCATTTTGGGGTCCACAGAGTGGAACATGTTGGTGTGAATCTTTTATTAATCCAAGCAAAGCCTATGTTCTTTAAATCTAGGCTTGTGGTGTCAGAATTACTATTGCATAAGACCATTTGATTGGGTTATTTCCATTGAAATGTGAATCCACCCATTGAAAGTAGGTCTTAATCCACTTGCCAAAATCCTTTAAGAGAGCCAAGAGAATTTAGAGAAGCTAAGAAAGGAAATGCCGATAGGAGAAACAAGAAAGACACATGGGAGCTGATTGAGCTTTTTTTTTTTTTCTCAGGTGCATGGTCAGTGAGTCAAACCTGTGTCTCCCACATGGAAGGCAAGCATTCTACCACTGAACCACCCATGCACACTGACAAAGCTTTTTCAAACCAAAAGCTGGGAAAGGAGAACAACAGACAACACCAAGTGCCTTCTCATGTGACAAAGGAACTGTAGATGCCAGCTGCCCTTCCCCTGAGAAAGTATCTTCTAGTTGATAACTTAAATTGGACATTTTCACAGTCATAGAATTGTTACTTGTAACCTAAAACTTCCCTTTTATAAAAGCCAAACCGTTTCAGGAGTATTGCATCCCAGCAGATTTAGCATACCAAAACACATGTACAGTTTGGTTTCTGATGTTAATGAAAGAGCATGTTCAGTGAAGTGGTGGGAGCATAAAAAATGTGTGAAAAGAAAACAAATGAACAATTTCTGATCTAACTATATATTCACTCGTATCTCTTTTATGCATTTCTGATCCAACTTTCTATTCACTCATATCTCTTTTATGCATCTTCCTATATAATGGACTCTCAGGCTTTATCCACACTTGTTTAGCATACTTGTTAGGTTGAAGCAAAAATCATGTATACAAATAAAAAAAGATGTTTTACATCTCAATCCACATTCTCTTCTATGTGGTTCCGTTTGGATGTAAGACGTTTGAAGATGTTTTATCTGCAAAAATTGAACCCATTTATGAATAGTCTCTTTTAGGTATAAATCCTATTTTATTTGTGTTTTTTTTTCAAACAGAATCAGACTGTGCTTTAATTTGATTTACTGGATGACTTAAAAACAGGATCAGTTTTGGTACAGTCAGAGAGAGCCACAAGAGGAAGCCAAGTCATGGAGCCTAATGTGGAAGCCAAAGAACTCAAAGTTGTGACAAGCCAGCACAAGAAAGCTACTGATTTATAGGAATAGCCCCTCCCAACTTTGATGTTCAATTTCTAGCCTCCTAAACAGTGAACCAATAAATTCATATTATTACATTGACTGGAGTGTGATGTTGCCACAGCAGCCCTGGCAAACTAAGAAATTGTGTACTTTCTGCTTCTGCTTTGCTCTTTCAAGTATGCAGGTCTTCATTTACTAATGTGGTCCCTCAAGAAACAGTCCTTCCAATATCTCTTCACCTATTAAAAGACAACTTATCTGAAATGTTCATCTGAAGTGACGTCACCTTTGAAAACCTTCCTTCGTTTCTCTGGTCACTCTGATATTCCTTCTCTGTTACCAAATAATATGACTATACTTCTTTATGTTACTTATCTCATCTTGTATTGCATTCTTGATAGAAATCTATATTTAATGCCACCAATCTAGATCATGAACTTCTTTTCATGAGTCATTTTTATAATCTATGAAATTTTCAGCCTCATCTTTCTCACATACTGTGCCCCCAGTACCCTAATACCCAGTGTATTACCATAACCCAGTATGTTTTAAATATTTGATAAAGGTTTAACTGGCCTGAAAGTTTATCAATCAATTGAGAATACATGTATTAAGGATCTTGCTCAGATTGCCATGTGGAACAAAAATGCTGCATGGCATGATTCCTTTTTAATGTTATTTAATCAACATACAGTTGGAGGACACATGGTTCAATTCTGATGATGGGGCCAATAGATTATGAATACACATAAGTACCATGCAGAAAAAGTACAGGGAAAATCAACTGACCTAAAGGACTTGGGAAAGTCCTAATGCGGGGGGGGGGGTATATTTGAGTAGAATTGGTTGAAGAGAGAGGGAGCTCCATGGTGAGTAGGATTGGATGGAGAGAGAGAGGAAGAAAGAAATGTTTTAAGTAAGGGAACAAGTATGAGACATTTCCTTGAGTGAAGGCTGCAGCAACTGTATAGCAGAACAGTTAAGTAAGCATATGGTCAAATTCCTGCAGCCCCCAGGTGAGGAGATGAAGGACAGGTGTTAGATAATAAACAAAACAGACTCTGAAGTATCTGGAGTACCAAAAAAGTGAAAAGAAAGACTGGATTCGTTTGAAAAATGAAGAGGGGTCAATAAAAATTCTTGAGAAGATTTCCTCTGTGTCATTTTTGTTCAGACAAAAAATTTTTACTAAGAACTACAGTGGTCAAGATATGAGAATGCACAAATGAACAAAACATATAAAGGACACATTCCTTTAATCCTATATGTTAATGGTGGTGGTTGGGATGGGGATGATCGTTTACTAGATGTGCCGAAAAGCAACTATATGATGGCTGATTAGTGATGTGAAGAAAAGACAGGGTAAGAAACTGAAATATCAGCTAGAGTGAACAGAAAACACAGGAGAACAATCTCAGTAATTCATATATGGGTCTAATCAATAATATCAGAGTTATTACCAAGGGGGCTTTGCAGGGTAGGCTGGCAGATTCACTCTCAGGGTGAAGTCTTGACCATGGATGAACCGACCACACCTTTTAGTCTCTGCTACACCATCCTAATTATCTTTCATAAACCATATTAATTCTGCTTTCTAGAGTAAGTGGCTAAACAAGCCTAGGGCACTTTCTGCACATTTTAGATATTATAAACAGAATAGTGAACTGGATTGTAAGAATGATGTCAGTTACATCGGGAGCAGCCATATCATCATCAACAGATTTTAGTGAGGACATTTCCATTAACCTCAGTATCTCATAGAATGTCTCTAATAAATGACTCATGGTTCATGAATTGCAGGGACCAAATTTCCACACAGAAATAAAATGATGACAGTGTAGGTAAGCCCATTTAGAATTTGATGGAAAACATTTTGCAGAGTAAGAAATGGAATTTTTGATACTGACCTATTAGCCATCCCATTGAGGTTCATTCTTTAATCCTTAAAGATTTACATTTTGAAATTCTGTAAGTTCTCATACCATTAGGTGGGTAATGAGCTGTAACCAATCCTTTCACTGTGAAATACAGGTAAGAGAAACATTGTCTTCATTTTGGCTTTTCATAGTAATATCTAAGAATATTTATTTCTCCCTAGTTTTTAGCATTTTTATTGTTCTTAGATTAAAACTACTTACTTTTTCTCTTTCTAGTATTTCTCTGATGCATACTAGACTTCAGAGACTAGTATTAGATATGATAGTGCAATGACTTTTTTCTGAATATAAGGTAAAAATTTTTAAACTAAAGTTCAAAAAGTAATTATTTTAATAAAAATATGCATGTGCATTGAAAGTGATTTCTCATTTATTTAAATGAATAAATGTATTGTATTTAATGTTTTTAATTAAACAATAAAATGTTAGCCACAGAATTTACATTAATGTAGTCATTAGGGGAAATTTTCCAGTTTTGACTATAGGATTTTCATGAATCTCATCTTCAGATAATATCTCCTAATATATCACTTAATAATCAGCAAAACAGCCATATAAAGCAAAGCAAAATTTGCTCTCAAAATCTTAGTAAGACTTAAAGTATCTTATTTTCTTAATTAGAGGAAGAATAAAAATAAAAGAAAGCTTATTTTTGTGTATTATAAAGTATAGAGATATACTCTAGAAAATCTTATACTCAAAGAAGCAGAAAATAGCAAGAATGACTCAATTCAGAGAAAGGAAAGATAACTACATTTATCAAAAGGATGTGTTTTGAATAATTCACTTTGTAGTCTCTTCTTCCAAGGTAAAATCTCAATTTGCAGACCGCAAAGAGGTTACTTATTATCACTGGTGGAACACTGAATTCAAGTTCACTTGTCACAGATGATCAGAGTCAAGATAGAATTTAAATCATTCTTCCTTTTTTCTTAGCATTTTATAGGTCTTTCAAATCAATATGTCACCATTAATTTCAACTTTGCAAACAAATAAGGCAATTGTGCATGAATGTACATAGAAAAGCAATGTACAATATCTTAGATTGCTTTGCATACAACGAACATCCTTGATGATGTAGAAAATGGATATTGGTGTGGTCTGGAGGATTTATTTAAATTGTGCAAGCAGCATTAAATGTAAACTATGCCCTAAGTAATGGATTGAGATAATTTTGATTATTGGACAAGAAAACAGGCATAAAAGCATTCAGAATCAACACTGTGGAAATGAATGTGGTACTCAGGATGGAGGTAGGAGGTAGGTGAGCAATGTGTGTACAAAGTTACAAAGATGGAAGAATAAAAAAAGATGATGTAGGTAGATAAAATTAGAAAGAAACTTAAATGCCAAAGTAAGGAATTTAAATTTACCTCAGAGTTACCAATGAGATTTAAAGTTTTAAAGATTTTCTAGAGCATGTTGTTGCATCTGTTAATAACAGGAAATTATGGTCTGTGAATCCCAATAAAGAAAAGTAGACCTGAAAACAATCAAGTGAACATGACTAATTAAATGAGTAATCAAATATTAGGGAATTCTTGTGATAGATAAAAATGTTAAAGGACTCTCTACTATAAGACAAGATGGACAGTGCTTCGGTTTGCTAAGGCTGCCAGAATGCAATATGCCATAAATTGACTTGCACTTACAAAGGGGAAGTATTAAGTCACAAGTGTACAGTTCTGAGGTCATTAAAATGTCCAAGTCAAGGCACCAACAAGAGGATACATTTTCTGAGGAAAGGCAGGCATCACCTCTGTCAGGTGGGAGGCCATGTGGTAGCATCTGCTGGTCCTTGCTCCTGGTTCACTTCTTTCAACTTCTGATTCCACTGACCTTCTCTGTCCAGGCATCTGTGCATCTGTCTCTCTCTAAGCATCTGTGGGTCTGAAAGCTTCTCTATGGCAAACTCTGGATTTCATCTCTTAGTTTAGCATCTCCAAATGTCTGTGTCTTGGTTTCATCTCTCAACTCTGCATCAGTTTACCAAGCATCTCCAGCAATCTGTGTCCACTCTCCTAAGTAGTCCATAAACTAAATAAGGCCCATCTTGAATGGGCAGGGTCAGAACTCCATCTATCAAAGTTCCCACTCACAAGTGATTGGGTTGAATCTGCTTGGAAATAGCCTAATCAAAAGGTCCCAGCCAAACAGCAGATTGGCCATCACAGGATTAGGATTAACAGAACATGGCTTTTCTGGGTTGCATAAAAGTTTCAAAGCAGCAGAGACAGGGTACACAATGGGTATTTTAAAATCTTATAATTTTGTCACTGTTTTTAATGATGGTAACAAACCTAATGATATTGGAAAATCAAGGAGAATGTTAAAGCAAAAAGTAGGTATATTTGGAAAGCGAAAAGAAAAATGATGTTGTATTTACAAGTAGTCTCAGAGAATTTTCCATGCACTCTCATGAATAAATTCCACAATTGTTTTTGACAGAAATATGAATATAAATATACATGTGCATTATTTCTTAAATAAATATTTGCATATTTAATTTCTGAGCTTTCCAGTATGTTTTATTAAAGTTGACCAGTCCAATCCTTCATTATTTGTGGTCTTTATGTAGTTCCTAAAATATTTAAATTAGCATACTTACTGATTACCATTTTCAAACAATAGCTGCAATGGCCTATGACTAGCATGTGGCAGTATGCTGCCCACTGCAGTACCACAACAGTATGTCTAAGAACCTTTGAGTTCAGATGACCACAGGAGCCTACATGGCTGGAAATATGCATAGCAAGATTCGTGTCAGATTTCTGCTTAGGTCAACTTTCTGTGGATCTCATTAAATCATCATATTTTTTTAGATAGCTTTCAACTGTACAGAGTTTTTTGCATTGACCCTTTTATCAATGAACTGATGCAACCCAACTTGGTCGGGTTAATTCAAAGCATTACTAATATCATAATGCCCTATCATTACATTGTATTCCTTATCTTTAAAGTGAAACTCAGACAAGGGAGAGGAAAAGCCTTACTGACATGTTCTTCCTACTTTCTGTCTGTCTCAATATACTGTGGTTCTCTTCTATTCGATTACATGCAACCAAGTTCAATTCAAGAAAATAAAGATGTGCCAATTACTCTTTTTTACACTCAAGTAACTTCTTTATAAGTCTTTTTATTACTAGTTTAAAAATTAGTAAGTAAAAAATTACGTTAGAAGAATTACGAAGAATAACAAACATAATATTCTGAAACAATATCAGTCATGCAGCAAACATTTTTTAAGATGGCATCAATTTTTTTTTAAAGTCAGGGGAAATTGTGAAAATGTAAATGGCCATTTTGTATGCACATATAGAAATCAGTAAAATATGATGATGTATGTGTCAGATATATATCAATATAGATGATCAGATAGGAAAGTTTCTAATGAGATGTATTTCAAAATCTAAGATGAGAGACCTTACCATGAGTAGATTACTCTTAGGTACACAAATTTTATCCAAGTGTAAATTGTTTCAATGGTCAGCAAATTAAATAAATTCTACAAGGAGAAGGTATTGTATAAACAATTTTATTGGTAAATACACGGAATCCCTAACTTACAAACTCACACACGTGCCAGTTTTCAAATATTAATCCTTTCATAAGCAATACCATTCATAAGATAAAATATGTTTTCTAATTTCATTCACAACTTTGTTTTTGTTGTAGAGATTGTGTTTGAAAGTGATTTCATGCAAAATACATATTCTCAAATTAATGAAATTTTCATCTCTAATTTTAGATATTTAACTTTTCAAGTTGTCTGAACAGAATATTTTTATAAAGAAGATTTGTCACATAAAAAATGCTGTAATTGGGGGTGTAATGATAGTTCAGTGGCAGAATTCTCACCTGCCATGCAGCAGACATGAGTTCAATTCCCAGTCCATGCACTTCCCTCAAAACAAACAAACAAATGAGAAAATTTCAACAAATAGGGCTGCAATAACAGGATACTCACATAGAAAAATAATGAAATGTGAACCTGCCATATAGCATACAAAATAGAAGTGATGTGGCTTATATTGAAGCCCCTAAGGATTCGAATGTTTTCAGGAAGTTTGAATAGTTTTCCATGATGCACAACCATGCTAGTTCTGAATACATCAGTTAAATCAATGGTGTATTCTCTTTGTGTCAGGTTACTTTTCTTGGTGTTATTAGGAATAAAACTGACCTACACTGTCTCCAACATAGATTATTGTTATAATCTTATCCTTAACAGAGAAAGGGAGATGTTGTGCCTGCATGTGAACAAAAAAAGTTTTGATCACTTAAAAATGCAAAATTAAAAAATAACTTACTAAGAACGTGCTATCTGCAGACACTAAACAGGAACATTCATGTGTGTTATACACCAATGAGGTAGGCTATATTATTCATGCTTTTCCTGAGTGAAAACTCACACTGTGAAGTATTTAGTGGATTATCCAAGTTCACTAGATCACCCTCAAATAGGGCACGAATTAGGATGAATGCTGCCTTTTGCTCCTAGCGTTTTACAACTCCAGTCACAGTAGTTTACATTACAGTTACTGTGAAAATATGGAAAATATCATCAGAGTATTGAATAAGTATATGAATAGAAAGCAATGTAGACTATACATGAGTAATTCTAGATTTTGTTGGTTATTTATAACATAGTTCTGACAATGGAGACCAATAGTCTTGGGCATTTAGCTGAAATACCAGGAGGAGTGAATATGATTCAAAGAATGAAAATATTTTTGATATTTGGAGAAAAACAGGAGTAATAATATACATGGAGTAAATATTTATTGAGATGTGTTTGCCCCTAGGATTGGGAAAAGGTGAACAATGGCAGGACAGAGTAAGAAACCTGGCTCTGCTGTTTCTGAGAGCTGATGGCGAATGTGGGGGAAAAAAAGATTGAAGTAGTGCAGGTTGCTGAGAATCTTAATTCTGCCCAAGGTATCTGGATTTACATAAGAAACATCAACCATTAACATCTTCTTCGTAGCAGTATAATATGATTACACTTTGGGAGATCAGATCCAGCTTTTGATTGGACAGAGACTAAAACAAAAGAGAATAGTCAGAATAATTTATACAGTAGGTGAAGAAAGCTGAACCTGGCAGAGAATCAATGAAAGGAGAGGGGTGCACAGGTACAGACAAATTTTCCAGAAAACAAATAGTAAATTATAACTTTTGGATAAGAAACTGAAAGTTTATTTTCTTCTTTTGTGTATTAATGACATCATAGTTGGTATAATTTTTGCCAGTTTTTAATACAGTGCTTGACATATTTGAGCATTTAACAAACATTTCCTGAGTACATGATGTATAATGTGCTGTTATATCTTGATTACAGGTGAATTTAAACATTTTTTCATACATATACCAACCTTTTTTATTTTCCCTGTAAATCACTTGCTCATGTCGTTTGTCTATTTTTCATCTGCGAGTCATGATTTTCCTGATATTCATATATACATAATAGAAATAAATAAAGGTTATAGCAGCACATTACTGTGAGTGTCATTAACAGTGTTAAATTATAGGTGTGATTATGGCTGAAAAGGGAAGTTTAGGGTCATGAATATCTCTAGAACAAAAGCCAGAAGATGAAACATGGGACTGTAAAACAGTGATTTCTGGTGTGGAAGATGAGTGCTGCTAATCCTACGAATATAAGAATGGTCTTCCATGACCTTGAACAAATGTATGTCAAGATTACAAGGTATTAATTATAGGATGGTGTCGTGGTCAGGTCCATGTGTTTATTTTGGCCGCTTGGTGGTGCCCAGTTTTATAGTTAGGCAAACACTAGCCTGGATGTTGCTGTGAAGACATTTCATGGACTTAAATGAGGACCACATTGGCTGCATCCACAGCTGATTACATTTGCAGTAAGCTAAGGGGAGTGTCTTCTGCCATGAGAGACAATCTAATCACTGGAAGGCGTTTAAGGAGGATTCTGAAGAGACAATCACTCTTCCTGCTTCATCCAGCCAGCTTCTCCCGAGAGTTCATTAAGGACCTTCACGGGAGCTGCCAACTTGCGGCCTGCCTTATAGACCTTGAACTCTGCATCCTCATGGTTCTGTAAGACACTTTTATAAATTTTATGTTTACAGTTTTATTTCCTGCTGATTCTGTTTCTCTAGACAACCCTAGTAAATATAAATGGTATTAGGAGATAAATACACCTAATGCAAATCATGGATATAGTTAATGGTGAAGCTTCAACAATATTATCTCATCAATTGTAAAAAAAAAAAAAAAAAAGAAGCACTGCACTAAGACTAAATGTCAATGATAGGGGGATATAAAGGGTATGGGGTTTTCCTTCTGGAGGAACTAAAATGATCTAAATTTCATTGTGGTGATGAATGAACAGCTCTGTGATTATACTGAGTCAACTGATTATACACTTTGGATGGTTAGTATAAGTATGAAAAAAATGGCTTCTGAAAAATCAGCTTGATGAAAACATGAGGATTGATAGATGAGCTCAAACATCAATTGTAATTGGAAAGGTTTTACTTCTTTCTTCCAAAATTTGGGTGTTTTTTATTTATTTTACTTACCTAGTTGCTCTGGCAAGAATTTCCAGTACAATATTGAATAAGGTGGTGACAGTGAGCACCTTTGTCTTGTTCCTGATCTTACAAGGAAAAATCTGTCTTTCACTATTAAGTACCATCTTAGCTCTGGGCTTTTCCTATGTGCCCATTACCACATAGGAAAATTTACCATGTTAAGGAAGTTTCTTTCTATTCCTCGAGTTCTAAGTATTTTTATCAAGAAAGGTGTTGCCATCCTTCTGTTGCCCAGATGTGGACCCTCTTGAAGCTTACCCAGGAGTAAACTCACTGTCCTCCCACTACGTGAGACAAACTCCCAGGGGTGCAAACATCACTAGCAAAGGGAAACAGGACTCCTCGGGATCAGGCTGGACCTGGCATCATGGGATTGAGAAAGCCTTCTTGACCAAAAATGGGGAAGATAAAAAATCATTTAATTAATTAAGTTTCAGTGGCTGAGAGACTTCAAATAGAGATGAGACTATTCTTATGCATTATATAGGTATCGCTTTTTTGTTTTTAGTGGATTAGAATAGCTAGAAAGAAATGCCTGAAATTATTTAACTGTACCACAATAAGCTTGATTCTTGAAAACAATTGTATATCTATACTGCTTTGGCAGTGTGACCATGTATTGTGAAAACCTTGTTGCTGACACTTTATGTAATGTGTGGATAGATGAGTAAAAATATAAAGACAAATAAAAAAAATACGAGGGGGTTCAGGAGTATTGAATGTTTTAAGTATTTGCTTTCATTTTTGTCTTTATTCTATAGGTATTTTCTGGAGTAATGAAAATGTTCAAAAATTGACTGTGATGATGAATGCATAGCTATATGATGATACTGTGAACTATAACTTGTACACTTTGGATGATTAAAGGTATGTGAATATGTCTCAATAAAATTGTATTAAAAAAGAAAAAAATTATAAAAAGAGAATGATGGGCGTTGTGATGGTGGCTCAGTGGCAGAATTCTTGCCTGCCATGCTGGAGACCTGGGTTTGATTCCTGGTGCCTGCCCATGCAAAAAAAAAAAAAAAAAAGAATGGTGCAGAATTTTGTCAGATGGCCTTTTTGCATCAACTAAAATTATAAAGAGGTATATGGGTTTTTTTTTCTCCATTGTGTCAATGTGGTTTGTTAAATTGATTTATATTCCTACATTGAACCAACTTTGACTACCCAGGTTACGTCCCATTTGATCATGGTGTATAACTCTTAATATGCTGTTGGATTTTGTTTCTTAGTACTGTATAAGGATATATGCACCTATGTTGATAAGAAATACTGACCTGTAGTTTTCTTTTCTTTTCTGGTTCTGGCATGAGGGTGATGTTGACTTCAGAATGAATAATGGACAATTTCTTTGTCTTCAATCTTTTTTGGAAGTGTTTGAGCAGAATTGTAGTAAAGTCTTCATGGAATGTTTGGTAGAATTGCTCTGGGAAGTCCTATGGTCCTGGGCATTTCTTTAAGTTGGAAGCTTTTTGATTACTGACAGAATCTTTTTATGAGCAATTAACTCTGTTCAGATCTTCTATTTGTTCTTGAGTCAATGTAGATAGTGAGTATGTTTCCAAAAATTTACCCACTTCACCTAGGTAATATAATTAATTGGCATCCTTTTATTTTGCTGGGGTCGGTACTAATGTCCCCTTTCTCATTTCTGATTTTCATTATTTGCATTCTCTGTCTTTTTTTTATAAAACATGTTGTAATTTCATGTTCATTAGCCTCAAGATATTTCCTAATTTTTCTTGTGATTTCCTCTTTAACCCATGGTTATTTAAGAGAATGTTGTTTAATTTCCACATATTTGTGAATTTTCCATTTCTTCCTCTGTTATTGGTTTCCAGGTTCATTATACTGTGATTGCAGAAGATACATTGTTTAATTTCCATATAGTGAAATGTATTTAGACTTGTTCTGTGAACAAACACTTTGTCTATCCTGAAGAATGATTCATGTGTACTCAAGAAGAACACATGAATTGTGTTTTTGTTGGGTCAATTTTTTACATATGTCTATTAGGTCTAGTTGTTTTAGAGTATCATTCAATCTTGTATCTCCTAATTGATCTTCATACTAGATATACTATTCATTATTGAGAGCGGTGTATTAACATCTTCAATTATTAATGTGTAACCATACGTTTCTCCAATTAAATATGTCAGTATTTACCTCATATATTTTGGGGATGTGTTGTTAAGTGCACTTATTTATAATTTTTAAATCTTCTTGTTGAATTGTCCCCTAAATCAGTATATAATGACTGACTTTATCCCTGATTATTCTCTTTAACTTAAAGATTATTACATGTGATGTTAGTATAGCTATCCTAGATGTCTTTTAGTTGCTACTTATATGTATCAGCATCTGTGTAAGCTACACCATTTTTTCAAAATGTTTCCTTCTTAAGGACTCTAGTAAACTAATCAAGGCCACCTTGAATGGGCACAGTCCCATTTCCATCTAATCGATACACTACACCCACAGATGGGTGTATCACATCTCTGTGGATATATTCTAATCCAAAATTTCTGCCTTATAGTATTGAATTAGGATAAAAATAACTCTTTGTCCCCACAAGATTGTATCAGAATTAAAACATGACTCTTCTAGGGTACATAATACTTTCAAACAAGCACATTCCACCTTCTGGATCCCTCCCCCTAAAACAGTTTTTTCCATATACAAAATAAATTCACTCCATTGCAAAATCACAAAATCCTTAAACCATTTCAGTAACAATACAAATACAAAAAAAAAAGTTAAAACCAGTACAAAATCTCATTAATGTCTGTTACAGGTATGGTCTATTCTAAGACAAAAAATCTCCTCTGGCTCTGGACCTGTAAAACTCAGAACAAGTTGTTTACTGCCAACATCCAAAGGAGGGGCAGTCATAGGATACATATTCCCATTTCCATAGAAAGAAATTGGAAGGAAAACAGTGGTCACCAGACTCAAATAGTTCCTAAAACCAGCAGGGCAAACTCAGATTTCAAAGTCTGAGAGTCATTTATCCTAAGGACTTAGAAAGCAGCAGGTGCATCCTTTCCAAGGACCTATGTAGTGGTCTTGCACTCTCTCCAAATGGAGGGGTGTGTTGCAACACTGGGGTTCACTGGGGCGACCACTTTTTTCTTGGCTCCACTCTCTCCATATATCAGGGAAGCACCTCAGATTTCTGCCGTCTCCACAGCACCTGCTCAACCCCATCCAGAACAGTGGGGTGGCAGCCCAGCTCCCCCCAATTCCAAGTTTAAATGCTCCATCCACTTAAAGTCCTGAAGTGGCACAAGTCTTCTTGAGCAATGAAGTGGAAGGCACACCCTCTGCTTCCAGGGAAAACATACCTTTTCCAAGTGTTTGGGTGGGACTGCTCTCCTGGTCTGAGGTTTCTTGACTTCAGAACCTAGCTTCTATGGTCACTGCCTCTAGTGGCTTCCACTTGATCTTTCCTACCTTAATAGCCCTGACTCCACCAGCCAGAGTAGGGACTTACAGAAGTCAGATAATTGATGGAGCTTTAGCTCAGGTCACTCTCATAGTGGATCTACTGGGTCCCTGGACCCATTCTGTGGCCATTTCCCCAGTTCCAGAATACATAATTGGAATTGACATACTCAGCAAATGGTAGAATCCCCATACTGGTTCTCTAACTTGTGGAGTGAGGGCTATTATGGTAGGAAAGGCCAATGAAAACCACTAGAACTGCCCCTACTTAACAAAATAGTGAATCAGAAGCAATACTGTATTTCCGGAGGGATGGCAGAGATTAGTGCCATTCTTAAGGATTGAAGGATGCAGGGGTAGTGATTCCAACACACCCCCATTCAACTCTCCTACTTGGCTTATGCAGAAAATAGATGTGTGTTGGAGGTGACAGTGGATTATTGTAAACTTAACAAGGTGGTGACTCCAATTACAGCTGATGTTCTAGATGTGGTACATTGCTTGAGCAAATCAACTCTTCCTTTGGTACCTGGTATGTAGCTATTGATCTGGCAAATGCTTTTTTCTAAATAGCTGTCAGAAAGGACTACCAGAAACAATTTGCACTCTGCTGGCAAAGCCAGCAGTACACCTTCACTGTCCTGCCTTGGGAATATAAACTATCCTGCTGTATGTCACAATCTTATCTTTAGAGAACCTGATAGTTTCTCCCTTCCACAAGACATCACACTGGTTCATTATATTGATATCATGTTGATTGGACCTAATGAGCAAGATGTAGTAACTACTCTAGGCTTATGGGAAAGTCATTTGCATGTCAGGACATGGGTGATAGATCCAACAGAAGTACAGGGGCTTCCACCTCAGTGAAATTTCTAGGTGTCCAGTGATGTCAGGCATGGCAGGATATCCCTTCTAATGTGAAGGATACGCTTTTTGCATCTGGCCGTTGCTATGGCTGAAAAAGAGGCAAAATGCCTAGTTGACCTCTTTGGATTGGGGAGAAAATATACTTCATTTAGGTGTGCTACTCTGGTCCATTTACCAAGTAACAAGAAAAGCTCAAGATAATCCATTCACTTGAAGACATAAAAAAGGAGAGATTCTGCTTCTTCAGTCAATGAACCTCTCCTTTGAGTCTCACCTAGACCCTTCATTGGAGTCTTCCCTATGGATTTTGAACTCTGCCATTCCAACAGTTGCATGAGACATCTTTATAAATCTCATAATTACAGATATCTCCTGTTGATTGTGTTTCTCCAGAGAACCTTGAATAATACAGAATATTTTTTCCATTCCTTAACCCTCAAACTACTCATATCTTTGAATTTAAAGTGAGTTTTTTGCAGACATCTTATAATTGTGTGAGGCATTTTTATCCATTCTGCTAATCTCTGTCTTTTGGCTGGAGAGTTTAATCCATTTATACTTGAATTCATTATTAATAACCCAGAATCTTCTTCTGTCATTTTGCTACTTCGTTTTTTATGTTATATCTATTTTCTCCCTCAATACTTATATTATTGGCTATTTTTATATTTACTTCATATTTTTGCCATTCCATATTGAGAGACTTCCCTTTTCTATCTGGATTTTCTATGCGTCCACCATAGGGATAAATTTAACACAATAAATATGCAACAATCATATTTAGTTTGATACCATCTTAACTTTGATAGCATATATATATATATATACATACTTTCACTACGTCCTTTGATACCCTACCTTTATTTTTGTACATTGTATGTAAAAAACACATAATTGCCATTACTTTTTATGGATTTCCACCATTGGAAGTAGGAGGTGGAATTACATAGCAAACAATAAACACAAAAATACTGGCATATGTAATTACCCACCTAGGGACTTTTACCACAAATCTTTATTTCTTTATGGCTCTTTGAACCACCATTTGTTGTCTTTTCCTTTCAGGTTGAAGAATTTCAGCTAGCATTACTTGTAGGGCATGTCTATTGGTGATGGACTTCTTCAGCTTTGTTTACCTAAGAATGTCTTGATATCTGCCTCATTTCTTAAAGTAAGTCTTGTTGAATAGAAAATTAATGGTGGTAAATATAAAATTCTTGGCTGGCAAATGTAAAATTTCTTACTGGCATTTGTTTTCTTTCAGCACTTTTAGTATTTAAACCTACTGCCTTCTTTCATACATGGTTTCTGATGATTAATTGGTACTCATTCTAATTGGAATGCCCTTGGAGATCATATTTTGCTTCTTTCTAATATCTTTTAGAAAACTATCTTTGAATTTCACATTTGATAGTGTGATCTGTATATGATGAGCTGTATTTTTATTCATGTTTATCTTGTTTGGTGTACTCTGGACTTCTTGTATATGCATATTATATTTTTTACTATGTTTGGGAAGTTCTTTGTCATTACTTCTTTGAATATTGTCCTGGACTTTTCCTTGTTAGTTTATTTGGAATTCTTCCATCTAGAGACATTTGGTTGCCCCCTGTTTTCCAGGAGACACACTTGCTTCTCCTTGGTATTTCAGAAGAGTTTTTATACTCCTTCATTGTCTCATACTGCTGTTACCTGGAGAACAAATTCTGGGAGGATAATAACCCTGCTGAAGACTTTCCCAAGTAGATTTTCCATGTCCAAATAGGACCAGTGACCCAGAAAGGTGGTGCAGACAGGCTCCAAAGTGCCATATGGGATAAGGAATGAAGTCAAGAGCTCCTGCCATGGCTTCCCAAAGTTGATCTTTCATGGTCTGCCAAGAAAATGCAACCCTTCAGCTCATTGTATACTGCAGACCTGAGACAGCATAACTTCATTCCATTGATTCCATCATGGCTTTTGGCCATGGCATGTTAAAGCACTGGCCATCACTGATTTTGTCCAGGGATGAGTGAAACAATGGTCAGCCTCATAATCTGGACCCAATTATTCTGAATTCACTAATCAAAAGTTGTTTGCAATGATCAGCTATGTCCACACCTGGTCTTGGGGAAGCAGTTTTTTATGTTGCTTTATTTCAGCAGCAAACTACCCAAGATTTGAAATCTTCAGTGGCATGCCATGACGGAGTCAGATGGGTGCAATAGGCATTGTGTGAAAAGAGCAATTTATTGTTCTGTAAAGGAATTTTTATGCTTCTTCCTCCTGCACTTTCTTGGATGTTATCTAGTATTTTTCTGGCATCTGGGTTTCAAAATAATTCTTTCAGACAGTTCCTGCCTGTTTAACAGATGTTCGGGTGTAAGGAATGAGGCCTGGAGTGCCCTACTCTGCTATCTTTCAAGAATCCTCCTTTTTTCTTTTAAAGTAAGAATTTGTACCTACAAATGTCCCCCTGTAAACTGCCTTTCCTATATTGTCCGCGACTTCTCGCTCAGCGTCAAGCCCCCGGCCGGCGGGTGAGACAATGAGGAGAGACAGAGAGACGCAGACAAATCCGCGCTGGTGAGAAACACAGATCCAAGACACATAGCAGTTGTAAGCACAGACCTTTACTGGAGTTAAGCTTGCATTCTCTGTTACAGGTTCCGCGCGGGCGAAATATCCCGCGGGGGAACAACCTCTATGCGGCCGTCAGGTACGGCTCCCTGTGGGTCGTCTCCCCCCACCCTGTCTGGGTATCATCTTATATACATGATTCAAGCCCAATAGGCTATCGCCACGTCTACAAGGGTGATTGGAGGATTGGGTTGGCGGGTGTGTGCGTCATATGCGGAAGCAGGATGTGGGCGCCATCTTAGCTCACTCGATGGGCGGGGGGAACTCTAGAGCAGGCTGCAGCGTGTCCACTAGGCCTGACCCGGGAGGCGGCTCTCCACATCTCCCCCTTTTTTATTATTTTTGGTCCGTAGACCCTTTCTTAGACCCAGTGTCTCCATTGATGAGTGAGCTCCCGTGAGCTTGATTAGCCCACTACTTGTTTTGGTGCTTTGGGGAGTCTGGACTAGGCTTGCTAGGCACCAACCAGAATGCACTCCTCATATAGAGACCTGAGAGCCCGTGAACTGGAAACCACATGACTCTCCCTGCAGTGCTTCGCCTCGCAACTGGGCTAAGCGGGGCTCAGGAGAGCGGCAACCAGAGTCGAGGGTGTCACTAGATGTCTCTGTGCAATGGCCGGAGTCTAGTCTGGCCAGGACCGTGACTCTGCCTTAGAGATCATCCTTTAGACAAAAATTATGACTTCTGGTGCCGCCTTTTACACCCGGGACACGGCCATGGGCTTTGCAGCAGATCCTGTTTTCGAGCGCCCCGCCCTGAGTGGCCGGGATGGACCGTCCGGTGAGGGGGAGGACCGGGCAGTGGGACGGTCATTGCCAGGAGCATCAGGGGCGAGTGACATAGCCAACATGGTAGTGACACGTAATTGCTGCTGTGTCTGGAACAAGCGTTCTAACAAACATTTAACAGTGACTAAACCCACTAATAGTCCCACCGCTACGAGAATCCAAGTAGTCAAATTGGGCCAAGAGAACCAAGAGGTGACTCGGTTCCACAGACTTTGTACAGTCTCGCCCAGTTCGGAAAGGTCGAAGGCAACGGGGGTTATTAAAACTGGTCCCCCTTCTAAACAATCGAAGGGTGACCGGCGTTTTCGTTGCTATCTCGTCAGTCGCCGCCGTCATCAGCAGAGTTGGAGACCGGATCTGGTGGCTCTGGTTGGAGGCTTATCAATTTTCTGGGCAACAGTTCCTTGGCGTCCTCGGGCGACGTCACGGTTCTCACCGGTCTTTCCGGAACCCACACTGGTTGATGTCCTGGTTCCTAGGGAAAAACACAAACAGAGCCTCTGGCCCAGCTGAGCACTGGGTCAGGGCCTTGCCATTGTCCTGACAGGACATCCTTCCAACGGACTAGACCTCTATGTGGAGGACTCGGAGTAGTATGCTGAAGAGCAGGTGTCATTCCTAGTGAATTTTCATTTAAAAAATTATATGTAAATAAGGCTACAGATAGTTGAGCCTTCAGGGACAGGCCGTGACCTATTCCCCCTTTCTGTTTCTTTAGTAAGTCTTTGAGAGACCTGTGAGCTCTCTCAATGATTCCTTGTCCTTGAGGGTTGTAAGGGATGCCATGTTTTAATTGTACTTCCATATTATCACAAAATTTTTGGAAGGTTCTACTGGTGTAAGCAGGTCCATTATCTGTCTTTAATATTTTTGGCTTACCCCAAGCCGCCCAAGCGGCGAGGCAATGAGCAATAACCTGGTGGACTTTCTCTCCTGTTTCAGCAGATGCGAATATAATTTGAGAACATGTGTCTATTGACACATGTAGATATTTGGCTTTGCCATACTCTGGATGATGAGTGACATCCATCTGCCAAATGTCTCCCGGGATGAGGCCCTTAGGGTTAACCCCAACTGAAGGGACTGCTCTTTGTTCTGCACAATTGTTGCAGGCTCGGACAATATCTCGAGCAGCTGCATGTGGTATGCTGAACCGCTTAGCTAGGGTACCTGCATTGATGTGAAACTTGGCATGGAACTCTCGGGCTTGTTGATATGGCACCAGCGTAGGAAAGATGTGCAGCTGTCGAGTGGCCACATCTACTATGTGATTTCCCTGTGTCATGGGGCCAGGCAGGCCTGTATGGGCCCTAATATGAGTTATGTAAAAGGGATGTTGTCTAGCACGTATTGTCTCTTGAAGCTCGAGAAAGAATGTGCTCACTGTGGAGGAACATTTTATAATGCCCACAGTTTCTAAAATTTGTAGAGAATTTACGACATAAATGGAATCAGAGATAATATTCAGGGGGCTAGGAAACTCTTTCAGGACTGTAATAATGACTTGCAATTCAACCCACTGAGGTCTTTTCGATTGGAATAATACTGTTTTGGGAGTATCCCCTTCCATATAATATGCTCCTGAACCGGAGCCGGAGCCGTCCGTGTATACGGTGGGGGCGCCCACTAGTGGCTTAGGCGAAGTTACTTTAGGAAAAATTACTGGGTGTCGAGTAACAAACTGCAAAAGGGGGGCTTTTGGGAATTGATTGTTAATGCTTCCTAGAAATGTACACCGGAGGATGGCCCATTGATCTATGCACCCAGTGAGTATCTCAAGTTGCTGGGAAGAGTAAGGTACTCTGAGGTTTTCAGGTTGCTGGCCGAAATGTTGTATGGCCCTTTTAATTGATTCTAAGGCCAGATCTGCAACAGCTGTAGGATAGTGCTCTAGGACCTTTTTTGGGGAAACTCCAGGGTGAACCCAGAGTAATGGTTCTTGCTGCCATAGCACTGCCGTGGGCTGTAACTCTGTCGGCAGCACGCAGGCTTCAAAAGGCTCACTGGGGTTTATTCTTTTCAGAGTAGCGCTGCTGAGCGCCTGCTCCACTCGGGCGGGGGGCACGGCCGTAACTGCCCCTCCCCTGACCAGCCCGCTGGGGGTTTCGGGTCTAGCAAAGGAGGGCCACTGTAATTACCTGATTCGGCCACCAGAGGGAGCCCGTGGTGAGGGTTTTTGGCGAGATCACCAAAACCATTCACCGGAAGCCGCCGCGTCCCTGCAGCAGGCGCTGGCGGGGCGGAAGGCTGCGTGGGTGAGACAGGGGGCCTCCCCCAATCGATCAGCGGAGGCGCGTCTGCACCCTCGGTCTCATCACCATCTGACTCTGAGTCAGAGGTGTCTGAACTAGCGCCAGACTCTGGCGGCTTACAAGTGGGCGGCTCACTTTCACAGGAGCCGTCCGCTAAAAGGGTCTTTAAGGGAGCTAACAAAGGTAAACTTCCGGACTGCCCCATGCTTGCAGTCGGCACTGTACTTTAATCACTCGGAGAGCTCTTCCGAGTCCCCGGGGCTACCTGAAAGCCCGCGGGCCTTAACTCTCACGTAATAAGAAGCACTCACCTTCTCGCGGTGATCAGGCGCGAGAAGTCCGCTGCGAACTCAAGAAGCACGTCCTCACCAGCTCGGGGAAAGGCAGCAGAAGGGTTCCCCGTACGGGCCACCACTTGTCCGCGACTTCTCGCTCAGCGTCAAGCCCCCGGCCGGCGGGTGAGACAATGAGGAGAGACAGAGAGACGCAGACAAATCCGCGCTGGTGAGAAACACAGATCCAAGACACGTAGCAGTTGTAAGCACAGACCTTTACTGGAGTTAAGCTTGCATTCTCTGTTACAGGTTCCGCGCGGGCGAAATATCCCGCGGGGGAACAACCTCTATGCGGCCGTCAGGTACGGCTCCCTGTGGGTCGTCTCCCCCCACCCTGTCCGGGTATCATCTTATATACATGATTCAAGCCCAATAGGCTATCGCCACGTCTACAAGGGTGATTGGAGGATTGGGTTGGCGGGTGTGTGCGTCATATGCGGAAGCAGGATGTGGGCGCCATCTTAGCTCACTCGATGGGCGGGGGGAACTCTAGAGCAGGCTGCAGCGTGTCCACTAGGCCTGACCCGGGAGGCGGCTCTCCACACTATATCATATAAATATTGATAAGTTGTGTCAGCATTTTATTCATATTAAAGAATGTTCTGATTTTTCTTGGGCTTCTTTCCTAGAAATGCTTTTTAAGACTTAGTTGTTTATTTTACACATATTTGTGAAGATTAAAGTTTTCCTGCTTTTATTCATTTCTAAATAAATTTTAAATGATGTATCATTTCTGGATGTATTCCAGTGTGATGGGGTAAGATGCCTTGTAAAGTTTCAATCTATTTAAATTTAATGTGACTTGTTTTCTCACCAAACATAGTTTATCCTGGGGCATAATCCATGAGCACCTCAGAAAAATATGTGTCATGGTCAGCTTCATGTGTCCACTTGGCCAAGTGGTGTTACCTGTTTGTCTGGTTGGGCAAGTGCTGGCTTGTCTGTCGCTATGAGGACACTTCATAGAATTGAATCGTGATCACATCAGCCATATCCATAGCTGATTCCTTTTGTAATCAGCCAAGGTGAGTGTCTTCTGCAATGAGTGATGCTTAATCTAATCACTGGAAGCCTTTTAGGGAGGAACAGAAGAGACAGGCTCTCTTCTCTTCCTGCTTCAGCCAGCAAGCCTCTCCTGTGGAGTTCATCCAGACCCTCCATTGGAGTCGTCAGCTTCACAGCCTGCCCTATGCATTTTGAACTCTTCATTCCCATGGTTACGTGAGACACCTTTATGAATTTTATATTTATGGATATTTCCTGTTGATTCTGTTTCTCTAGAGAGCCCTAAGTAATACAATATGTATTCCATTGTTGGTACTGTATATATCTTGTGCGTCTGTTAAGTCTCTTTAGTTTATAATACTGTCCAAGTCCTTCATTCTTGTTGATTTTCTATTTAGATGTGTTAGGTATTAATAAAAATGATTAATTGAATTCACCAACAATTTCAGTGAAACATTTGTTATTATAGAATTGTCTCTTTCAATTTTATCAATGTTCGTTCTATGTATTTGGAAACTGCTATTCAATATACAGATTTTTATAACGGTTTTGTATTTGTGATTTATTAACAAATTTATTATATGTAGTATCCATTATTGTCTATTGTCACAGTTTCTGACTATAAAAACCTTCTTGCTTAATCTATCACTGTAAGTAAAAAGTGCCATCTGGTAAATCCCTTTATCTTTTGAATGATAGGGGCCTTAGATTTCTACAGCTCTGAGCTCAGGAGAGAAAGTGCAAATCTCTCTCATGGGTGATTGGGGAATTCCTGGACCCATGGATTCATGAATTATAATGTTCATTGATTTTTGGAACATATTGCACCATAGAGGATGATGCTCCATCATGACAATCAAGACCAGAAGCAAGGCAATTGTATCTTCTAAATTTCATTCTGTAATTTTTAAGCCATCATCCAGATATGAAAAATGATATAAGTGAATCAGATATTGCCATTGCTACAATACTACTTTGGTATAAAGTAGGTTTCTTGTTCAAAGACAATATTTTGTGCATTTTGTCAAACTCAGAAAATGGTACTCCTTGAGGCATGGCAGATAAGAATGACAACCCATACTTAGATTATCCACCAAATCCTAATTATCTTTCATAATCCATATTATTCTTACTTCTTATATTAAGTGATTAAACTATCGAGAGAAAATGTTCTGTCCATTTTAGATATTATGAACAGAATGGTGAAAAATATTATAATAACAAGATCAGTTACATAAGCAGCAGAAATGTCATCATCAAACAGAATTTAGTGAGAGTCCTTTCCATTAACCTCAGTGTCTCACAGAACAGCTTTATTTAATGCCCCATGGTTTGTATGTTACAGGGACCAATCTCATCACAGAAATACAATGATGCCAATGTAATTAAACCCCTTTAGGATGTGATGGAAAACATATTTTGCACTGTAAGCAAGGGAATTATTAACACTGACTTTTTAGTCATATCATAAATGTTCATTATTTAATCCCTAATGTTTAGAGAACAAGATTTGTATGTGATATTCTATCTGTCCTAATACAATGAGGCAAGTGATGAGCTGTATCACAGCCCTTCTCTATGAAATGCTGGTAAGAGATATATTCTCTTTATTTTGGCTTTTTGTTGGAATAGCTATAAATAATTATTTCTCCTATTTTTAAAAATGTTTTCATTGCTCTTATATTCCAACTACTTGCTAGCCTTTCATGTTTTTCCCTAAAGCTTTGCCAGACTAGGACTAGATACAATACTGCAATGACTTTTTCTGATTATAAGGTAGAATTTCAAAATGTAAAGCAATTCTGTTAAATAATATGTGTATATGTACTAAAAGCCACTTATAATTTATCTGAAAGATTAAATGCTTTATATTTAATGTTTTTATATAAATACTAAATAAAATTTCAATTTCAGCATTTACATAGATGTTGTCATTATGGAAAATTAACAAGTTTTGACTATAGAAATTACAGGGCTCATGTCTTCAGATAATACCTCCTAATGGATCACTCAGTAATGAACTTGAAAGATAAGCTTCAAAGAAAATTTACTTTCAAAAATCTTAATAAGATGTAAAGTGTTTTTGCTTTTTGTACTTATTTGAAAATTATGAAAAAGGCAAACATATTTATATATTAATTTATAGCTTATAGTTATACAATTCAGAAAATATCCAAGGAAGTAGAAAGATAATAGGAATGAGTCATGTATAACATAAATAAAATATAGCTCATTTTAAAAATAATGTGTTTTGAATACTTCCTTTGTAGATTCTTCTTTTTTTAATTTTTTTATTTATTAAACATAACAGCATATAAACACAATCTTACCAAATGATCATTCCATTCTTGATATATAATCAATAACTCAAAATATCATCACATTGTTGTATATTCATCATCATGATCATTTCTTAGAACATTTGCATCAATTCAGAAAAAGAAAACAGAAAAAAATGCATTCATACCATACCCCTTGCCCCTCCCTTTCATTGATCAGTAGCATTTCAATCTACTAAATTTATTTTAACATTTGTTCCCCCCATTATTTATTTATTTTTAAGCTATATGTTTTACTCATCTGCCAATAAGGTAGATAAAAGGAGCATCAGACACAAGGTTTTCTCAATCACACAATCACATTGCAAAGCTATATCATTATACAATTATCTTCAAGAAACATGGCTACTCTAACACAGCTCTACATTTTTAGGCCATTCCCTCCAGCCTCTCCATTACACGTTAACTAAAAAGGTGATATCTATTGAATGCATAAGAATAACCTCCGGGATAACCTCTCGACTCTGTTTGGAATCTCTCAGTCACTGACACTTTATTTTCTCTCGTTTTACTCTTCCCACTTTTGGTCAAGAAGGTTTTCTCAATCCCTTGATGCTGAACCCCAGCTCATTCCAGGATTTCTGTCGCACATTGCCAGGAAGGTCCACAACCCTGGGAGTCATGTCCCATGTAGAGAGGGTGATGACAGTGACTTAGCTTGTCATGTTGGCTGAGAGAGAGAGGGCACATCTGAGCAACAAAAGAGGCTCTGGGGGTAACTCTTAGGCCTAATTTTAATTAGGCTTAGCCCATCCTTTGTGGGGTTAAGTTTCATATGTACAAACCCCAAGATTGGGGGCTCAGACTATTGTGTTGGTTGTCCCCACTGCATATGAGAATATCAAGAATTCTCCATTTGGGGAAGTTGAATTTTCCCCTTTCTCACCATTCTCTCAAGGGTACTTTGAAAATACTTTTTTGTTCACTGTTCAAATCACTCTGGGATTTATCAGGGCATCACTCTGGACAAATATACAAAATTTCATACACTACTAAAGGCTTCATGTACTATGGTGTTCAATTAAGCTGTCCACATAAATTATATTAGGAACTGCACTAGTCAAAATATAAATTCTGTACCAAATAAACATTTTTTGCTTTAGTCTCACATGTAAGTTAAAGTTTTAAAATACTAATTATCATCTATTTTCAACACCCTGCAGTATTGATGTTCCTTTTTTCTTCCTCATACAAAAACATTTTTAAATTTGTACTTTTAGTCTGTAGATTCTTCTTCAAAATTAAAATCTCTATTTGCAAACAAAAGAATGATGATGTCTATCTTTGGGAGGATAATGAATATAAACTCATTTGTAACAGATGATAGGAGTGGGGCTAGGATTTTAAATCATCCATTTCCTTAGCATTTTATATATCTTCAAAGCTGTGAATCTCAATGCTACAGTCAAATAAGGAAATTATGCATAAATGTATAAAGAAAAGCAGTGTAGATTACCCTAGATTATTTTGTGTGTATAAAACATGCTTGATGGTTTGAAAAACTGGAGGTCAGTGTGGTCTGGAATATTTAGTTAAATTTTAGTAAGTATCATTATACATAAAGTACACCTTAAATAATGGGTGGAATTAATGTTGATATTTGGACAAGAACAAGACATATAATAGAATGAACAGAAATCAGCATAACACATGAGATTGGAAGTAAATGAGTAATGAGTGCACAGATGGAAAAAGCTGGAATTGCTGTTGTTGAATGTGAGAAATGAAGATGCAGATTGATCTAGTTTGCTAGCTGCTGGAATGTGATATACCAGAAATAGAATGGCTTTTAAAAAGGGGAATTTAACAAGTTGCAAGCTTACAGTTCTAAAGCTATGAAAATGTCCAGATTAAAGCAAAGCTATATAAATGTCCAAGCTAAGACATCCAGGAAAAAATACCTTGGTTCAAGAAGGCTGATGACACTCAGGGTTTCTCTCTCAACTAGAAAGGTACATGATGAACATGGCAAAGTCTGCTACCTCTCTCTCCAGGCTTCATGTTTCATAACATTTCCCTAGGGCCACTTTCCTTCTTCATCTCCAAAGGTCTCTGTCTGTGAGGGCTCTGTTACTCTCTCCAAAATGTTTCTTCTTTTAAAAATTTCAGTAAACTAATCAAGACACACCAGGGATGGATAAAATCACACGTCCCTCTAATGAAAAGTTAATACCCACATTTCCATGGAGATAATCTAATAAATTTCCAACCTTTGGTGCTGAATAGGTATTAAAAGAAACAGCTATCTCTACAAAATGGATTAGGATTAAAACATGGCTTTTCTAGGGCACATAATCCTTTCAAATTGGCACACAGGTGGATAAAGTTAAAGAGAAAATTAAGTGTCATGCTAAAGAATTAGAATCAATGTTAGAGGTGTCAAAGTTAAATGTTTTCTGGAAGAAGACTGTTTCATCAGACAAATCAGGATATAGTCCTCTGAATCTCAATAAAGATATGTAGATCTGAAAATGGTCAAGGGAAAGTGAGCTTAAATTAATGATTAAATAATGTGGAACTCTTTTTTTAAGAAAGGTAGGAGAAATTTCTAAGGAAAAAATTGGAAGGGTACACAATGGGTATTTTTAAATCACATAAATTGTTAACCATTATGAAGTTACAAACCTGACAATATTAGAACATCAAGGGGACCTTTATAGTAAGAAATGTGTGTATTTCAAAAATGGACAAAAATATATTATACTGGAAGTCATCAATATAATGACATACACAGCTAATGAAAATCTCTCCCTGGAGTTTCAGCAAATAAAAGGAAATATTCTGAATGGTTCATAAATCTGGAAGAAGATATGGACTAGTGAGGTCCCTACCAATGCTGAATATCAGGTAGGAAACTCCAACTTTGAATTGACCAGTCTGCTTTCTTCCCTCTCACTCTGTCTCATACACAGCACAGGACATATAGAGAAACAGCAGCAGGAACACCTCACAACATGGACACAGAATATGAATTCTCTCACAGAAGAGGAACAGATCCTGATCTTTTGAAAACACAGGGGTCAGGGGAGAACATTTTAAGGCATAGGTAGGTGAGAGACAAAGGATCTGAGAAAATGTGGAAAGAAGCTGTGTTTCCAGCTCTGGATCTGAAAATCCATCATCCACCCCAGTGGGAAATGGCAGTCGGTGGACTGATCCATGCTGGGGTGGGGGGAGAGGGGGAGAATAAAGACTGTGAAAGCAGGAGGTTGTCCACCACAAAGGAACCAGATTTTGGTCAGCAAAGAGAGGGAACAGTATCTCTGCAGTTTCAGCCCAACCTGATGAGACAAAGCCTGTGTTCCAAAGGCAAATGGCTCTGAGGACTATTAAGTTATTGAACATTACCATCTCTTGGGTAAACTGGAAAATGCAAGGAATTGAAGGGCTTTTTCAGAGACTATCCAGAAAATATTTCAGGCCTAAGAAATATGGATGACCCAACTGTTAAAGCAAACCCTAAAAGAATCCCAGGCCTTGCAGAATGGTGAAAACATGGCATCACTGGGAGACAATAGACCTTTTTCAGCCCACAAAGAGAGAATTTGCTGTGTTGCCCAGTACCTACACCCACTCCTGGGGCAGGCCACTATGGATGCCTGGTTTTGGGGGAAGACTGGGAGAGAAAACTAATCTGACAATGGGTTGGTAAGTGAAATGAAAAGAAGAGAACAAATCCAACCAATAGGAAAACCCTAGGCAGAAGGGATAAAACAACCTTCAAAATAAATTCAGCAAGAAAATCAGGAGCTTTGATACCAGCAAAAATCCATCACTCATACCAGGAAGAATGAAGATATGACCCAACTAAAGTAATAAACTAACATCACAACTGAGATACAGGAGTTGAAAAAACTAATTAAAGATGTCCAAGCAAATCTTCTAAATCAATACAACAAGCTGAAGGAAAATATGGAAAAGGTGATTAAGGATATAAAGAAGATATAGGGTGTCCATACAGAAAAACTTGAGACCTTGAAAAAATGGAAGAACTTATTGGAATGGAAGGCACAATAGAAGATATGAAAAACAAAAGAGCAGATTTGAAGGGGCAGAAGAAAGGATTAGTGAACTAGAAGATAGAACATTTGAAATCCTACACATAGAAGAAAAGATAGGGAAAATGAAAAAAATTGAAAGATGCTCTGGAAAATGAATGACAAGTACATAAATATATATATTATGGGTGTCCCAGAAGGAGAAAATAGCAGAAATAATAATGGAGAAAATAATTACTGAAAGCTTACAAAATCTTATGAAAGACATAAAATTACAGGTCCAAGAAATTCAGCATACCCAATAAAGATTAGATCCAAATCTACCTACTCCAAGCCACTTATTAATTAGATTGTCAAATGTCAAAAACAAAGAACTCTGAAAGCAGTAAGAGAAAAGCAATCCATCACATACAAGGGAAGCTCGATAAGGCAAAGTGCAGATTTCTCAGCAGAAACCATGGAGATGAGAAGTCGGTAGTGTGATATATTTAAGATTCAAAAAAAAGGAAACCTCCCAACCAAGAATTCTACATGAAGCAAAAGAGTACTTCATAAATGAGGGAGAGCTTAAAATATCTACAGACAAACACTCATTGAGAGTGTTCATGAAGAAGAGATCTGCACTACAAGTCTAGTGAAGGAAACCTACTGGCAGAGAGGAAAAGACAAGATAGCTATAAGAAGAGTGTAGAAATGAAATTTAGCAGGAAGGGTAATTAATAGAGTTAAAAGAGAAAAAATATATGACTGATAAATCCAAAAGAAAAAAATGATTAAAGAAAGTACCTAGTCCTGTTGCACAGTCTGTATCCCTTCCGCTCCAATTACCCATTATCTTACCCTGTTTCTAACTCCTGCTGGACTCTGTTACCAATGACATATTTCAAGTTTATTCTCGAATGTCCGTTCACATCAGTGGGACCATACAGTATTTGTCCTTTAGTTTTTGGCTAGACTCACTCAGCATAATATTCTCTAGGTCCATCCATGTTATTACATGCTTCATAAGTTTATCTTGTCTTAAAGCTGCATAATATTCCATCGTATGTATAAACCACAGTTTATTTAGCCATGAAGCTGCATCTGAGCTATAGGGTTTTTTTTGTTGTTGTTTTTTACTATTATTACTACTTTTATTTCTTTTCTCTATATTAACATTTTATATCTTTTTCTGTTGTGTTGCTAGTTCCTCTAAACCGATGCAAATGTACTAAGAAACGATGATCATGCATCTATGTGATGATGTTAAGAATTACTGAGTGCATATGTAGAATGGTATGATTTCTAAATGTTGTGTTAATTTCTTTTTTTTCTTTTTTCTTTCTTTCCATTAATAAAAAAAAGTACCACCTTTATTAATTATATTAAATATTAATGGTTAAATGTCCCAATCAAAAGACATAGATTGGCAGAATGGATAAGAAAACAGGACCCATCTATATGTGGTTTACAAGAGACTAACTTACAACTCAAGGACAAATACAGGTTTGAAAGTGAAAGGTTGGGAAAAAATATTTCATGCAAACAACAACAAAAAAAGAGAGGGAGCAGCTATCTCAATAGCAGACAAATTAAACTTCCAATGTAAAACAATTAAAAGAGACAAAGAAGGAAACTATATACTAATAAAAGGGACAATAAGGCTTAACAATCATAAATATATATGCATCGAGACAGAGTGCCCCAAAATACGCAAGGCAAATACAAACAACACTAAAGAGAGAAGCAAAGACTTCTACGTCAGTAGTTGGAGAATTCAATACACCACTCTGATCAACAGATAGATCATATAGACAAAGGATCAATAAGGCAACAGAGAACTCAAATAATATGATAAATGAACAAAATTTAACAGAAATTACAGAACATTGCACCCAAAAATAGCAGGGTACATATTTTTCTCCAGTGCTCATGGATCACTGTCCAGGATAGACCACATGTTGAAGCACAAAACAGGTCACAATAAATTTAAGAATATTGAAATTGCAGAAAGCACTTTCTCAGATCATAATGGAATAAAGTTGGAAAACAATAACAGACAGCAGCCTGGATAATTCACAAATTTATGAAGGATAAATAACACATTTTTAAACAACCAGTGGGTCAAGGAAGAAATTACAAGGGAAATCAGTAAATACTTTGAGGCAAAGGAAAACAAAAATACAGTATATCAAAACTTATGGGATGCAACAAAGGCAGTACTGAGAGAAAAATATATTGTCTTAAATGTCTATATCAAAAAAAAGAGAAAAGAGCAAAAATTGGGGAATTAACTGCTCATGTGGAGGAACTAGAATACTAAACTAACCCAAAGGAAACAGAAATAAAGAACTAGCAAAGATTAAAGCAGAAATAAATTAAAATGAGAACACAAAAACTACTATGGAATCAATAAAACCAGAAGCTGGTTCTTTGACAAAGTCAATAAAAATCAATTGACCCCTAGCTATGCTGATAAAGAAAAAAAAAACAGATAGGATGTAAATAAATATAATCAGAAATGGGAGAGGGCTTACAACTACTGACTTGCAGAAATAAAGGAGATAATGAGAGGGTACTATAACAGCTATATACTAACAAACTAGACAACTTAGATGAAACAGAAACTACCTAGCAAAGCATGAACAACCCATACTGACTTGAGAAGAAACAGAAGACCTCAACAAACAAATCACAAGAGACTGAATCAGTCATCAAACAATTCACAAAGAAAGAAAAAGCCCAGGACCAGATGACTTCACACATGAATTCTACGAAGCGTTCAAGAAAGAATTAGTACCAATCCTGTTCAAATTCTTCAAGAATATTGAAGAGGCAAAGCTACCTAACTCATTCTATGATACAAACATCATCTTAATACCAAAACTAGGAAAATGCACTACAAGAAAAGAAAATTGCATGCAGACCAATCTATTTAATGAAGATAGATGAAAAAAAACTCAAGAAAATACTTGCAAATCAAATCCAGCAGCATATTAAAAAGAATTATACACCATAATCAAATGGGTTTTATCCCAATTATGCAAGGATGGTGTTGTAGTTTGCTAACTGCCAGAATGCAACACACCAGAGATGGATTGGCTTTCAATAAAAGGGGATTTATTTAGTTGACATATAGTTATTCAGAGGAAAGGCAGCTAACTTTCAACTGAGGTTCTTTCTCATGTGGGAAGGCACAGGGTGATCTCTACTGGCCCTCTCTCCAGGCCTCTGGGTTCCAAGAACTTTCTCTGGGGTTATTCCTTTCTGCATCTCCAAAGGCCTGGGCTGAGCTGTGAGTGCTGTGATGAGGTATGCCAAGCTGCTTGGGCTGTGCTATGTTGTGCTGCCTCATTTAAGTACCAACCAATTAAATCAAACATAATTCATTGCAGCAGACACACCTCCTAGCCAACTGCAAATGTAATGAGCAACAGATGAGATTCACATACCACTGGCTCATGTCCACAGCAACAGAACTAGATGCCTTCATCTGGACAAGTTGACAACTGAATCTAACTATCACAGATGGTTCAACACAAGAAAAACAATAAAATATACTACATCAATAAGTTAAAGAGGAAAAACCGATTGGTATAGAAAAAAACTTTTGAAAAAATTCAGCAGCCTTCTTGATGAAAACAATTCAAAGGATAGGAATAGAGGAAAACTTTCACAATATGATAAAAGGGAATATATGAAAAACCCACAACTAACATCATGCTAAGTGGGGAAAAACTGAAATCATTCCCTCTAAAATCAAGAAAAAAAACAAGGATGCCCATTATCACCATAGTGATTCAGCATTGTGCTGGAAGTTCCAGCTAGAGCTATTAGGCAATAAAAATAAATAAAAAGCATCCAAATTAGAAAGAAAGAAGTAAAGCTTTCACTGTTTACTGATGACATGTTCCTGTTTGTAGAAAAATCTACAGTAAAGCTGCTATAGCTAATAAGCAAGTACAGCAAACTGGCAGAATACAAGACCAGCATGTGAAAATTAGTTGTGTTTCTATATACCGGTAATGAGCAATCTGAGGAGGAAATCAAGAAAAACTTCCTTTCACAATGGAACCAAAGGAATCAAATATTTAGGAATAAACCTGACCAAAGACATAAAAGACCTGTACACTTAAAACTAAAAATTTTGCCAGGAGAAATCAAGGAAGACTTAAATAACTGGAAGGACATACCATGTTATTGGATCAGAAGACTAAATACAGTTAAGATGTCAATTCTATTGAAATTGAATTATAGATCCAATGCAGTGCCAATTGAACTCCCAACAACTTACTTTACAGTAAAAGAAAAATCAATAATCAAATTTATTTGGAAGAGCAGATGCCTGAATGGCTAAAATAACTTGAGAAAGAAAAATGAAGTGGGAAGTTTTGCACTACCTGACTTAAATGCACATCACAAATCTACAGTGGTCAAAACAACATGGTACTGGCATAACGATAAGTGTACTAACAAGTGGAATCAAATTGAGTGTTCAGAGGTGGACCCTCACATCTATGCCCAATTGATCTTTGATTAGGCAGTCAAGTCAATTCAATGTGACAGAGCAAAAGGTGCTTAGAGAACATTATATCCATTGCCAAAAGAATAAAAGAGGACCCTTCCCTCACACCTTATGCAAAAACTAACTCAAAATGGATTAAAGAAAGAATAAATAAATAAATAAGCAAAATTATTCAAATATTTAAACATTAGAGCTAAGCATATAAAACATTTAGAAGAAAATGTAGGGAAATATTTTAATGATCTTGTGATAGAGAGTGGTTTCCTAGAGCTTAGACCCAATGTGTGAGCAATGAAAGAAGAAATAGACAAATGAGGTCTCCTCAAAATTGAACACTTCTTCACATCAAATGACTTACCAGGAAAATAAGAAGGCTGTCTACACAATGAGTGAAAATATTTGGAAACCACATATTAGACAAGGGTAATATCCAGAATATATAAAGAGATACTACAACTCAACAACAACAAAAAAAGCAAACTACCTAATTTAAAAATGGGTAAAAAAAAAAAAACATGATAGACACTTTTCCTAGGAGGAAATACAAATGCCTCAAAAATATGTGAAAAGATGCTTAACTTCATTAGCTACCATGGAAATGCAAATCAAAACCACAGTGAGATATCATATCACAGCTACTAGAATGGACTCCATAAAAAAAACTGAAATGACCAGTGCTGGAGAGGAGAAGACATGGGCACATTCATTCATTGTTGGTACGAATGTAGAATGGTGCATCCACTCAGAAAGGCAGTTGGGCAGTTCCTTAGGAAGCTAAGTATAGGATTGCCATATGATACAGCAATTTCATGAGTAGTTTTAAACTTGGAGGAACTGAAAGCAGGGACACAAATGGATATTTTCACACTAATGTTTACAACAGCATTATTCACGATTTTCAAGAGATGGTGTGCTAGTCTGAATCATAGACCCCAGAAAAACTATGCCCTTTGATCCTCATTGAATATTGCTGGTTGGGAGCATTTTGATTGTTTCCATGAAGATGTGACCCACCCAATTGTGGGTGGTAACTTTTGATTAGATGATTTCCATGGAGGTGTGTCTCTACCCACTGAAGGTGAAGTTGTTTACTGGAATCTTTTAAAAGAGGAAACATTTTGGAGTTCTTTTTTGGTAGACCCACATGAAAGCCAGCAGACACTGCCATGCTTGCCATGTGCCCTTCCAGCTGAGAGAAAAATGTTGAACACCGTTGGCCTTCTTGAACCAAGATATCTTTCCCTGGATGCCTTAAATTGGACATGTCTATAGACTTGTTTTGATTGGGACATTTTCTCGGCCTAAGAACTGTGAACTAGCAACTCATTAAATTCCCCTTGTTGAAAGCCATTCCATTTCTGGCATATTGCATTCCAGCAGCTAACAAACTAGAACAGATGGAAACAGCCAAATATCCATCAATGGATGAATGCATAAACTGTGATAGATACATATGATGGAATACTATGCAGCTATAAGACAGAATAAAGTCATGAGGCATGCAACAATGTGTATAAATGTTGAGAACACTATATTGAACAAAATAAGCCAGAAACAAAAGGACATATAATGTATGGTTCTCACTAATATGAACTAACTACAATGAGCAAACTCAGAGTTTAAGTTGAGAACATAGGTTATCAGGAGACAGAAAGAGTGTAGAATTTGGGCACTTAATACTGAAAGAGCACAAAATGTTCAATGGGATTGATTGTAAAAGGATTCAAAAATGAATAACACAATACCATGTGGTGGTTGCACAATATAGTAAGTATAATTTAAAAAGTCAAATGTAAATATGATTGAAAGAGGAAGGCTAGGAACATGTGTGACTCCAGAAAGAAAGGTAAAGGATAAAAACTGGGACTGTACAACATAGCGAAATCTAGAGTGGACAATGATGGTGATTAAACGTACAAATATTAGAAAATTTTTTCTTAAAGTAGAACAATTGAATATCACAATTGCAAGGCACTAAAAATGGGATGGTATGTGGAAAAATACAAATAATGCATATGAGAGTCTATAGTTACAGTGGCATTGTAATATTTTTCATTGCTTTTAACAAAGGCAATATACCAAAGTTAAATGTGAATAAAAGGGGTATATAGCAGAGAAGTATGGGATTCTTATTGTTGTTGTTTCTGTTTTTCTTTTCTTTTTTCTTTTCTCTTCTGATTCTTTCTTTGCAGAACAAATGGAAATATTCTAATAAAGATTTTGGTTGTAAATTCATAACTGTGTGATTATACTGGGAACCACTTATTGCACACTTAGAATGTTTTGTATGTGTGTGAATAAAATGGTTTCAAAAATAAACAAGTGTTACAGAAGATGTGAAGAGAGACATATACATATTCACTATTGGTAGAGAAGTAGAATGGTGTAGCCCCTTTGGAGGACAGTGTGGTGGTTCCACAAGAAGCTAAGTATGGAGTTGCCACATGATCCTACAAATCTGTTATTAGACAAAGACTTAGAAGAACTGAAAGTAGATACACTAATAGGCATTTGCACACTGGTGTTTATGGTGGCATTATTCACCACTTAAAATGGTGAATACCACAGTGGTGGGCTAAGAGTACTTTGACTGATGATCAGAGGGACAAATATGGTGTGTACATACCACATAATATTGAGAGCTGCAAGATGGAATGAATCACGTGACAAGCAACTAGATGGGTGAACCTTGGGGACATTATGTTGAGTGAAATAAGGAAGAAACAAAAGGACAATTCATGAATATAGTGTGAACTAACTATAATGAATAAACTCTGAGAATTGAATTAGAGTGCATGGGCTGTCATGGGATAGAGAGTGGGCAGAGATTGGAGGAGTGGGGATTAAGGAATACAGAATGTTCATGTACAGCTCATTGTAAGGGTTCCTAGATTGTGGGCTTTTGCAACAGCCATATCAGTTCCTGAGTTTTAACTGTTACTACTCAATTTTGAGATGCTGTGTTCTAGGATGTGAGCCGGTGGTTCACTGGAACATTGGATATCTATATTACAAATGACACCCACAGTTGGAGTTCTGCAGCTCTGAAAGACAGGATTGCTCCACAGAGCAACTGTTCAAGAGGTTGAAGGAGAAATCAGACTCCAATAGGAGATGAGAATTAAATGGACCTGATTAGGACTAGGGTGAATCAAAATAATGGTAAAGGATGATATTATCTGTATTTTAAAACTTCAACTTCTGTGTGAGACAAAAGTAAGAGTTGCTTATTTGGCACAAAATTTAAATTTTCTGTAGCACACTGTATAACTTGTCTAGCCTGTTTATTTAAACAACATAATTATGTGGAACAGAATAGGGAATGAGATCTTATTATTCTGTTAAGGTAAATACCCAGCTACATCCTAGAGTAGTGCAGGCATTAAATAAAAAAAATATTTGCAAAGGCAGTTGAGGGATTGGAGAAAAATGCAGACTTATTAAACTTCCCCAGCTGGGGAATTCCTGATACTCTCTCAAGCATTAGGGACTTTCAATTTAGTAAGCCAAGCTCTTGATCTTGAGGCTTGTCTTTGTGAAACTTATTTCTATAATGGCAAAGCTAGACCTGTATGTAATGCTAACTAAGAATCACTGCAGAGCACCTCTTTTGTTGCTCAGTTGTAGCCTCTCTCTTTTAGACACCTCTACAAATAAATTCACTGCCCACCCTCCTACATTGAGCATGACTCCCAGTAGCACAAGTCTCCCTGGAAACATGGGGTGAAGAATGCCTTCTCGACAAAAAGGAGGGAAAGAAATGGACCAAATTAAAATTGCAGTGGGTAAGACATTTTAAATAGAGTCAAGAGGTCATTCTGAAGGTTACTCTACTGCAAGTTTCATCCATATATTGCAAACTACCACATTTTGCCAAGTCCCCATCAACAGTATATCTTAAAAACTTATGGACTGCTCTAGGCTCTATCTAAGTCTCTATAAAAAGTTTACTCAGTAACTTTAATTTTCCCAAAAGATTGAGAGGGCGATGAAATGAGTGGAAGGAGGTGTAACTAAGAAAGTAAGAATTGATAGATGACTGTGACTATTGACTCATTATATAGATCTCCCTTTTCAGTGCCTAGTATTTTAGAATAGCCAAAAGGAAGCACCTGAAGTTGTTGAACTATAATCCAGTAGCACTGGACTTTGATAATGATTATAAAACTACATAGCAAAAAAAAAAAAAAAAAGCTCAATTGCCCATGATTGTGTGCCTCTATTTCTGGATGTTTTGTTCTGGTCCACTTATATGTGTGTGTGTGTAGATATATGTATATTTCAAAAATAAATATATTATACTAACAAGTAGTCTCAGAGAATTGCTCTGCAGTCATGAATATGTACCACAATGGGTTGATATAAATAAGAATGTGATATATACAAATTACTTATTAAATTAAAATGTTGATAGTTAATTTATGAGCTTTCTAGTAGGTGCTCTGAGAGTAGGGTAGAAGCAACTCTATCAGGGACAACCCTGAGGTTCCAGAAAGTGAGCCCCCAGAAGATAGGGCTCTCCATGTAATGGTTTATCTGACTACGGATACTGCTAGACATTTCAGTGGAAGTCAGGATTGGAAATTCATTAATGCAGGAAAGATCTGTGGACAGTTCTATTCCTTGATGGTTTGACCCTTGTGAACTGCATGCAAAACTCATAAGTTTTTTGCAAAAGTTCTATCACACCCTGCCATCCAGGAATGAAAGATACAGAGAAAGTTCAAATTGAAGGAAGAATGACATCAAGGGAAGAACCATGGAGCTGAGGAATGGACTGAAGAGATCTCAGGCCAAGAGTACAGGCCCACACACATGTGTGGGAAGGTTGGGTCCATCCCTGGCCTATGAGGCACAGGCCATCTCATCTTTTTCTTGGAAGGGGTGGGCCTTTTGTCCTGTTTTTCAGGAAAAGTGTTGCCAACCCTAAACTGAGAGATGGTATTGTGTGTGCCCTGGCATTTTCAGAGAGCCTGGCCACAACCCCAGCGCTAGGAGAGGGTGGGGCCTGTTTCCTAGGGATTGGGGAAAGCCAGACAGTCATCCTGATGCTCAGAGAGTAGTAGGAAGGGATGTAGCTGCCACTCCATCAGGAATAGAGGACAAAACCAACAGTCTATAGATGACTCTCAGACCTTCAAACCTAACAGAGCTTGCTCTGTTAAGTTTCAGAGTTGTTTAGGCCCACAATCCTTCTTTTCTTTCTAAAGTATCCCTCTGGAATGGAAATGTTTACCCTATGTCTGTTCCTCCATTGTATATTAGAAGCAGATAACTTCTTGTCTAGGTTTCACAGATCCACAGACAGAAGGGATTTGTGCCTGAGGACAGTACACATCTGTACTGGTTTGAAAGTATTATGTTCCCCGAAATGCCATGCTTTAATCCTGATCCAATCTTATGGGAGCAAATGCTTCTTTTAATCCCTTTTCAGTATTGTAGGTTGATTAGATTGTCTCCATGGAGATGTGACATACCCAATTGTGGGTGTGACCTTTGATTAGGTGGAGATGTGACTCCACCCATTCCAGGTGGGTCTTAATTAATTTACCGGAATCCTTTAAAAGAGGAAGCATTTTGGAGAGAGCTCAGTGCAGACAGAGCTTATAAAAATGACAGTAGCCTCAGAACAGACAGAGGAAGCAGATGTAGAGGTTTGGAGAACAGTTGCTTCAGAGAACAGAGACGCAGATGTTTGGAGATGCTTGTAGCCCAACAGATGTCTCCATGAGATGGTAAACAAGCCACAACCTGGAGAGAGCCAAGTGAAGCCAAGAGATGAAAGCCAGCCCCAGAGAAGAAAAGTGATGCACCCTCACAGGAGCAGAGGCTGACAGCAAGTGAACCTAGGAGCAAGGAAACAGCAGATGCCAGCCACATGACTTTCCAGCCAACAGAGCTGTTCCAGACCCATCAGCTTTTCCTGAGTGAAGGTAACCTCTTGTTGGTGCCTCAATTTGGACATTTTCATAGGCTTAGAGCTATAAACTCTTAACTTATTAAATTCCCCTTTTTAAATCCATTCCAGTTCTGGTATATCACATTCCAGTACAACACCCATAACATGTTTTGTTGAAACTTATACTATTTTATACTTTATACTACTATGCATTTTTTTCTGAAATGATGTAGGACTTTGGGGGCATTGTGATGGAATGAAAATATTTTTAGATAGAAAGAACATATCTTTTGAGTCCACAGGATGGAGTGTAATGGTTTGAAATGATGTAGCCTCGAAAGACATGTTCTTAAACATAATCTACTTCTGTGTGTGTGAATTGTAAATAGGACCTTCTAGTTAGGTTACTTCAGTTAAGATGTGCCCAAACTGAATTAGAATGTATTAATCCTACTACTGGTGTTCTTTATAAACAGAATGAAATTCAGACAGATTGAGAGAAAGTAACAGTGAAAAGCAAACAGCTGAACATCAAAAGAATCCAAAAGAGAAGGAAAAGGCAGCAGAGGCTGCTGTGTGCATCGCAATGATGAGAGGAGCCAAAGAACAGGGATCACCTGCAGCTAGCCGCAGAACACCAGTCTTCAACAAGAAATCATTGCCTTGATGATGCACCCATTTGTATTTCTGCTAGCCTCAAAATTGTAAGCCAATAAATTCACATTGTTTAAACCAACAAGTTGCATGGTATTTTCTTGAACAGCCAAGGATAATAAAACTATATATAAATTAAAGTACCTTTTTGGAATAGCTGTAAGGGCGCTGGTGAAGGGATGAGCTGGACATAACAGGTTCTTCTTCCCAGCTTCTAACAACCAGGATTTGCTTTCTGCCTGCCCATGACTGAGGTACCCACAGGCAGAGTTATCCGAGGAGGTGAAAATTTGTTCTGGCTGAGACTGTACTGCCCACAGAATGTGATGACTGAGGAGCAGGCAGCAGGGACTGGACTGAGATTGGGTTTCAAACCAAGATACTGGATTATTCTGGCTAAAGTACAGAGCTCTGAGTGCTTAACAATGAAAATGGCATGATCTGCATTAACAGTCCACAACTTGAAGGCATGACAGTGAAGGGAGATACATGGACTTGTGGCACATGGAAATGTGTGTGCAGACAAATAAAAGCTATATGATTTTAAAAATAAGAAGGAATTTTTCCTCATTAATATGGGTACATTCTGCTCTGTTAACAAGTTTGAAAATCTCTAAGAGTTGAAGAGACTGTGTCACTGGGGTCCTATCATAGCCCTTGCTGCTACAGCAGTATGTTCTATGATAAACATGATTGACTCGGTATTGTGGTGTTGGCTCTTACATAAAATTGGAGAAAGCATGAATTTCACCATGTTGATAAATTGGATTGTCATGATTCTTTATTATTTCTTGAATGCCATGCTTGTGGGTCCTGGTTTTGTCTTTCTGGGGTAGAAATTGGAAAATTCTCAGGATAGCATGTATCTCCAGTACTGCAAAGTTTGCCAAGCATACAAAGCACCATGTTCACATCACTACAGAAAGTGTAATGGGTGTGTGATGAAGATGGACCATCACTATCCTTGGATCAACAATTGTTGTGGCTACCAAAATCATGCTTTGTTTACACTTTCTCCTTTTAGCATCACTGGGCTGTATTCTTGCTGTTTCCATATTTGTTATGACCATGTACATACAGTTTTATAATCAGCTCTCTTTGGGGTAGAACATGGTAAAGACTGACATTATTGCAGCCCAGAAAGCTCCTTTTCCAATTGTTCCATTTGGATTAGCTGCATTTGCTGCCAGCTTGTTTGCCTTGGAATTAGGTGTAGAAACAACCACAGCTGTTGGAATGGGGTTTTTTTCTTCCAGATAACAATAATTAACAGAAACAAAACTTCCAGTGAATCATGGATTGCTTAAATTCATACAACAAAGCTTTACTACTGGAAGCATTCTCTTTGTAGTTATCAAGATATTCCTATAAACTCTGACCTCTAGCTTGAGAGCATAGAACTGAAATTTAGGGGAAATAATGTCCCTTAAAATATTTTGTACCTATATTTGAAAGACGAGGAGGAACTATTGAGAAAGCTCCTCTGCTTGTTGTACAAAGATAAATGTGAAGGGTAAATTATGCACATTCTATATTAAAATTTATTTTTCCATTATGCTATCTCAACAGAGAATGTGAAGATGACCAAAGATAACTACTCCATGACAACTGAATTTATCCTTATAGGACTGAAGATTGGCCAGAGAAAAAGCCACTTCTGTTTGCTGTGTTTTTTGCCATCTATCTCATCACCATGATGGAGAATTTTGGTTTGGCGGTACTAATCTATATAGAGCATTGTCTTTACACATCAGTGTACACCTTTCTTGGCAATCTGGCTCGAATGGATTCCTGCTACTCCTGTGCTATTACTTACAAGATGTTAGAGAACTTCTATTCAGAAAATAGAATGATTTCCTTATATGAATGCATGGCACAATTTTATTTTTTCTGTCTTGCTGAAACTGTGGACTGCTCTCTTCCAGCAGCAATGGCCTATGACAGGTATGTGACAATATGCAGCCAACTGCAGTACCACATTAAGATGTCAAAGAAACTCTACATTCAGGTGACCGCAGGGGCCTACATAGCTGGAAACTTGCATAGCATGTTTCAAGTAGCATTACCGCTTAGGGTGATGTGCTGGTTTGAAACGGTTGTGTATCCAAAAAAAAAAGCCATGTTCTTTAATTCTCATTCAGTACTGTTGGGTGGGACATTTTGATTAGGTGGTTTCTATGGAGATGTGTCTCACCCATTCAAGGTGGGGTTACCTGCCAGAGTCTTTTAAGAGGGAACCATTTTTGAAAAAGCTACAAAACCCATACAGCCAGAGACCTTTGGAGATGAAGAAAGAAAATGTCTCTGAGAAAGCTATTTGAAATCAGAAGGCAAAGACCCCAGCAGACGCCAGCCATATGCCTTCCCAGCTGACAGAAGTATCCAGGACCCATTGGCCTTTCTTGAATCTTTCTCTGGATACCTTAGTTTGGACATTATAGTGGCCTTAGAATTGTAAACTTGTAGCATAGAAAATTCCCTTTTTAAAAGCCATTTCATGTCTGGTATGTTGCATTCCAAAAGTTTTAGCAAACTAAAACCTTAACTTTTTGTGGTTTTCATCAAATCAACTACTTTTTTTTTATATGTTTCCATTGTACAGACTTTCTTGTATTGACACCTATATCAATGAACTGATGCTACCCATCATGGCAGGATCAATTTAAATCTTTACTAACATCACAGTCTTTATCTCTTATATAACATTCTTTTCACTATCTTCAAAATGAAGTGCAGGGCGGGCAATGACAGCACAGTGGCAGAGTTCTAGACTGCCATCCTAGAGACTCGGTTCGATTCCTGGTGCCTGCCCATGCTAAACAAACAACAACAAAAAATTAATGTTATTAAATCTTTGCTAGTGAATTTAAATATTTTTTAATACATTTGTTGACCATTTTTATTTTTGCTGCAAATCACTTGCTCATGATCCTTGGCTGCTTTTACACTGAGGCTTACGATTTTCTTGGTATTTGTGTATACACTATATATCAAAAGGGATTGAACTTGTATATGTAGTTGTGGATCATTTTATTATCAATAATTTGTTTGTTTTCTAATTTTGCTTATAATGTTTGATGTACAGAAATTTTCATTTTTCCACTTTTCAGCTTTAATTATTGAATTGTTCTGGGATGTATTTTGGTTAACGATCTAGAATAACTCTCTAATGCTATTAGATGATTTTTAAGTGAGAGTTTGATGTAATTACAGTTAAAAAGCCAGAGGTAGATTATGAAGAAATAGATAAACAGATTATAAAATCTGCCACATAGACAATCCAAGAAAATATTAAAAGAGACTGATATCAGATAATACAGTGTATGCTAAATACACAATAATTTTAACAGCTCCATATTAAATTAAGAATCAATATACAGATGAGGCAAAACAAAATATTGTCCTAAAGCAAACCAAAGGATATCGTAAGAATAATATCGCAAATCAATCTAGAGAAAAATGATTCTTTTATATCCTGTCCAAGGACTTTTGTCTTATTCGGATCATGTTTCATTTTGTCTTGTTTTATATTGCTCACTTAAAGTTTTATAGTGGGAAACAAGAAACATAGACAAATTGAATCTGCATACTGCCTATTAAGCAAAATCAATAACGTTTTAATAGTTATGTTTGCAAATAATAGGTTTATTTTTTCAGATAAATTAATAAATATTTTAATTAGCCAGGTTTAATTTCTTATAAAAGAAATAGAGATAGATAAAAATCCTCATAAGGAAAAAAATCCTGATAAGATCCTAAGTAATTCTTAAGAACATGAAATAGTCCAGAGCCCAAAAAGTTTGAGATTCTCTGAATGAGATGGATGTACCACTGTTTCCACCCTCTATTTGGTGGATATTGTTAGTAGTAAGTCATGCATCCATTGATCCCCTGTCCCTTTTGCAAAACACCATGAATTCTTTTACATATTTCTGATATGAGATCAGTTACAACAGAATCAGCAATATCATCATCAAACAGATTTTAGTAAGGGTCAGTTTATTAACTTCAGTGTCTCACAAAACTTCTTTAATTAATACCCCATGGTTTATATGTTTTAGGGATCAAACTTTCCCACAGAAATAAATTGATGACCATGGACATAAACTCCTTTGGGATTTGATGGGAAACGTATTTTTCTCTGTAAAGAATGCAATATTACCACTGATCTGTTAGTCATCTTTAGATGTTCATTCTTTAATCCCAAATGTTTTAAGAGAACAAGGTATTAATTTTAAAATTCTATAAATACTAATATCCTAAAGCAAGTTATGAATTATTACAAAACTCTTCCCTGTGATATCAAGGTAAGAAAAACATTCTCTTTATTTTTTCTTTTCATAATAACATCCATGAACATTTATTGCTCTAAATTTATGTATCTTTCTTTCATTATTCTTAGATTTCAAATCCTTAGTTACCTTTCTAGCTTTTCTCTCAGTTGAAGACTGTGGAGACTAAGATGATGCACAAAACTGAAATGACTTTTACTGAATATAAATAAAACTTCAAGACATACAGTAACATCACATAGTAATTCTTTTAAATAATGCAGGAATATACACTGAAAGTTATTTCTAATTTATACAAATGATTAAATGGTTCATATTTAATGTTCCAAAAAATAACAAATAAAACCCATCAAAATCCTTTATATTGATGTTGCCTTGTATAAAATCACCCAGTTTTTACTGAGAAACTTACATGATTTACATTTTCAGATAATAACTTTTAATGCATCACTTACTAAAGAGAGAAGATAGTCTTGAAAAGCAAAACAAAATGCATTTTCTAAAATCCTAGTAAGTCTAAAGAATTACAGTTTTTATAAGAATTGGAAAACTAAATGCATGCTTAAATTTTGTATGATTTATAAGCACAGATATATCCTTTTGAAAATTGCATAAAGGAAGCAGAAAGCACCAATGAGTGAATTCAGATAAAAGAAAAACAAATTTTATGAAACTTTTTAAAATAATTCTCTTTTAGTGTCTTCTTCCAAGTTAAAATTTTAAATCTGCATATATTATCATTGGTATGATACTGAATACAAGTTCATTTATCACAGGTGATTATAGTGACGATGGTATTTGAAACATTTTGCATTTTTCATAGCATTTTAAAGGTCTTTCCAAAGAATTATGTCACCATTTTTCAAATGTTGCAATCTAATAAGGAAATTGTGCACAAATATTCACTAAAAAATCCTAGATTGTTTTGGGTATATAAAATATGCTTGAATGTTTAGAACATGGACATCGTGGTCTGGAATATTTAGTTAAAATTTTAGTAAATAGCATTGTATATAAACTGTTCTTAAATTATGCATAAATTTTTGTTATATCAAGAATACCAGGACTAAGAGCACGGACATAGTGTTTGCTGAAATGAGTGTGGTACTTGGTGGAGGGAGGATGTAGGTGAGCAGTGGTTGGACAAAGTGACAAAGTTGGAAGAGCTGCTGTTAAATACGGGAACTGAAGATGGAAGTGGATAAGCGTACTTTAAACGACACCCTAGAAATCTGGTATCTTAGAGATACCAAAGTATAATGTTTTTCTGGAAGCAGGCTGTTGCTTCTGTCAATATCATGAAACTATGTCCACTGTTCTCCAGTAAAGGCAAGTAGATCTGAAAATGATAAAGGGAAGGTGAGCTTAAATGAGTAATCAAATAGTAAGGAGCTCTTATGTGATAACATAAAAAGTTAAGGAGAAATCTCTATGGAGTATGCTGAATACAGTAAATGATGGGTATTTTTAAACCTCATAATTTGTTCACCACTATGAGGGTATGCTCAGAAGCCTAATAATATCATAACATCAAAGAGATCCTTAAAGCAAAGAATGGATGCATTCAGATAAATGGAGAAAATGATATTTCATTTCTAAGAAGTCTTAGAGAAGTTCTCTGCAAAGCATGCATAGGTTGTACATTGCATTGATATAATTATGAAGGTGAAATATACAAATTACTTATTAAATAAATATGCGGATATTTATTTCCTGATTTTCCAGGTATGTTTTGTGAAAGATGAACAGTGCCCACCTTCATACTTAGTGATCTATAAACACCTCTTAAATGTATAAGTTAATATATCTACTGTGTGCCACTTTTAAACATACTTCCAATGGGATAATAGAAAAATGTTTATTGCGTGGAAAAGATACATGTACAGGATAATTGCTTTTAAGGATACTGTGAGGATATATAATGCAAAACTGATGTTGATATTACTGGCAAATACTGCACCACATATGCATATCTTAGATTCATACACTAACCTTTCATAAATATATACACAAAATCTACTACTCTAAGGACTCTCATGGAACTGTGAAAATATTTCTATGAATCCTGACCAAATATTTTGAGGTCATAGACCTGAACTATAGGAGAAATAATATCATCTAGAATATTTGTGAATGTATTCTAAAGATAACAGAAGATGATTGAGAAACTCCTTTGCCTTTTGTACAAAGGGAAATTAAGACATATTCTAAATTAGAATCTTATTTCTCCATTATTTCTATCCTGACAGAGAACATACAGATGACAGAAGAAAATCATTCCATGGCAACTGAATTTATCCTCACAGGATTTACTGATGAACCAGAGCTGAAACACCTACTATTTGTGGTGTTCTTTGTTATATATCTGGTCATCATGGTGGGGAATCTGGGTTTGGTGGCATTGATCTATATGGAGCGTCGTCTCCACACACCAATGTACATCTTTCTGGGCAACCTGGCACTCATGGATTCCTGCTGTTCCTGTGCTGTTACCCCCAAGATGTTAGAGAACTTTATATCAAAGGATGGAATGATTTCCCTCTATGAATGCATGGCACAATTTTACTTTTTCTGCTTTGCTGAAACTACAGACTGTTTTCTTCTGGCAGCAATGGCCTATGACAGGTATGTGGCAATATGCAGTCCACTGCAGTACCACACGAGGATGTCAAAGAAACTCTGTGTTCAGTTGACCACAGGGGCACACATAGCTGGAAATCTTCATTCCGTGATTCAGGTGGGGTTACTGTTCAGGTTAACATTCTGTGGCTATCAAATCAGTCACTTTTTTTGTGATATGTTTCCACTGTACAAGCTTTCTTGTGTTGACCCCTACATCAATGCCCTGATGCTACGCCTCTTTTCAGGGGCAGTTCTAAGCTTCACTATTACTATAGTCCTAATCTCTTATTTTTACATCCTCTTCACCATTTTCAAAATGAAATCCAAAGAAGGAAAGGGCAAAGCCTTATCAACTTGCGCATCCCACTTTCTCTCTGTCTCAATATTCTATGGTTCTCTACTTTTTGTGTATGTTCAACCAAGTTCAGGCAAAGAAGAAGACAAAGATATACCTGTTGCTATTTTTTATACTCAAGTAATTCCTTTATTAAATCCTTTTATTTATAGTCTAAGAAATAAGGAAGTAATAAATGCTGTAAAAAGAATTGTGAAGAAAAAATCTCAGAACATTTTGAAATAAATATCAGGCCCTGTAACAAACTAATTTTAGTATGATAACTTTTTTCAAAGACAAGGGATATTGAAAAAATTTAAAGTGGCCATTCAGTATGAAAAAAATATTAAATCAGTAAAATTAGATCATGTGAAAGCCAGGTGGACTGGTTTGAAACTGTTATGCACCCCCAAAAAAATCCTATTTCAGCCTTATGGGGACAACCATGTTCTTTTAATCCTGATCCAACATTGTAGGGAGGGATCTCATGATTAGGTTGTTAGGAAACCTTTTGTTCAAGGTGGACTTGATAAGTTTGCTGGAGTCCTTCAAAGAGCTGGCACAGAGCTTATACAAAGACATTTGAACATGGAGAGGAAAACACCAGAAGAACCCACAAGATCTGCCTGAGCTGTTTGAAACCCAAAGCCTGGAGAAGAGTCCAGTACATGTTGCCCTGTGCCTTCCCATGAGATGCTAAGCAAGCCAGAACCCAGAATTTTGCCCTATAGAAGTTAAATAAGGGCCCACAGATGCTTAGAGAAGATGCTGTTGCAATCAGAAGCACAAAGCAATGAACTAGGAATGTGGACTTCAGACACCAGCCACATGCCTTCCCAACTGACAGAGAAATTCAAGACGCCATTCAGCCTTTCTTCGGATTCAAGGTATCTTTCTCTGGATTCCTTAGTTTGGACAATTTTTAAGGCCTTAGAATGGTAAACTTGTAACTTAATAAATCCCTTTATAAAAGCCATTCAATTTCTGATATATTGCAGTCTGGCTGCTTCAGCAAACTAAAACACCAGGCAATCTTTAAATGGATATATACATTCGGAAAGGTGGGTTCCAACTGAGATGTATTGCAAACTTGAAGCTAATAGAATCCATCTAGTAGAAGTAAATGATTATTCCCAAGTTTACAAATTGTGTCAGATTGTAACGAGTTTCAATATTCAATAAATTCAACACATACTAAGTAAATATCACAATAAATAAAGGTAATATTGTTGGCAAATATATAGAATCCCTAATCATAGAAACTCAAATCCAAATTCTCAAATACAAATCCCTTCTTAATCAACACCATCTATCAGATGGAAACTGTGTTTTTGAATTTGAGTCTCATTTTTTTTCTAGAGATTATGTTTGAATATGGATTCATGCAGAACATGTATTCTCAATTAAAAACATTTCCATCTCTCCTCTTAGTTATTTAGCCTCTTAAGCTGTCTGAAACAGAGCATCCATAAAAGGGAGATTTGTCACTCTATTGTGGAAAATGAAGTGATTTATAATGAAGCCCCTGTAGATGTGAGTGTTTTCAGGTTGTTTGATTAGTTGTTTATGATGGATGACACTGCGATTCCTGAATATATCAATTCAGTCAGTTATTTGATCTCCTGATGTTATAAATTGTCTTCTTTGTCCATTAAGAATATCATAAACCTTCACTGTTTTCAATATAAATTGCTATATTGACAGCATTAGCAGTAAGAGGGAGCTGCTGTGCAAGCATCTGAGTAAAAACTATTTACTGATCACTTAAAAGTGTGAAACAAAAGAAACATAACTTAATCAGACTCTACTGTCTGCTAGGTGCTAAATGAGAATTTTCACATATATTGTCTACCAATGAGCTAGGCATTATTTTTCATCCTTTTCCAGAGTAAAATTCATACTATTAAATATTTAGTAGTTTACCCAAGTTCATCTAGTTCATCATTGAATAGGGTTGAGATTTGGATCAATACTGCCTTTATTCCAAGTATTTTACCTTTGCATTCCAGTAGCTTAAATCACAGTTAATCTCAAAATGTTTGCCATATAAGAAGTATATTGAACACACATATATAAATAGAAAGCAAGGCACATCATATAAATGCAATCCTCAATTGTGTTGGGTGTCTACAATATACTTGAGGGTTCAGACACTAGAGATCAGTATTGCCCAGGATATTTAGTTAAAATAGCTGTAGAAGTAAATATGCCTCAAAGAATGGACATCTTTTTGATATTTGCAGAAAACAGTTACAGCAGGAGCAGGATCAAAGTTTATGGGAATCAGTTTTGCCCTGGGAGTTTTGGATCATGGAGGTGCACAATGTGTGTACAGAATAAGAAAGCTGGCAGAGCTATTGCTGAGACTGTTGGTGGTCGTAGAAAAAAACAGATGGAAGTAAATTAGGTTACTTGGAAACTTAATGGATCCTAAGGAATCTTAATATATCTTAATACATCTAAGAAGCATCAAACATTGAAGTCTTTCTGGAAACAGAGAAATATGACTGTAATTACAGAGATCTGATCTAGCATTCAATTGGGAATAGTCTGTAATCAGGATATTAACCACAATAATTTCCATAAAATGTAAAGAAAGGTGAAACCGAAAGAGACCCTAAAGAGAGGGGTGCCTTTGATAAAAGCACATTTTAAAAAAGGAAAAATATTGAGTTGCAATTTTAGTTTTGATAATAAAATGAAGGTTTGTTTTGTTTTATGTGTGTGGTGTATTGATGATGCCTTATTTGGTATAATGTTACAAAGATATAATACAATGCCTGAAATATTTGGGCATTCAATAAATATTTCCTAAGTACATTAATTATAAATTAATGTGATATTATATTTGATTAGTGAATTTAAAAATTTTTTAATATTTTTTACCATTTTAATTTTTCCTGAAAATCACCTGTGCATGTCCTTTGCCAACTTTTTCAATGAGACACATGATTTCTTTGAGGCTATCGTATTTTTGCATGTTTAGCTATAATTCATTTTTTCTCAATTATGTGTTTGCCTTCCCAGGTTCCTTATTTTTTGATATGCAGATATTTTCTTTTAAATGTATTCATATATATTGATCATACTTTTTGTAGTTCCCTTCTCTCCCTGCTTAGAAATTCCCTATTTTAAAAATTCATATTCATTTATATTTTCAAACGTTTCCTATTTGCACTTTTAATTCTTGAATCATTCTAGGTTACATTTTGCTAACTGATCTAAAATAAGTCTCTGATGCTAGTCATACATTTTATCATAATTTAAGAATTTAATGTAACTACAATCAAAATATCAGGTTTGGCTTATAAAGAATTAGGTAAACTGTTCTAAAATCTGTCAGCTAAAAGCCAAGAAAATATTGAAAGGGATTAATATCAGATATCAGAAATTAAGATGTGTGATGTCTACAATAATTTAAACAAAATCATATTAATTCAAAAATCAATACACAGTTTATAGAAAAAATATTGCCCAGAAGTCAACCCAAGGATATGGTAAGAATAACATAAAAAAATAGCCAGTAAGGATAGAACCCTAAGTTAAAACATGGACTATAGTTAATAGGACAACTATAAAAATGTGGTTTTCATCAATTGTAACAAATGTTCCACAAATGCAAGTTCATAATAGGGTGGTATATAGAAACTCTGTATTTCATGCATGATGAAAAAATTTATATTGAAAAAACAATATACAAATAAAGGTTTCTTTAAGTCCCATCCTAAGGCTCTGTTTAACTATTTGGATCTTCTTTCATTGTGTTTTGTTTTACCCTATTCAGTTAAAGTTTTGTTATGGAAAATTACAAATATAAATAAAATGCATCTCCATGCATCTCTTACCAGTTCAATAAACTTTTAATACAATTAAGTTAGCGTGTAATAGGTATATCGTTTTTATTTTTGAAATAATTAATAAATAAATATTTTTAATTCCTCAGTTTTAATTTCTACTTTAGTTAATACACTTAAATGAAATATAATAAACAAAAATTTTGTTAAGCCCTAAATAATTTTAAGAACATAAAAGAGTACAAATGTCAAAAGTGTGAGATTCTGTGAATTAGATGGAAATTGTACCTCTATTTCCACCCTCTATTTGGTGAACATTGTTAGTTGTAAGCCTTACATCCATTGATCCCCTTTCCCTTTTCTAAGGCACCATGATTTTGTTTTATATTTCTGCATCTCTGCCCCCAAATTTTATCTATATTGAATATCAGAATTTGTTGAAAGATGAATTGTTTGACTTGTCTATGGCCAATAAAGTAGAAAAGGTGATTTTCTGGAAGTTTATGATAATATGTTTTATTTATTTAAAAGAGATCTACAGGAAGGGAGTCATTCATTCTGTGAATGCATAATGTGAGGATGTGAAATCTGACATCATCCTCATCTACTTTGCCATCTTCATCTGCTTTCATATGCCCAGCCAGCCTAGGTGTGAAATCAACATGCAATGGAGGATGGAACTGAGGAAATCACTGAGAAATAGCACCAGACTAACTGAAATAAAATTATCTTCTTTAGTTTTGTAATACAGTAGACTTTCTTACTGTTTAAACTGTTTGGAGAGATGTTTTATTTTCAACTGAAGTAAATTATTTCACACATCATGGTTTTTATTTTATCTTGTAGGTTTATCTTTTTGTGTTCTATTTTTAAATAATCCTCAACAATCTATTTTTACAAATAATTTTTCAGTTCTTCCATTTTGACATTACAGCATATCTATTGAGTCATTTATTTTTATTAGCATATGTTACTTATCAATAACTCCATTTAAAAAAAATTAAGAGACAAAGAATCATTTTAATTGTGTACAGAAATACCAAGTTGAAGCTCAGGAATCAACCCAGGCCATCTTGTCCAGATCTCTTGTTCTTAACCACTAAGCTATTCTATGTATAGAATAAGGAACCAAAAGTAACATGAATAGAAAATTCTTTCATGAGGCTAAGATCTAATGTGCACAGAGAAATAGAGTAGAGATCCAAAATAAATGTGGATCAATGAAATTTTTCCATAAAGTAATTTGAAAAAAATTTAAACCTACAGAAGAGATTAATAATTATACAATTAATACCCTGTAAATTTTTGACCACGATAAAACAATGTACATATATGAACATATAAAGCATAAAACTATAGGTGTGATCTCAAGATATTTTGGCCTGGAATACTCCAATATACACATCAAAAGGACAAAGGCATTTCCTACATAATCAAAATTATTATCATAAGCAAGAAACTTATGATGATTCAATACCATATAATAAACAGCGTTCAAAATTTTCCCAGTTGTTGCAAATTGTCTTCAAGTATTTAATATTCCATCAAGGATTCAGTTAAATGTCACTATTTCCTTTACATTACCATGACTCTAATCATTAGAGTACATTATAACTCTAATCTAGAAAATTTCCCTTGAATTTTTTCCACTTTCAGTTTAAATTTTTTGGCAGAGTAGGTGTGCTATGTTTTCCTTTTTGCATCACAATGAAAGGCATAACCTCATAACCGGTGATGCAAATTTTGAAAAATAGATTAAGTGGTGACCAGATCATTCCATGCTAAAAATGATGTGTCTCTTTTATAATTTAAATAAAATCAGCCTGGTAATACATAGAAACAAAGTGTATTACCACATATTCAACATTTTATTCAGTGTTTTTATTATCCATTTACAAACCTCACATGAACCTGATAATGCATTGGAGGTGTTAAAATAGTGTTTTATCTGATTTTTACTTGGATTCTTTCTAAAAGAATAGCTGTTTCTCAAGGCCATTTAAACTTAAAATTTTAAGAACAGTTTTAGATTTTTTGAAAAATTATGATTTACTCCCATCATTAACAGTACTCTTAAATTAGTATGGTACATTTGTTGCAACTAATAACCAGAACAGACTAATTATTATTAATTAAACTCTTGATTTATTCTGATTTCCTTAGTTGTACCCAATGTTCTTGTCTTGTTGCAGGATCCCCTCCAGGATGCCATGTTACATGTAGTCATTATGTCTTTTTAGCCTCCTCTTGACTATGAATATTCCTCATATTTTCCTTATATTTTATGGCCATATCAGATTGGGAAGTATTTGTTTAATATTTTGTAGAATGAGGGACACACATACCTAGTTTCAAGATTTATTGTAAGGCTACAGTAAGCAAGACAGCATTGTTGTTTCCCTTGGTGGAAGCACTTCTCCTTCTGGAAATAAAACCTGTAGAGCAGCAGAGATCAAGGTCGCAGGGACAGAGAGCAAAAATTTTCCTAATGGATCACTAGGGGTAATAGTGAGTGGTGCCACTTCCATTTCCACCCATTAGTTCCTAGATCCATGGTTCCTGGCAATGGGAGAAACAGCACGATACAGAGGACACTGATTCACAGCACACACAGCCTCCTGGAGACCATCACCCAAGCCATGTTAAGTATTGCCACCTAGTTGGAACTGCAATTGAGTTTTCAAAAGGCCATTCCATGGTTCTATAAATCCAGCTACCTCTGGATGATGGGAAACATGATAAGACCAGAGAATTCCATGAGCATCTGCTCAATCCTGCATTTCATTTGCTGTGAAGTGGGTTCCTTGATCAGAAGCAATGCTGTGTGAAACACTGTGATGATGGATAAGGTATTCTGTAAGTCTACAGATGGTAGCTTTTATAGAAGCATTGTGTGCAGGGAAAGGAAACCCATATACAGAGTACTGTCTATTCCAGTTAGAACAAATCACTGCCTCTTCCATGATGGGAGTGGTCCAGTGTAATAAACCTCCCACCATGTAGCCGGCTGATCACCTTGGGGAAAGATGCCAAATCAGGGATTGAGTGTGCATCTCTGCTGCTGCAGATTGGGCATTCAGCAGTGGCTGTAGCCAGGTCAGCCTTGGTGAATGGAAGTCCATGTTGCTCAGCCTATACACAACCTCCATTCTACCACCATGACCACTTTGTTCTTGAGCCCATTGGGCAATGACCGGAGTTGCTGGGGAAAGAGGCCTGATATCCACAGAATGGGTCATCTTATCCACTTGGGTATTAAAACCTTTCTCTGCTGAAGTCAGCTCCTGGTGCACATTCACATGAGACACAAATATATTCAGGTTTTTAGCCTACTTAGAAAATGCTATCCACATACCTCTTCCTCAGACCTCTTTGTCACCAATTTTCCAATCATGCTCTTCCCAAGTCCCTGATCATCCAGCCAAGCCATGAGCAACAGCCCATGAGTTAATATATGAATCCACCTCTGGCCACTTCTTCTTCCAAGCAAAATTAACAACCAGGTGTACTGCTCGAAATTCCACCCACTGGAAGAATTTCCCCATATCACTGTCCTTCAGGGACATCACAGAAAGGGGTTGTAGTGCTGTAGCTGTCCACTTTTGGGTGGTACCTGCATGCAGAACCATCTGTAAACCAGGCCCACATTTTCTCTTCTTCAGTCAATTCACTGTAAGGAACTTCCCAAGAGGCCATAGCTCTGGTCTGGGAAAGAGGAGGCAATGTGGCAAGAGTGCAGGCTATGGGCATTTGGGTAACTTCCTCATGTAACCTACTTGCACCTTTAGGACCTGCTCTGGCCCTAAATCATATATTTCATTTCCATTTTATGATGGAGTGCTGCAGCACATGCCCAACTTTATGGCTTGATGAGTCAGACAACACCTTGCTCAAGATAGACAACAAAGGCCTCATGGTAATTTGGTGGCCCATGGTTAAGCGTTCAGTCTCAACTAAGGCCCAGTAGCAGGCCAAAAGCTGTTTCTCAAAAGAAGAGTGGTTATCTGTAGCAGATGGTAAGGATTTGCTCCAAAATCCTAATGGTCTGTGCTGTGATTCTCCTACAGGGGCCTGCCTAAGGCTCCAGACAGCATCCCTAATTGCTACTGACACTTCCAGCAGCATTGGATCTGCTGGATCATATGGTCCAAGTGACAGAGCAGCTGTACAGCAGCCTGGACCTGTCGCAGAGCCTCCTCTTGTCCAGGTCTCCACTCAAAATAAACTACTGTTTCTGATTGCTTGATAATTGGGCCAAAGTAGCATGCCCAAATGAAGAAAATGTTGTTGCCAAAATCCAAAGAGACCAGCTAGGTGTTTGTGCTGGTTTGAAAGGATGTATGTACCCTAAAAAAGCCATGTTTTAATCCTAATCCTATTTTGTAAGGGCAACCATTTCTTCTAACCCCTATTAAGCATTATATGTTTGAAACTGTAATTAGATCATCTCCCTGGAGGTGTGATTTAATCAAGAGTGGTTGTTAAGCTAGATTAGGTAGAGGCATGTCTCCACCCATTTGGGTGGGCCTTGATTAGTTTACTGGAATCCTATAAAAGAGGAAACATTTTAGAAAAAGAGAGATTCTGAGAGAGCAGAGAATGCCACAGCACCACGAAGCAGAGAGTCTACCAGCCAGCAACTGTTGGAGATGAAGAAAGGAAACGCTTCCCAGGGAGCTTCATGAAGAAGGAAGCAGGAGAGTAAGCTAGTAGATGATGCTGTGTTCACTATGTGCCCTTCCAGTTGAGAGAGAGAAGCCCTGACTATGTTTGCCATGTGGCTTCTCACTTGAGAGAGAAACCCTGGACTTCATCAGCCTTCGTGAACCAAGGTATCTTTCTCTGGATGCCTTTGACTGGACATTTCTATAAACTTGCTTTAACTGGGACATTTTCTTGGCTTTAGAATTGTAAACTTGAAACTTATTAAATTCCCCCTTTTAAAAACGTTTCCATTTCTGGTAAATTGCATTCTGGCAGTTAGCAAGCTACAACACTGTTGTTTCTGTTTTTTGGTCATAGGTGGGACCAGATGCAGCAACTTATCTTCACCTTAGAAGGGATATCGCAACATGCCCCAGACCACTAGACACCTAGAAATTTCACTGAGGTGGAAGGCCCCTGTATTTTTGTTGGATTTATCTCCCATTCTCTGACACACAAATGTCTTACCAATAAGTCTAGAGTAGTTGCTACTTCTTGCCCACTAGGTCCAATCAACATGATATCACCAATATAACGGACCAGTGTGATATCTTGTGGGAGGGAGAAATTATCAAGTTCCCTGCAGGCAAGATTATGGCATAGGGCTGCAGAGTTGATATACCCCTGAGGTAGGACAGTGAAAGTATATTGCTGACCTTATCAGTTGAAAGCAAACTGTTTCTGGTGGTCCTTACTAACAGCTACTTAGAAAAAAGCATTTGCCAGATCAATAGCTGCATATCAGATACCAAGGGATGTACTGATTTGCTCAAGCAATAGTATCACATCTGCAACAGCATCTGCAATTGGAGACACCACCTGATTGAGTTTATGATAATCCACTGTCATCCTCCAAGACCTATCTGTTTTCTGCACAGACCAAATAGGAGAGTTGAATGGGGATGTGTTGGGAATCATTACCTCTGCATCCTTCAAGTCCTTAAAAGTGGCAGTAGTCTCTGCAATCTTTTCAGGAATCCAGTATTGCTTCTGGTTTACTACTTGGTAGGTAGGTGCAGTTCTAGTGGCTTCCACTTGGCCTTTCTTACCATAATAGCCCTCATTCCATGAGTTAGAGAACCAACATGGGGATTCTGCCAGTTTCTCAGTATGCCTATTCCAATTATGCATTATGGAACTGAGAAAATAACCACAGAATGGGCCTGGGGACCCAATGGGCCCACTGTGAGACAGACCTGAGTTAAAACTCAATTGACTGGAGGGGTCAAGATGGTGGCTTGGTAAGGTGCACGTGTTTTAGTTCATCCTCCAGAGCAACTACTAAATAACCAGAAATAATACAGAGCAGCTCCCAGAGCCAAGACAGAGACCAGACATGCAGCGTGCCCCAGTCTGGACCAGCTGGACCAGCAGCAAGTCTCCGCAGTGGTGAGTTCCCTGAGCTGCGCGCACTTCCCCAAGCCGTGGCTGCCAGCAGTCAGTGCCCCTCCCTCACGGGTGGCTTCCCAGACCGGCTGCGAGGCTCCGGAACAGTGAGTTCCCCAAGCTGCGGCGGCTGGTGACCGGTGCCCCTTCCCCACAGGCGGCTTCCCGGATGGGCTGTGAGCCTATGGACTGGCTGCGAGTTTCGGAACAGGGAGTTCCCCAAGCCACAGCAGCCAGCACCCCTCCCCCACAGGCGGCTTCCTGGACCAGCTGCAAGTCTCCAGACTGGCTGCGAGTCTCAGAGCAGTGAGTTCCCCAAGCCACAGCAGCCAGCGGCCGGCGCCCCTCCCCCACAAGCGGCTTCCCAGACCAGCTGCAAGTCTCAGGACTGGCTGTGAGTCTTGGAGCAGCGAGTTCCCCAGGCCATGGTGGCCGGTGGCCAGCACCTCTCCCCCACGGGCGGCTTCCCGGAGGGAAAGGAGGGAGTCTCCAGCAGGAGCAGGGACTGAGTCCGACTGAACACCAACAGTGGCATTAATGAACAAATTCTGACTACTGAAAATAGGCCCCCAGCTCAGGCGAAACTCATCGGGGCAGAAGTTGCCAATGGGGCTGGCTGGAAGGGAGGAAAGGGAATGAAACAGAGCCTTCTGCGGCTGTTTCTATGGAGGCTTGGTTGCCTCTGGACTCAGCCCCAGGATTACATAGGCTGCAGCTGCCCCAAATGCAGAAACAGGTTGCTTTCAGGGCTGTCTACCACCTGAACCTTCCCCACGGGAGGGGTGAAATGCAATTCAGGTGGAATCCCTCTCTCAAGGAATTCAGATCCCAGGGCTTCACAATTTGAAGCCATTAAAATCAGCCTACAACCTTTCCTCTGTCTCCACTATGCTCCCAGCAGGGAGGGCCTTCCGAAGTTAAAGGAGCCACAACATATTTTGCTGGTGGGACCCACAGACAAGTGACACACACTGGGCAGGATAAGAAAAACAGAGCCCAGAGACTCCACAGGAAAATCTTTCAACTTGCTGGGTCTCACACTCAGGGAAAACTGATGCAGGTGATTCCTTCCCCATGAAAGGAGGCCAGCTTAGTCCGGGAAAACCCGGCTGGAGTATGTACTACCTATGTAGACAGGGTAGGGAGGGAAAAGGCACCTTACAAGCAGGACAAGAAACAAGAAAATAAGAGCTGAAAATTTACCCTTGGTTAAAAAAAATTTAAGCTAGAAGCCCAGAAAAAGCTGAACTGAAGGTCAATGAACAGATAGACAACAAACTCATCTAGCAAGAAAACCCTAGATAAGATAAGTGAAAGCAATCTCCAAAATAAACTAATTAAGGTAATTAAATGTCCAGATGCCAGCAAAAAATAACAAATCACATCAGGAAAATTGAAGATATGACCCAGTCAAAGGAACAAACCAATAGTTCAAATGAGATACAGGAGCTGAGACAATTAATTCTGAATATATGAACAGAAATGGAAAACCTCTTCAAAAACCAAATCAATAAATTGAGGGAGGACATGAAGAAGGCAAGGAATGAACAAAAAGAAGAAATGGAAAGTCTGGAAAAACAAATCACAGAACTTATGGGAATGAAAGATACAGTAGAAGAGATGAAAAAAAAAACAATGGAAACCTACAATGGTAGATTTCAAGAGACAGAGGTTAGAATTAGTGAACTGGAGGATGGAACACCTGAAATCCAAAAAGCAACAGAAACTATAGGGAAAAGAATGGAAAAATTTGAGCAGAGGCTCAGGGAATTGAATGATAATATGAAGTGCACAAATATACATGTTGTGGGTGTCCCAGAAGGAGAAGAGAAGGGAAAAGGAGGAGAAAAACTAATGGAAGAAATTATCACTGAAAATTTCCCAACTCTTATGAAAGACCTAAAATTACAGATCCAAGAAGTGCAGTGCACCCCAAAGACAATAGACCCAAATAGGCGTTCTCCAAGACACTTACTAATTAGAATGTCAGAGTTAAAAGAGAAAGAGAGGATCTTGAAAGCAGCAAGAGAAAAACAATCCATCACATACAAGGGAAACCCAATAAGACTATGTGTAGATTTCGCAGCAGAAACCATGGAGGCAAGAAGACAGTGGGATGATATATTTAAATTACTAAAAGAGAAAAACTGCCAACCAAGAATTCTATATCCAGCAAAATTGTCCTTCAAAAATGAGGGAGAAATTAAAACATTTTCAGACAAAAAATCACTGAGAGAATGTGTCTCTCGGTCAAGAGACCAGCTCTGCAAGAAATACTAAAGGGAGCACTAGAGACAGATACGAAAAGACAGAAGAGAGAGGCATGGAGAAGAGTGTAGAAAGAAGGAAAATTAGATATGACATATATAATACAAAAGGCAAAATGGTAGAGGAAAGTATTACCCAAACACTAATAACACTAAATATTAATGGACTGAATTCCCCAATCAAAAGACATAGACTAGCAGAACGGATTAAAAAACAGGATCCTTCTATATGCTGCCTACAGGAAACACATCTTAAACACAAAGATAAACATAAGTTGAAAGTGAAAGGTTGGGAAAAGATATTTCATGCAAATAACAACCAGAAAAGAGCAGGAGTAACTATACTAATATCCAACAAAGTAGACTTCAAATGTAAAACAGATACTATCTACTAATAAAAGGAACAATTAAACAAGAAGACATAACAATCATAAATATTTATGCACCGAACCAGAATGCCCCAAAATACGTGAGGATTACACTGCAAATACTGAAAAGGGAAATAGACACATCTACCATAAGAGTTGGAGACTTCAATTCCCCACTCTCATCAATGGACAGAACATCTAGACAGAGGATCAATAAAGAAGCAGAGAATTTGAATATTACAATAAATGAGCTAGACTTAACAGACATTTATAGGACATTACACCCCACAACAGCAGGATACACCTTTGTCTCAAGGGCTGATGGATCATTCTCAAAGATAGACCATATGCTGGGTCACAAAGCAAGTCTCAACAAATTCAAAAAGATTGAAATCATACACAACACTTTCTCAGATCATAAAGGAATGAAGTTGGAAATCAATAATAGGCAGAGTGCCAGAAAATTCACAAATACGTGGAGGTTCAACAACACACTCTTAAACAACCAGTGGGTCAAGGAAGAAATTACAAGAGAAATTAGTAAATATCTCGAGGCGAATGAAAATGAAAACACAACATATCAAAACCTATGGGATGCAGCAAAGGCAGTGCTAAGAGGGAAATTTATTGCCCTAAATGCCTATATCAAAAAGGAAGAAAGGGCAAAAATTCGGGAATTAATTGTCCACTTGGAAGAACTGGAGAAAGAACAGCAAACTAACTCCAAAGCAAGCAAAAGGAAAGAAATAACAAAGATTAGAGCAGAAATAAATGAAATTGAGAACATGAAAACAATAGAGAAAATCAGTAAGACCAGAAGTTGGTTCTATGAGAAAATCAATAAGATTGATGGGCCCTTAGCAAGATTGACAAAAAGAAGAAGAGAGAGGACACAAATAAATAAGATCAGAAATGGAAGAGGAGACATAATCACTGACCTCACAGAAATAAAGGAGGTAATAACAGGATACTATGAACAACTTTATGCTAATAAATCCAACAATGTAGATAAAATGGACAAGTTCCTAGAAAGGCATGAACAACCAACTTTGACTCAAAGAAATAGATGACCTCAACAAACCAATCACAAGTAAAGAAATTGAATCAGTCATTCAAAAGCTTCCCCAAAAGAAAAGTCCAGGACAAGACGGCTTCACATGTGAATTCTACCAAACATTCCAGGAAGAATTAGTACCAGTCCTGCTCAAACTCTTCAAAAAAATTGAAGTGGAGTGAAAGCTACCTAATTCATTCTATGAAACCAACATCAACCTCATACCAAAACCAGGCAAGGATATTACAAAAAAACAAACTACAGACCAATCTCTCTAATGAATATAGATGCAAAAATTGTCAACAAAATTCTAGCAAATCGAATCCAGCAACACATTAAAAGAATTATGCATCATGACCAAGTAGGATTCATCCCAGTTATACAAAGATGGTACAACATAAGAAAATCAATTAATGTAATACCCCATATCAACAAATCAAAGCAGAAAAATCACATGATCATCTCAGTTGATGCAGAGAAGGTATTTGACAAGATTCAACAGCCTTTCCTGTTGAAAACACTTCAAAGGATAGGAATACAAGGGAACTTCCTTAAAATGATAGAGGGAATATCTGAAAAACCCACAGCTAATATCATCCTCAATGGGGAAAAATTGAAAACTTTCCCCCTAAGATCAGGAACTAGACAAGGATGTCCACTATCATCACTGTTATTCAACATCATGTTGGAAGTTCTAGCCAGAGTAATTAGACAAGAAAAAGAAATACAAGGCATCAAAATTGGAAAGGAAGAACTAAAACTATCACTGTTTGCAGATGGTATGATACTATACATCAAAAACACTGAAAAATCCACAGCAAAACTACTAGAGCTAATCAACGAGTACAGCAAAGTAGCAGGTTACAAGATCAACATTCAAAAATCTGTAGTGTTTCTATACACTAGCAATGAACAAGCTGAGGGGGAAATCAAGAAACGAATCCCATTTACAACTGCAACTAAAAGAATAAAATACTTAGGAATAAATTTAACTAAAGAGACAAAAGACCTATACAAAGAAAACTACAAGAAACTGTTAAAAGAAATCACAGAAGACCGAAATAGATGGAAGAGCATACTATGTTCATGGATTGGAAGACTAAATATAGTTAAGATGTCAATTCTACCTAAATTGATTTACAGATTCAATGCAATACTAATCAAAATCCCAGCAACTTATTTTTCAGAAATAGAAAAACCAATAAGCAAATTTATCTGGAAGGGCAGGGTGCCCCGAATTGCTAAAAGTATCTTGAGGGAAAAAAAACGAAGCAGGAGATCTCACGCTGCCTGACTTTAAGGCATATTATGAAGCCACAGTGGTCAAAACAGCATGGTATTGGCATAAAGATAGATATATCGACCAATGGAATCGAATAGAGTGCTCAGATATAGACCTTCTCATCTATGGACATTTGATCTTTGATAAGGCAATCAAGCCAACTCACCTGGGACAGAACAGTCTCTTCAATAAATGATGCCTAGAGAACTGGATATCCATAAGCAAAGAATGAAAGAGGACCCGTATCTCACACCCTATACAAAAGTTAACTCAAAATGGATCAAAAATCTAAACATTAGGTCTAAGACCATAAAACAGTTAGAGGAAAAGGTAGGGAGATATCTTATGAATCTTATAACTGGAGGCAGTTTTATAGACCTTACACCTAAAGCAAGAGCACTGAAGAAAGAAAGAAAGAAAGAAAGAAATGGGAGCTCCTCAAAATTAAACACTTTTGTGCATCAAAGAACTTCATCAAGAAAGTAGAAAGACAGCCTACACAATGGGAGACAATATTTGGAAATGACATATCAGATAAAGGTCTAGTATCCAGAATTTATAAAGAGATTGTTCAACTCAACAACAAAAAGACAGCCAATCCAATTACAAAATGGGAAAAAGACTTGAACAGACACTTCTCAGAAGAGGAAATACAAATGGCCAAAAGGCACATGAAGAGATGCTCAATGTCCCTGGCCATTAGAGAAATGCAAATCAAAACCACAATGAGATATCATCTCACACCCACCAGGTTGGCCATCATCAACAAAACAAAAAATGACAAGTGCTGGAGAGGATGTGGAGAAAGAGACACACTTATCCACTGTTGGTGAGAATGTCAAATGGTGCAACCACTGTGGAAGGCAGTTTGGTGATTCCTCAAAAAGCTGAATAAAGAATTGCCGTATGACCCAGCAATACCATTGCTAGGTATCTACTCAAAGGACTTAAGGGCAAAGACACAAATGGACATTTGCACACCAATGTTTATAGCAGCATTATTTACAATTTCAAAGAGATGGAAACAGCTAAAATGTCCATCAACAGAAGGGTGGCTAAACAAACTGTGGTATATACATATGATGGAATATTATGCAGCTCTAAGACAGAATAAACTTATGAAGCATGTAATAACATGGATGGACCTAGAGAACATTATGCTGAGTGAGACTAGCCAAAAACTAAAGGACAAATACTGCATGGTCTCACTGATATGAACCGACATTAGAGAATAAACTTGGAATGTGTCATTGGTAACAGAGACCATCAGGAGATAGAAATAAGGTAAGATAATGGGTAACTGGAGCTGAAGGGATACAGACTGTGCAACAGGACTGGATACAAAAACTCAGAAATGGACAGCACAATACTACCTAATTGTAATGTAATTATGTTAAAATACTGAATGAAGCTGCATGTGAGGTATAGTTTTTTTTCTCTCTATTATCATTTTATTTCTTTTTCTGTTGTCTTTTTATTTCTTTTTATGTTGTCTTTTTATTTCTTTTTCTAAATCGATGCAAATGTACTAAGAAATGATGAATATGCAACTATGTGATGATATTAAGAATTTCTGATTGTATATGTAGAATGGAATGTTTTCTAAATGTTTTGTTAGTTATTTTTTTTAATTAATAAAAAAACTCAATTGATCATTCAATTGATCAACTCAATTGATCACCTGACCTCCATAAGTCCCCACTCTGACTGGTGGACCAGAGATGTTTTGCATTCCCTGGAATTAATGTCACTTCTGAACCAGTGTCTAATAATCCCCAAAATATTTGATCTTTTCCTTTTCTCCAAAGCACAGTTACCCTGGTAAAAGGCTCTAGGTCTCCTTGGGGAAGGCTTGGAGGAAGATTAACAGTATAAATTTGTGGCACTTTAACAGAGTCCTCCCTTAAAGGGACCTGGCCTCCCTCTCATTCAAGTGGCTCTGGGTTTGTAAACTGTCTCAAGTCTTGAAATTGATTAAGGGGCTGTGACTATGTTTTTGTAATTCAAATTAGAGTGATGTTCATTCGACCTAGAACTCTTCTACTTATACAGCTCAAACAAGAATTTAGTGGACTGCTCATCTATTGTACTTCTAGGAACCCCATGATCTACTAGCCAATGCCACAAGTCTCTAGGAGTCAGATTATTTTGACTCCTGCTTTGAGTCTGCTCTCTATTATGATAGCCACATCCATCTTGTCTCTGGCAATTAAATGCTGCCACCTGGCTTCTGCCAACTTGGGATCCAATCATCCCCACTGTGTTTAAGGATTCCAGCTCAGTGACAGAAATTTTCACAGTAATATCTGACCAGTAGAGAAGGGCAACTACAGAGCTCTTCAGGGATGATGGAGCTAGTCTCACAAATTTGTTTTGCACAGTTCTGGTAAAAGATTTATCTTCTGGACATTTCTGGGGCATAGGAGCAGACTTACCATGATAAATCCACTCTAACATGCCAACCTCTCTAAGTCATTGGATCCCCTCATCTACATTATATCAGAGCAGTTTTGACATTTCAGCCTCACATAATGTTGGCCACTCTTTGATCCATGTTTCAGCCAACCACCAAAACATACAGTTAATGTTTTTTCTAACCCCTTGAGCTATAACATTGAATGCAGAATCTCTGCTCAATGGGCCCACATCAATAAATTCAGCCCGATCCAAATTTATAGTCCTCCCACCATTATCCTATACCCTTAGAATCCATTGTCACACATATTTCCCTGATTTTTGTGTCTATAAATTGGAAAACTCATGCAGTTCTTTTGGAGTATAATGTACCTCCTCATGAGTGACACTTTGGACCTCACCTTTTGGGGCTTGTTCAGACTTCAGTCTAGTTATAGATCTGGAAGAAATGAGGTGTGGTGGGAGTGGGTCATGAAAAGTATTATAAGTATCTTCCAAGCCAATTGCTTCAGGGCATTCACTTGCAGTTTCATCTGTTGAAACTGTATTAATCACTCTAGGGTTAATCCCTTCAGGTGGAGGTTGTGTGGCCAACTCCTCAGGGCAGGCTTGAGATGGGGTGACTATGTCCTCAGAGCAGACTATTACCGGATTATCTAGAAAAGACTTGGCGTGATCTAGGGTTTCAACTTCTTCACCACCATCATTATCAATCTATGTATCACCATCTCATTTTTCAGCATCCCACTCCTTTCCAATCAATGCCCTTACTTTAATGGCAGACACCATGCAAGATTGAGATTTCAGCTTATTTGTAAAGTTGCTACTCTAACAATCAGACTCTGAGTCTGAATTTCAGAGCTCTCAAGTCTGCCGCTACAGGAAACAAGATTTTCTTCAGGGTACTAATAGAAAACTTACATCTGTCATACAGCATGTAAGCTTCTCATTTGAAGACTTCAGCTCATCCCTTGCCTTCATCAACATATACAGAATATCTAACAACAACCAGCCAACATCTCTATACCTCCTAATTTCAAAAACTCTTTAAAGGTGTCAAAAACATTATCCCCCAGAGGCTGGCTTCATGTAAGTAGAGCATTAGAAGAATCCAATTTTGATATTTTGACTTTCTCTTTTGCCAGCTTACCCCATGGATTTGCAGTGTCATTCTGATTATGAGAAGCAGAGTCTTTAGTACTCGTGAGTCCAGTCAGGGTAGAAAACAAATCATAAAAACCCATTTTTCAGATTCTGCTTCTCAAGAACGATTCCCAGTACCAAGCTGTATTAGCTAGAGTTCTTTAGAGAAACAGAACCTTCAGGAGATATCTGCAAATATAAAATTTATAAAAGTGTATCATATAATGGTGAAGATGTAGAGTCCAAAGTTTGTAGGGCAGGCTGCAAGTTGGCAGCTCTGATGAAAGTCCTTAAAGAGCTCTCAGGAGAGGCTGGCCACCTGAAGCAGGAAGAATGACTATCTCTTCTGAACCTTCCTTAAGGCCTTCTGTGATTAGATTAAACATCACTCATTGTAGAAGACACTTCCCTTAGTTGATTACAAATGCAATTAGCTGTGGATGCAGCCAACATGATCATGATATAAGCCCATGAAATGTCCTCACAGCAACAAAAAAGCCAGTGCGTGCCTGCCCAGACAACCAAGCACCACCACCTGGCCACGTTGACACATAAACCTGACCATGACTCTCTCAGAGTGCCAGTACTTTTCAACTCATACAGCTCAGAGATCAGGAAATCACAAATTTCCCAAGTAAGTCACATAGGGAATTCCAGGACACATGTATTCAATGTACTAAGGACATGGCATCAAATAATGTTCATAAATTTTTGGAATACCCTGCATCATGGAGGATGAAGGTCCATCATCACAGGGCATCTACTCCAAGAATAAAACACAGTTGTATTCTTTGCTGGTTTGAAAATGTTATGTACCCCAGAAAAACCATGTTTTATAATCCAATCTTGTGGTTGCAGACTTATTTGGGTGGGATCTTTTGATTAGGTTGGTTCCATGGAGATATGACCCACCCAATTGTAGGTGAAACCTTTTGATTAGATTATTTACATGGAGATGTGATCCCCATCCATTCAAAAGGGGTCTTATTAGTTTACTGGAGTCCTTAAAAGAGTCCCTGGAGAGAGGAAGAACTCAGAACCAACACAGAGAGCAGACATTTTGAGAGCCAACACAGACGTTTGGAAATCCAGACAGAAATATCCTAGGTGCAAAGCAAAAACTCACAGAAATAACCTGAACCTGAAGAGAGCCAAAGGAAGTTAAGAGATGAAATCCAGAGGATGCCCCAGAGAAGCTAAGTGAGGACCCACAGACACTTGGAGAGAGAACCAGTGGATTCAGAAGCTGAAAGCAACAGTAGGAGCAAGGGTCTCAGATGTCAGCCACATACCTTCCCAGCTGGCAGAGGTGCCCTGTATGCTGGCTGCCTTTCCTCCAAGAAGGTATCCTCTTATTGATGCCTTAATTTGGACATTTTTATGGCCCTAAAACTGTGACTTTTAACTTAATAAATTCATTTTATAAAAGCCAATCCATTTCTGGTGTATTGCATTCTGGCAGCTTCAGCAAACCAAAACATATCCTCTATGGCCCATCCCATCAATTTTTAATCCAGCAGTGTTTTGATGATATAGAATATGAAAGGACCAGTAAACCAGTCATTTCTAACACCATATGACCTTTATGTACACTCTGTCAGCCTTCAGGTAGTGGTACTCCCTGAGGCCTTGAAATAGGAAAGATAGCCATAAGTGGATTATTTCTGCCCAAATGACATCCTACCTCAATCAGGGTAAAATGTAGTCACGGAAGCAAACTTTCTACTGAGGTACTGTTTGTTCTCCTTGATAACTTCTGCTGTATTGATAGCTCCACAGTGATCTCTTTTGCTGGCATGTTGGATAGTTACAGCAACAGAAGTTAGATCAGTTTTGAAAAATGTAGCTCATGTTGCTACACGTATGCATGTCTCCATCCAAGAAAGTATATCTACTTTATTCATATGTTCTTTGAACCACCATTGGGGCGGCAGAGAAACAAAGGTGAATGACATCAACTAGAATAGCCATTCTGTATACTTGATTATTTAGTTTCTCTTACTGGGAAGATGTATTATTGTGGGCATTATCATGTGATATACAGATCTCCAACCTTCAAATCCACTCCAATAGATCAATGCAAATGATCTTTCATAGATCCCCTGGTCCCTAACTTTACAATTTTCCTCCCTCCAAGCAACTGATGACCTTCCAAGCCACTCACCTCCCTGGAAAAAAAAAAAATATATATATATATATATATCTTACCTTGGAACACATGTCTTCAAATCAATGGAAATGGATGAAAAGAACACCGCTGTAAATGAGGATTGCCCTGTATTGATGTCTTTCAAGGGAATTCTGGATAAAACCAAATTCAGCAGCATTAAATTTTTGTTTATACCATCATACAAACCTAAGCAACAAAGAACCAAACTTGATCTTTTTCCTTCTCCGCCAGCTGAACATAAAGGAAACTCCATGATCACAGAATTATGAGCTGAGGCAATGATATTAGTGCAACAAAGAAGATGATGGAGGGTCTTGTCTACCTGGTTATGTAGCTTGCTATGTCCTTTGGCCAAGATCATGGCTGACCCTGAATATACCATTCTCATCTTATTTGAGGATATATCCTGGACCTCAAGGACCTTATACAGTTTTAGTATAACATATTCCATATCATAAAGGCATTTCTAACCTAATGGTCAATTGCTGTCCCATGCTCATCATTCTTTGCTCTGTCAGGGTTCATAGTAAATGGTGGATTGGTGGAGTTATAGTAAAGTGGAGGAAAGTAAAGCCAGCCTCAAAAACCTCATCAGTCTATATTGTATTTCTTCTATTGGGGCATTCTATAACTTTCCATGAACTCCATATCTCTTTCCACATTTCTAATATCATAGGTCAATTAAGTACTATGACCTGAACATCAGCACTGCTTGTACCACCACTAAAACTCATCAAAAAGTACACTCAAAACGGGCATTCTTCTCCCTTTGGAAAATGTATCTGTGTGGAGTATCTTTTTCAACTTTGTCAGACATTTGGAAATGTAAGGTTATAAACTTACAAAAGTCCAAGTGTTGCTTTATAGTGTTAAATAAGCTAACAGTTCAAAAATAATAAGGTATATATCATCATATGTATTTATATGAAAAAATTATTATTAATTTAATTACTCATCATTTCAGTGAGACAAAACCTTGACTCATATCATTATAAACTAAAATAAAATGAAATATAGTTTAATACCATTTCTTTTATTTAATATCATTTTATTAACTGATTTATGTTTTATAATATTCATGATATCTTGTTAAAGTGGTATATCTAGTCCACATGTACATAAAATGCCTATTTTTAGAATATGCAACAAATTATTTACTGATATACATGTACAACCAAAAAATTTAATGCCTCTTCTAATGAAGCAAAAGCAAATGGATGGCAGTTGAAAACATAGAGGTTGATCAGATAATCCAGAGAAAACCATAAATTAAGAAAAAATGGGCTAAGTTAGAGCCAAGTGGGATACAGGTATCATTAGGGCAAAGAGAGAAACACACTCCAGTGGAAAAGACTGAGACAGGACAGTGAAGAATATAGAAGTGAATGTTATCACACAAACCAAGTTTACAATAGAGACTTCAATACTACCAAATGCCACAGCTTAGTGATGAAGGTAAGTAAAAGGTAAATTTTGGAGATAGCATGCTGAATTTTGTAGTAACCTTACTGATAATAGCAGGTTCAGTGAAGTTTTGGTGGCAGAAAAATTAAAGGGAGGGAACCAAATACAACATTTTCCAATTTAAATCCACACTCTCTCTTCTATCTCTTGTTGTTGTTAACTTTTCTTATAAGAGAAGTTGTGGGTTTATAGAACAATTATACATAATATACAGGATTCCCATACACCACCCCATCATCAATAACTTGCATTGGTGTGGAGCATTTGTTACAATTGATAATACTTGTACTGGTTTGAATCTGTTATGTACCCCAGAAAAGACTATGTTCTTTAATCTATTCTTGTGGGGCGGCAAATCTATTGTGTGAGACCTTTAGGTTAGGCTACTTCAATTGAGTTGTAACCCAGCCCATTCAAGGTGGATCTTAATTCTTTACTGTATACTTTTTGAAGGGGATAAAAGAAGGTAAAAGCCCAGAGTGTCTAGAGAGAAAACACCCCAAAAGAAGCAAGAAGGACCCACAGGAGATGAGAGAGCCATTTCGAAACTAGAACCCAGGAGAGAAAGAACAGCAGACATCACCACGTGCCTTCCCGTGTGACAGAGGAACCCCAGATGCCATCAGTCTTTTCTCAGAGAAGGTATCCTTTTTTTGATGCCTTAATTTGGACATTTCCATGGCCTTAGAACTGTACCTTGTAAGTTAATAAATCCCCATTGTTTAAAGCCAACTCAATTCTGGTATACTGCATTCTGCAGCCTTAGCAAACTGGAACAGCACATTTTTGTAATTGTACTATTTTTCAAGTGGTTACCTTTGTTATAATTGAAGAAATATTATTAAAATACTATTAATATCACCCATACATTACATTAGATTTATTTTTCCCATATACCACCCTAATAGTAACACCTTGTATCATTGTCTTACATTAGTTATAATTCATGAAAGAAAATTCTTAAACTTTTAATATTAACTCTAGTCCATCACCTACAGTAGGGTTCACTGTGTTGTACAGTCCCATGTTTTACCTTTTAATTTTTAATCTAGTAGCATATATGACCTGAAGTTTCCCCCTTTTAACCACCTTCACCTATGTAATTCAATGCTGGTAATTACACTCACAATAATGTGCTACCGTCACCATACCTATTTTCAATTTTACTGTTAACCTAAACATAAATTCTATACAAGTTAAGCATCAACTTCCCATTCTCTAACCCCAATCTATAGCTTAGTAGCCTACATTCTAGATTCTAATTCTATGAGATTACTTATTATAATTTGTTCATATCAGTGAGATAATACATTATTTATCCTTTTATGTCTGACTTATTTCACACAGCATTAGTCCTCAAGGTTCACTCATGTTGTCACATACATCAGGACTCCACTCCTTTTCAAGGATGAATATTACTCTATTTATGTATGTACCACAGTTTCTTTATCCATTCATTGGTCAATGGATACGTGGATTGCTTCCATCTTTTGGCAATTGTGAATAATGCTGCCGTGAACATCAGTGTGCAAATATCTGTTCGAATCTCTGCTTTCAATTATTCTGGATGCTGATGGGTCTATGATAATTCTCTACTTAGCTTCCTGAGGAACCTGCCAAACTATCTTCCACAGCAACTACACCAGTTTACATTCTCACAGAGAATGAATGAGTGTTCCTATTTTTCTACATCCTTTCCAATATTTGTGGCTTCTTATGTTACTCTTTAATAGTGGATATGAAATGATACCTCATTGTAGTTTTGATTTTCATTTCCCTAATAGCTACTGAAGTTGATCATCTTTTCATGTACTTTTTAACCATTTGTATATCCTATTTGGAGAAATGTCTATTCAAATCTTTTCCCATTTTTAAATTGGATTGTTTTTCCTTTTATTGTTAATTTGTAAGATTTCTTTATATTCTGGATATGAAACCCTTATCAGACATGTGGTTTCCAAATATTTTCTCACATTGATTAGGTTTTTTTTCACTTTCATGACAGTCTTTTGATGTGCAAAAGTTTTTAATTTTGAGGTGCCATTTATCTATTTTTTTCTTTCAATGCTTGTTCTTTGGGTGAAAAGTCTAAGAAACTATTGCATAACACAAGATCCTGTAGATGTTTCCCTACATTTTCTTCCAGGAGAAGAAGTGGATCCAAAATCTGTTTCTCCTCTGAAGTTTTAATTTGTTCCCTTGACTGAATTATATCCTTTTATTTCTTAGTATGGTTTGTAATATTTTGCAGGTATCCAGGTATCTGATTATCTTTATGAGTTTACTCAGAAGTTCTGTTTCTCCCTCTTGTCTAAGAGTTTATTGTTAGATGACTTTGTGTTAAGGTTCTTCTTTGACATTTGATCCAACTTATTCTATATATTTAGAATAGCCTCTGTTTAACTGTTTAATTGATCATAGTTTCTCAGCTCTTCATTATCTGATTCTTGCCCTTCACATTCAGTACAGTTTTGTTGGCTGCTTTTTTTTTTTTTTTTTTTTTTGGCTTTTATAAAGGGGAAGTACAGTTTTTAAGATAGCACTGTTAGTGTAGTTGTTTCATCTCCAGGAGAGAATTTCCTGCCTCTATTCACAGACAACATGATTGTCTATATAGAAAATCCCAAGGAATCTACAAAAAGGAGTGAAGAGTCCTGTAATTATTAAGTGAGTTTAGCAAAGTCCCTAAATACGAGGGCAACACACAAAACCCAATCATATTTTTCTATAGTAGCATTGTACAATTGGAAACTGATATTGTAAAAAATACTATTTATGATAGTTGCAATGTAATATTTAGGTATAAAACTAGCAAAACATATAAATGATCAGTGGTTGTTTGAAGCTAATTATACCCAAAAATATACATACCATTAAATTTAATCCATTTAAATTTTACATCACATTATTGTGGATGTGAACCCACTATAAGGATGTTTTGATGAGATTACATTGATTAAGTTGTGGCCTACTGAATTAGGATGCATCTTAGTCAAATTGCTAGATTCCTTTCTTTGTAAGCAGAATGATATTCAGAAAGAAAACCACAAAGTGAGAAGAAGCCAGAAGCCACAATCAATGGTAACTGGAAGGGAAGGGAGAGACCAGGAGATGCCATATGACAAAAAAGCTAAGGACTGAGGATCACAAATAATTAGCCACAGAATGCCACAGTCTTCAATGAGAAAGCATCACCTTAATGATGGCTTGATTTGGACTTTAATTTAAGCTCAAAACTGTGATTGAATAAACTCCCATTCTTTAACCCAATCCAATATTTTCTTGAGCAGCAGAAAGTAAAACAAGATCTATTTGCTGAAAGGTACAAAACACTGATGAAAGAAATAATAAAAGACTTAAAGAGAGACATACCATGTCCTAAACATAACAAAGAAGTGAATTCTGACCAAATTGACCTATATATTTGATGTAATACCAATCAACATCCAGGCAGGTTTTTTATAGCACAGTAAAACTGACACTTAAACTTATATGGAAGATGAAAGGAATTAGAATAGCTAAAATAGTTTTGAAAATAAATAAAGTTGTAGGATTCTAAGATTTACTTGCCATAAAGCTACAGTAATCAAGACAGTATAGTTCTGACAAAGGGATAAAAAAAAACCCTATTGAACAGAATAGAATCCATAAATAGAACCACATAAGTATGGTCAATTAGTCTTTCAGCAATGTTATAAAATAAATTCAATGGGAAAGGGACTGTGTTTTCAACAAATAGTGTAACAATTGGCTTTCCAAAAGAAAAACAACAAAATTTAACATTAACTCCAGACCTTATAGAAATATTAACTCAAAATCAATCATAAGTCTAAATGTAAAGCATAGAGTTTTAAATAAACATAGAACATCTTCATGATATGGGGAACAATAAAAACAGGTGAATATTGTTGAGAGAAAATAAACTGAGCCATTTTAAACTCTCTGGAAATTTCACTAAGGTATACAGCAAATAAAGAAATGTATTTATTTAAGAAATACACTAAAACATTTCAAAACAATAAGACTCTGTGGCAATTGAATCACCACCCACCCTCTTCCTCCACCTTCCCAGCTCAGTATGACTGAAACTATACTCCAAGCAACTGCCACCAAGAATATATAGCACCCTGTCTCCACAGCATCAAGTCAAGTGATAGGGTACCTTACAAGGAGGAGCAGGCCACAACACTTCTCATGTAGTTTTTACTACACGTTACAAAAGCTTAAATCCAAGTGAATGTGGACAAGAGGTTGGAGATTCTGTCTTCCACCAAGTTCCATTCACAGGATACAGGCTCTACCTTATGAGCAGCACCCTGAGAACACCAGGCCTTGATCATACTTACCCAATTCTTTAACAGGGCAGTTCCATACTCAAAGAGGCAAGCTAAGAAGACCAGCTCACCTCCACACAGCACCCTGCTCCTAAAACAGAGATATAACTTAGAGAGAAGCAAATCACTGTTCCCACCTTTAGCTCTGAGACAAAGCTTAGAGATTTTGTTACTGGGAAACAAGCTTTAAGAATGTAAAACTGCAGAGGGTTGCAAGGGTAGTTCAGTGGTAGAATTCTCTCCTGCCATGCAGGAGATGAGGGTTTGATTCCTGGCCCACATACTTCCCAAAACAAACAAACAAATGGTGTGAAATAATGGGATATTCACATGGAAAAAGAGTAAAATGTGACACCCACCATACAACATACAGAAAAGCAAAAATAGAGTATAAAACTCCAAACCTATCCCCAAAGGAATTAACTCTATTGAAACAAAGTGTGGAGGAGTTCAAGCCTTAGGATACCTTAAAAAGAAACAGAGGCTTTGGTGGCAAACAATTAAGGCAGCTAGCAGCTTCATGAGAATAAGTGAAATCTTAGTCCTGCTACTTTACCAAAGAGATTTAGTGAAACAGATGATTCAAAAGTGCACTCCTAGAGCCTGAATGAACCTCAGACACTCAAAAATTATCCCTGAGAAGGAACCCAAATTTAATAGGCCCAGACTGTGGAGCAGTGTATTCCCCAGGGCATTGTCAAAATGCAATAAAGCAATCAGCTGGCAATTAGTAGAACTATATGAGATCAAGGAAAGAGATACAAAAGAGCCCTGCTAAAACCACTGCCATCCCAGGATGACTCTGTGCATGCTTTTACATAAGGCTGCAGCCTCTGCAGAGGAACATCAGAGAATTCACACTGCATGTGTAACAGACTTCAGTACAATGGTCCAGCCAGTCACTGAACAACAAAAAAAAAAGTAAATAACAACTCTAGTGTGGGGAAATAGAATACAGAATTGCCACAGGATATTATCTAAAGTGCCCAGTTTTCAACAAAAATTATGAGATAGGCAAAGAAACAGTAAACTGTAACCCATATAGAAAAAAAGGTAGACAAACACAAACTGCCAGTAAGAAAGAGTGTGGTTGTGCCAACACCTTGATCTTTGGACTTCTAGCTTACAGAACTGTGGGATAATAAATTTCTATTGTTTTAAACCACCCAGTTTATGGCACTTTGTTATGGCACTCTAAGAAACAAATACCCTATCTCTTTAAAAAGGTAAATCACAATTAAATTTTATTAATATTTAATGTTGACATTATTATGATTGCATAAGCATTGTTCATAGCAAAAACACATAGTTGTACTATGACTATATTTCTGTTCTTACAAAATGTTGCCTTCCTTGGAATTAATAATCACCTTAATTTTTTTCTCTGAGTCAATATTTTCTATTGCTAATTCAGACCTAACCTTTTCTAAACAATTTGCTAAATGCATCTCCACCATGTTACATCTTAGTTAACTTACCAGTTCCAGTTTTCCTTCAGAATCTTCATCCCAGGCCCTCTGTCATTCTTCTCCAGTGTGTTCTGGCTTTTCTCTAGTGCTGTAATCACTGATCATAAAACCTCAGTGAGGATAACAACGTGATGGTTCTCCTGTCTGTGTTCTTAAAACTTTATATGCTTTTCTGTGGTCATTTCAGACAGCATAACTAGGGAATAGAATTTCAGTTGGACATCAGCTTAACATCCAGCCTTTTCAAATTCTCGTATCTTTTTCCAATTAGACAAAATTATTCTGAAAATCATCTGTAAGAACAAATGCTTTAATTAAGCTTAAAAACACCTTGAAGAGTAAGTAAAAACAAAGCAATGTGGTAGATTATCAAAATATACAAAGATATATGGGATGAAATAAAAAATCCAGAAAAAAAAATTCTGAATATGATTAAGTGTCATTTCAAATCAACAGAGAAATGATGGACTATTAAATGATGGTTTGGGGACAACTAGCCCACTATTTAGAAGTAAAATTGAATCCCTATTCACTATAATACCAACATACATTTCATGCATACCAAAAAATACAAGGCTCAAAACTGAGTACAAATACTAGAAGAAATACTCTTGGGAAAGAAAAGGAATTTATTACCAAAATGCCAAAGCCAAAAATTATAAACTGATTAATGTACGTGATTTTCTTGATCATTTGCCTGTTTGCCTTCAATCTATCGTGTGCCTTCCCCTGTCTGTTTTGTATCACAATCAAATGACTTCTATTAATGACATTCCACAAACTTCCTTTCAGATGGCTTCTGACCACGTATTATCTATGGGTAGCACTGATGAGAAATAGGAGAGTGGGAAGAAAGGAGAAGCCATGATATTGCTCCCTTTTTCCTCTGCTGTTGGCTAGGTCTCCAGTATAAATTGCATCTCTTCAGCAAGTCTAGCTCCCGCAAGATAATTTCCCTGTGGCAAGAATCCTAGGTTCTGTTAATACCCCTTCTTACTCTAAGAATTTACCACCACTGCCAATCTCTGTGTGGCCTTACAATGCCCTGTCAGCTTTTTGCTGTTGTAGAAGATTCCTAAAGAGAAGGGGCCATATAAGCAGATGGCTTCAAGTGATGTAAATGCATAAAATATTTAGAATAATAAGCAATGGAAGGGACTGTATTCAACTGGAGATTTCACGTTCTGCTTAAAGATGTTGAGGTGCAATTTTCTGTTAAGGCAACAGTTGGCCAAAAATGTTGAACATGTCAAGATCTCAGTTTGATGCTTTTGGATAACACAGGCAGATAGAGCTGATAAGGGAATCTATATACTGTGGCAGGCTTTGAAGATTGAGCTAAAAAATTTGGACTTTATCCCGCAAACAATTGAGTGATATTGAAGGCTACCTCTTTAACAAAATGTAGGATGGATGTAAGCAAATCAGAGTGAAATAAGTCCTTAAGATGTGGAGCTATTGTAATAGTCCAGAAACAAAACAGTAAATCAAAAGTCTATCTAGCCACCTTGTATGAGCAGTATACATTTTGATGTAGGTGGTATAGAAGGTCCTCCTTCCTGGCAATGCAGCTAAATAGGATGAAGACATCAAAGGTCAGCTAAGCTCAGACTAAAGTCTAACCATGGAACCATGTGGCATTCCAGTCCTAGGATTATATACCCCAGCAGTACTATACATACTAGATTGCCCAGTAAGCCAGCTGTAGGCACCAATCATAAATTGGACTGCATTTTCATATACTGTAATAATGACAAAAATTCAGGCTCAGTAACACTGTCCTCAAAATCAAACCACATTATATGCCTACAATAGTCACTGAACCTCTCCCAGATAGGGCCCAGTGCCCTACAGAGGTAGAACTACTCCAAAGTTGGGATACTTCCTATGGGGAGCACTTGAGTTTTAAAAGATGTCTCCCACATCAAACAGAGTCAACTGTACTTGTCTATAGAGTGGTCTCCAAATGGCACTAGGTCATACATCCGACAGTCAGGTGTGGTCTTCCACAATGACAGGTTGGCTGGAATGAGGTGGAGAAATAGTCCATCATATCAATTCAAATGCCGACAGAACCAGCAATTGTTCTGGTTGGTCACTCTAGCAAAACCAGTATCATAGGGGCCCACTGGGGTTGTCTATCACTGTAAATAACCTGGGGAGGTAAATGGACAACATCACTATCCCCCACTCCCTTTACTGCCCAGAGTGAAGATGCTCTTCCCCAACAACTTGACGTGAGGATTGCCCAGGTATGAATGCTCAGGTTGTGTCCAGGCTCCAAGGCTACAACTTGCCCCTGTCATTTTACACAGACGTTTTGACCCTGATAGCCCACTCCAGAGAGGGGAATCACATCCTGAACAAATTTAGCATAGCCTGTATTGCCACCTATTTGCTTGGTAACGATAAGAAGCATGAAAGGTCCATCTTATTCCATGGGAGTGTGCTCACTGATGGGTCATTTGCACTGTAAAAGGCTTAACTTAATTTTATTGGAGTTCTTTTGGGTAGCCAAACACAAGAAACAAGTATTTCTCCAAGGCTTCAAAGGTAGTCCTAGAATCCACGTGATGCATGAGAATTGCTGTCTTAATCCAGAGTATGTGCCTATAGCAGACTCTGAGATTAGGAGGCAGTGATCTTACGTGGTCAAGTTGCCACACTCAGTTGGGTTAAACCCTGGCTAATGTGGCTCAGTTCTCTACATGGCACAGCATGAGCTTGTTGGCAGAAGTCACACCACTGAGTTGCTCTTTTGGCTCCCACTTCATCTAGGGTTCAGTGGTATGACTTCTGCCAACAAGCTTGGGCTATGCCATATAGAGAGCTTTATTCTATGACTTGGCCCATTCTTGCATCAGAGGTGGGCTCTCATATTCCATTCAGTGGTAAAGCCAGCAATCATGGCAACCTGTTGCATGCATGCTTGGCCAGCATAGGAATTCCATTCATATTCTGCTTCAAATGGCCCTTTGCCATTTGACACATTTGCAATGTGTATCAACATGTATGACAAACAGATCTTCCCAGTTTGCAAGCTGTTGTAACAGCACCTTTCCCCATATGGAGGAGACTTTAATAGTTCAATAATAGACTTACCAGTCACTGGACCATATGGCTAGCCCATTTTCAAGACTAATGAGTCCTTAAATGTGTAACAGGAAGTTGTGGTTGAAGTGGCCTGCACAGTCCATCACCACTGCATAGAATTAAACCCATTGGGCAGAATGACCTCAACCAGTCTCAGTCAGTAGGTGGCCATCTTTGGATGGACATCCACAGTAGCCCAATGGACTCCATCATCCTTGAGTTTTTCAGATACATCTGTGAACCAAACCATACCATCTGTGCTGGTTTGAAAGTACTATGTACCACAGAAAAGCCTTGTTTTAACTCTGATCCAATCATGTTGGAGCAGCCATTTATTTTAATCCTGATTTAATACTGTAGGTCAAAACTTTTTATTAGATTATCTCCATGGAGTTGTGAAAACCCAATTGTGGGTGTGATCTTTTGGTTAGATGGAGATGTGACTTCACTATTCCACATGGGTCTTGGTTAGTTTACTGAAGTCCTTTTAAAGAGGAAACAGTTTGGAGAGAGCCAGAGAAGTCATAAAAAACAGAGCCAACAGAAACTTCAGAGCAGAGCTGACACAGATGCCAACACTTGGAAAACAAAGACATCAATGTTTGGATATGCTTAGAGCCCACTGGACATTGCCATGAAATGTTAAACAAGCCAGAACATAGAGAAGACCAAAGGAAGCCAGGTGATGAAAGTCAACCCTGAAGAACCAAAGTGAGGAACCCCCACAGGAACACAGTCTAAAAGCAACAAAGCTGAGGATCAAGGGACCAGCATGCCTTCCCATCCTATGAAAGTGCTCCAGATGCATTGGACTTTCTTGAATTAAGGTATGTTTTCCTGGATGCATTATTTTGGACATTTTCATATGCTTAGAACTGTAAATTTGTAACTTATTAAATTCTCCTTTTTAAAAGCCATTCCAGTTCTGGTATATCACATTCCGGCAGCTTGCATACTAGAACACCATCCGTTGGAACATCTTCAAACCAGAGGCTTCATTAGCCAAAGGACAGGTAGCAACAGTCCTTCTGGGCTATTCAACCCCTTCAGGCAAAGCAGCTATTTCCTAATCAGGCTCAGTGTTGTGTAAACTATTATCATTTTAGGATGGAGATTTTCTGAGCCTATCCTACTTTATTAGTATGATTAGTGAGTACTCACATGAAGATGGGCAGTTCTGATATTAGAATCACATATGGCACATCTTTGGGACAGTGTACTAATCCCCTAGGTGAGCTGCCACCACCTTGGTAACAGCAATAGTCTCAAGTACTGCAGGGGCCAAGGGCAGCTCCTCAGCATTTAAGCTGTGGTTATCTGTTGTCAGTCTTCAGGCTACTGAGGTATTTTTTTTACCAGCCAGACTGGCCTGTTAAACTGCAACAGAGTGCTCAGTACACTGGCCTGCAGCAAGTCCAGCAAAGTAATTTCCTTGTTCCCACCTGGGAGGTGGTACTGCTTTTGTTGAACAACCTGGTGAGGCTCTGACTACTTTGGCAGGCAGGCATGGATACGCTCCATAGTTATGGCTTGAATTTCTCATCACTAGGGGGCATACTGCTTCATATGACTGTGGTGTTAAATGCCACAGGCAGCCACAAGGTCAATACCTATAAGGCACTCAGCAGTGAGAACCATGATCACTGACAGCCTAAATGGCTCAAAGCGCCCCAGCCACAAAAGCATGCACACTTGCCCGCCATGGACCACTGCATTCAGCGCAAAGCCCCCCAGTTTTCCCTTACCCATGCAGGGTCAGGATTACTGTCACTTGGGCACCAGCATCTAAGAGCCCCATAAAGGTCTGGAATCCTCCTTTTTCCCTTTTACCCAAATGGGGCCACAACTCCCCTGATGCCTGGATGACCCAGAGACCTTGTTCCACACTTTATTATTCTTTTTAAAGGGAGGCTATCAGGGTACAGGCAAGGGGCATCATCTTCCCTATTCAACATATCAGCTCATAGTTTCAATTGCCTTCCTTATTTTCCTAGTTGAAGCATGGGCAGGCCTTTTGTACTATTACTTCTCTCCTCCCCTGACTGCACTGAGGGACTCAGAAGGCAGCGATGCAGGATTCTAAATCTTTCCAGTCCCATGAGCTCTCTTCTTCCTATTCTCTTATGGCTCCTACCAGGGCCTTAACCCCTATCTTAGAGGGACTCCTTCTACCCTATAGCATTGCCAGGTTTTTCCATAGGCATTCTATCAATTTCTGCTTTTATCTATTCCTTGCTTTAGTACACAATGCCGTATTCCTGGAAGGTAAGCTTCACCTACTCTTTGCTTTTTCTTGGTCACTATTTGTGTTGCAGCCCAGACTAAAAGAGGCATGGGCTTGTCTATAATCTATCCTGTTAGTTGATCTGTTCACTGTGGGCAAAATGAGTTGTAGAATGAGTCAGTAGTTAACTTTCCCAGACTGTGCCACCCTACTCTAGACATCTGTATCTGCATCAAACAAATACACCAGCTAAGTTGCATGACTCTCCCCTGGCTTCTATCCAGATCTAACTTTTAACTTCCATATTTTGCCTTCAAAAAAGAAGACCTCATTTAAACAGCTTTGTTTTCAGCAATGCCATTGGTAGTTCTGCATTGAGTGAAAACACACCTAACTGGAGACATGCAATAAGCCTAGACTGGGTAGAGCTCCCTCCAGGGAACACCAGACTGTTCTCTGGAGTTGTTAGTGAGCCCCTGAGATACAGTGGGGGCCAGCAGAAAGCCAGGTTCCAGGGTATAGCTTCCCTACTCTTCCTGGAATCTACCTTCCTCATTTCCACCCTTATCCACTGAAACAACCTATCCTTGTTAACAGGGAGACTGCTTACATCCCACTTCCCTGCATGTGGCCAGAGGGAGGCCAGAACCTTACCCAGCTCATCACCCTCCAAGGAGTTGGCATCACCCTGGGATAAATGAACTATGATCCCTTACACTTCCACTATGCTATGGTGCGCTTCTTTTTCTGACATTCCTGCTGACTTTGCAAAACTTTCAGTCAGAGGGAAGACACCTGAATACATGTCAATGCACCCCAACATAGGTGTCAGGGTCACCAGCAAAAGTATGGCTCACACAGGATCTCATGGAATGATGCTTTCCTCAAACAGAGAAGAGTCGGAGTAAGTTTATCTTCACAAGTGGGTGTCAGTTCCCCATATCCAGTGGGTCTCAATCCATAACTGTTGCAGGGAGATGTTCTAGGTGGTTTGTGTACCATAATAAAGGAACCTCACTTTCTCCCCACCAGGGACAGATATGCCGCAGGTGTGAGCTGGATATTGTAAAGCATGCCCACCAGGTCAGGCTACCTTCAGGCAATATTTACTGATATTCAGGACAACAGGGAAAGGAATGTATTGGCAATCCCCATATCTAATAGGAGAATGAGTTTTATCCTGCCAGGGTGACACAAGTCATCCTGAGCAGAGGATGTACTTGAGGGAACCAGGGAAAGGCAGTAGAGGCTAGGACTGCCTCTAACCCATGAAGAGACATGGTGAAGGCAATCAGATAAGGCAAAAGACACAAAACAAAGAATGGAGATGATATAGAAAACCATGAAGTAAAGGGCCTGGCTTAGGAATGGTACATGGGAGTGCTGAATATAAAGAAATAAAGTAAGTGCAAATAATGAAGAGTTAGGAGGTCAGGATAAGTAATGAACCAAACAAATTAAGACAATATTGATGGACAATAGGGACTATAGTGTGTGTCCCATCACACTATAAATGATGGGAGATTCCTAAAAAAGGGAAGAAAGGAATCTTTTGAGAAGCTTTTTTTTAATTGATTCAGAATAAAGAAATATAAGGCCTTTGATGCTGTTGTTAGTGTGCCCAGACTGAATGAGGAGTCTGCCAATTTGAGGCTTTTGCATATCCCAGAAAAGCCATGTCCTTTTTCCTGGTCCAATCACATGGGAGCAGCCATGTTCCTTTTAATCCTGACTCAATATTGTGGGATGGGACATTTGATTAGATTGTTTCCATCAAGGTGTGACTTGATTAGTTTACTGGAGTATTTTAAAAGAGGAAACATTTTGGAGAAAGCTTTTAGCCAACAGCAGACATTGTGAGATGCTTGGAGTGCCGACAGAGAGAGCAGAAGCCTAGACACAGATGTTTGGAGTTGCAGAGCCCAGTGGATGTCACCATAGGCCTTCCCATGAGATACTAGGCAAGCCAGAAACCAGAGTTGTGTCCTGGAGGACCTAAGAGAAGGCCTACAGATGCTTAGAGAGGAAACCACTGGCATTAGAAGCTAGGAGCAATGAAACTGAGAACAGGGCCTAGCAGATGCCAGAGATGTGAAAAACCTGTACCATACACAGAAAACTACAAACATTGCTAAAAGAAATCAAAGAGGGTCTAAATAGATGGAAAAACATTCCATGCTCATGGATAGGAACGTTAGATATTGTTAAGTCATTTCTACCCAAATTGATCTACAGATTCAATATAAACCAACAAAAATTCCAACAACTTAATTTAAAGCCTTGGAAAAACTAGCTATCAAATTTATTTAAAGGGAAAGAGATTTCTAATAGCCAAAAATATTCTAAAAAAGAGAAATGAAGTGGGGGAACTAACACTTCCTGATTTTAAAACTTGTTATAAAGCCACAGTGGTCAAAACAGCATGGTACTGGCACAAAGACAGAAATATTGATCAATGGAATTGAATTGAGAGTATGTAAATAGACCACCAAATCTGTGGTCAATTGATCCACTTTGTCCTTTAAAATTGAGAGAGATTAAAATTTTCAAAGGCAAACAAAGACAGAGAACTAGTCAATAAGAGACCTGTCCTATAAGAAATACTAAAGGAACTCTTGTCAGTGAAAAAAAAGACAAGTGAGGGAGGTCTGGAGAAAGGCACAGAATTGAAGAGTACCAATAAGGTAAAGTAAAGGATAAGAAAAGAGAGAGGGAAAAGAGTATGTAGATCTGACAGATAAAAGCTAAAGGATAAGATGGTAAATTCAAAAACTGCTTTTAAAATAATAACCTTGAATGTTAATGGACTAAGCTCATGAATTAAAAGATACAGGTTGGACTTCCAGGAAGATGGCGGAGTGTGGCAGATGGAAGTCATCCCTGCTCCATGGGACAATATAGGGGATAGGAAGAGAATGACCAGGATTGTGGCCCTAGGGATGAGTGATTGGTCAGGGTCTTCTGGAGGTTTGGGGTAGGGGGAGAGGCAGGGAGATTGGGCCAGGGAAAGTGGTATGGGTTACATTGGCAGGGAACCACACACAGGGTGAGTGGCGGTGTATGGGGAGGTGCAGATTGAAAGGAGTTGATCTCCCTCCGCTTCATCCTGCCATAGCTACTGGCTGGGGAAGCCTTCTGATGCAAGTACACAGTCTCCTGTGCCCATAGGGAGCTTGGAATCAGGCCAGAAGAGCCATGCCCCAGGAGTTGGAAGCAATTGCCCAGTTGGGGGCCAGGAATAGAGGTCCCATTGGGCATGGTGCTGTGGGTCATCTGCTTCTCCCCTACTCCAGGCACTAATCAACTCCCCCTTGCCATGTGGCGGACCAGCTATCCAGCCACCATGCACACCATTTCTCTAGCTGGTTCCTACAGACAGGATTCTGAGGGGAGGAGGCATCTCAGGAGTGCCCCCTGCTGGATGGCATCAGTAAGTACAAGCAGGCAAACTCCCTAGGTTTTCCTTTCTCTTTTTTCTGTTATCTTTTTTTCCCCTTTTTTTCTCAATGTATGTTTTCACCATATATATCCTTATTCTTATTATTTTTATTTTATATATATATTTATATTTACTGTTTATTGATTTTTAAGTTTCATTTTTTTCTTATTTTTTACTCTGTTTTATTGTATTTATTTACTTTTTCTTTAATTTTTATTTTTATTTTTCTCCCTTCTGTGAGCACCAGTCTGAGCTCATCCTCATCATGTCTTGGAGTATCTCCTTCTGACTTTGGGGTCTAATACTGGTGACGTGTGTTTTTTGTTGTTGGTTTTGTTTTTTGGTTTTTTTTTATTTTTATTTTATTATTATTATTCACTTAAATTATATTTTGGGGGGGTCAGGAATTGAGCCCATGTCTCCCACAAATTGGGTGGGCATTCTTCAACTAATGTCCCTTTGCACCCCAGCTTAGCTTTAAATAAACCCTCAACAAAAATTATACCCCTACAAGAAAGCCAAAACTTGGTTTGGTGGGGAATTACTGTCAAACCAATTGCAAAAGAAAACCTTCAATACAGAACCAAGTAAATGCAAAACTTTAGAAGAGTTAAGGAAACCAATTTGCAAAATAACCTATTAAGATAATCAAATGCCCCATGGAAAATCATAAAGCACATGAAGATCCAACCAGAAATGGGCCAGCCAAATGGCCAAATCAAAACTCCAGAGGAAACACAGAACATGGAACAACTACTCAAGAATATTTATAAAGAAATAAAAGATATCAGGAAGACACAAGAACAGCATAAAGAAGAATTTGGAAGATAAAATAGAAAAATAGAAGATTTCATAGAAATAATAGACCAAGTTAGAAATATACTACAGACACATGATAGCAGATTCAGAGAAGCTGAAGAAAGAATAAGTGAGCTAGTAAACAGTACAATTGAACAAGAGTGCACAAAAGAACAAATGGTAGTAAGATAGAAAAAAGTTCAGCTAGATCTTATGGAAATAATAGATAACAAGAGGTGCACAAATACAAGAATCATTTGTGTACCAGAAAAGAAGAGAAAAGTAAATGGCTGAGAAAGCTAGTTGGAGATATAATCAGGGAAATTTCCCCAACACTTATAAAAGGCATAACTACAAAAATCAAAGAGGCCTAGCAAACTCCAAATAATATATATCCAAATAGGTCTACTCCAAGACACAAACTAATCAAACTGTCAAATGCTGTAGAGAAACAGAAAGTCCTGAAAGCAGCACAAGAAAAGTGATCTACCACATACAAGGGAAAACACATAATACTGACTTCAGACTACTCAACAGACACCATGAAAGCAAGGAGGCAGTAGTGTGATATATTTAAGATCCTGAATGAGAAAGGTTTTCAGCCAAGAATTCTTTATCCTCCAAGTCATCCTTCAAAATTGGGGGGGAGGGGGGGAAATTAGAATCTTCAAAGAAAAACAAATATTGAGAGAACTAGTCAACAAGAGAGCTGGCCTGTAAGAAATACTAAAGGGAATCTGGTTGGCTAAGCAAAAGATAGGAGAAGGAGATCTCGAGGAGAGCACAGAAATGAACAATATGAATAATGGTAATTTAAAGCTTAGAAAGAGATGAAAGAAAAAGAATATATAGATCTGACAAATAAACACTAAAGGATAAGATGGTAGAGTCAAGAACTGCCTTTACAGTAATTACATTAACATTAATGGATGAAACTCATGAATTAAAAGATACAGGCTGGCAGAATGGATTTAAAAACATAATACATCTATATGCTGTTTACAAGAGGTGCATTTTAGACTTAAGGACACAATTATATTGAAAATGAAGGGATGGAAAAAGATCTTCCACATAAGTTGTAGCCAAAAGAAAGTAGGAGTAGCTATACTAATATCAGACAAAGCAGACTTAAATGCAAAGATGTGATGAAAGACAAAAAAGGACACTACATAATAATAAAAGGGACAATTCACCAGACGGAAGTAACAATCACAAATGGGTATGCTCATAATCAAGGAGCCTCAAAGTACATGAAGCAGACATTGGAAAAAGTGAAGGGAGCTGTAGATATTTCAACAGTAATAGTGGGAGACTTCAATACACCACATTCCACTATAGATAAAACAACCAGACAAAGGATCAATAAGGAAATAGAAAACCTAAACAATGGGATAAATGAATTAGACCTAATAGACATATACACATCATTACACACCCAAACACCAGGATATACATTCTTCTTTAGAACACATGGAATAGTCTCCAAAATAGATCATATGCTGGTACACAAATTGAGTCTTTATAAATTTAATAAGATTTAAATTATCCAAAACATGTTCTCTGATCATGACAGAATAAAGCTGGAAATTAATAATCACCAAAGAACAAGAACTTTCACAAATATATGGAGAATAAACATACACTCTTAAATAATCAATAGATCAGGGAAGAAATTATTGGAGAAATCAGTAAACATCTGGAGATGAATGATAATACATTGTATCAAAACTTCTGGGTTATGGTAAAGGCAGTGCTGAGAAGGAAATATATTGCCCTAAATGCCTATATTAAAAAACAAGAATGAGCAAAACTTAAGGATTTATCTGCACACCTGGAGAAGTTAGAGAAAGAAGAGCAAACTAACCCCAAACCACATAAGAGAAATAATAAATGTTAAAGCAGAAATAAACAAACTGGAGAACAATAAAACTGTAGAAAGAATCAACAAAACCAGAAGTTGGTTCTTTGAGAGAATCAATGAAATTATGGACCCCCAGCTAGACTTACAAAGCAAAAAGAAAGAAGATGCAAATAAACAAAATCAGAAATTAGAAGGGAGTCATTACCTCAGAACATGAAGAAATTTTAAAAATCATAAGAGAATATTATGAACAACTATGTACCAACAAACTAGACAACTTTGATGAAATGGACAAATTCCTAGAAACACATGAATTACCTGTACTGACTCAAGAAGAAATAGAAGATCTCAACAAACCAATTACAAGCAAAGAGATTCAGTCAGTCACCAAAAATCTTCTATAAAAAAAATTCCAGGACAAGACAGCTTCACAGGTGAATTTTATCAAATTCCAAAAAGAACAAATGCCAATCCTGCTCAAGCTCTTCAAAAAAATGAGGAAAAAGAAAAACTACCTAACTAATTTTATGAAGCTAACACCACTCTAATACTAAAATCTGATATAGATGCTACAAGAATGGAAAACAATAAACCAGTCTCCCTAATGAACATAAATGCAAAAGTTCTCAATTAAATACTAGCAAATTGAATCTAATTACAAATTAAAACAATTATACCTCATGACTGTTAGGCATGGGTCATTAAAGGATTCCACATGAGACAGCAAATTAAAGCTTAATAGTGTATTGCTAGAGAGAAAGAAACAGAATGAAAGCAAGGGGAGAGCAGGCAGGTGGGAGCCAGTGAAAGGAAAGGAAAAATGGTGCCAGCTTTCTTTCTGACAGCTTGTGGTTTTAAAGGAAAAAATGTGCCAAGAGGGGTGGGGGTGATATGTGGCTGTAGGCATCACTGGGGATATCAAGCATGTGCAGATCATGACTTCACGTTCATGGTTATCTGGTCTGGCCTCAGGTGGGTGGGGTGTCAGTACATTCATGCTCACTATCTTGCAAGCACATCAGGTCCTATCAGAGGAGCTGCTGAGGAAGCGAAACTGAAGAGGCCCCCCATGCCGCAGAATCCATTTTGTATGTTAAGTTTTACTTTCTGATACCTGACAATGTCCAAGTTGGATTTATACCAGGAATGGACGGGTAGTTTAACATAAGAAAATCAATCAGTTTAATACAGCACATTAACAAATCAAAAGGGAAAAAATCATATGAGCATATCAGTTGATACTGTAAAAGCATTCAACAAAATCTAGCATCCTTTTCTGATAAAAACACATCCAAAGTTAGGAATCAAAAGAAAGTTTCTCAATATAATAAAGGACATATATGAAAAAACCATAACCAGCATCATACTTAATGGTGAGAAACTGAAAGCATTCCCCCTAAGACAAGAATATTTATTGTCATTACATCACTCATTGATGCTAGAAGACCTAGCTGAAGCAATTAGGAGAAAGAAATAAAAGGAACCAAATAGGAAAGGAAGACGTTACATTTTCATTATTTGCAGATGACATGATTCTATACTTAGAAAATCCTGAAAAGTCCATAGCAAAGCTATTTGAGCTAATGAACAAATTCAGGAAAGTGGTGGAATAAAAGATTAATGTACAAAAATCAGTTATGTTTCTATACACAAGCAATGACCTGTCTGAAGTGACAATTAAGGAAAACATTCCATTCAAAATAGCAACCACATGAATCTGGTATCTAGGAATAAGTTTAATTAGTGACATCAAGGACTTGCAAAAAAAAAACTGCAAAAAATTGCTACAAGGAATAAATAGATGGAAAGGCCTTCCATGCTTATGGATAGGAAGGTTGAATGTTGTTAAGACATGCTGCCCAAACTAATATACAGAGTCAATGAAATCTGAACAACCTACTTTAAAGACTTGTAAAAGCTGGTTATCAAATTTGTATGGAAGGGAAAGACACACCCAAAAGCTAAAGATATCCGAAAATAGGAGAGAAAAGTGGGAGGACTATCACTTTCTGACTTTAAAGTTTGTTATAAGACCACATTTGTTAAAATGGCATGGTATTAGAGCAAGGATAGAAGTATTGACCAATAGAATAGAATCAAGAGTGCAGATATAGACCACCAAATTTATCAACATTTGATCTTTGATAAGGCCCTCAAATCCACTGAACTGGGACAGAGTGGCCTTTTCAATAATTAGGTATGAGAGAATTGGATATCAATCACCAAAAGTATGAAAAAGGACCCTACTTTACACCCTAAACAAAAAAAATTAATTCAAAATGGATTAAAGGCCAAAATATAAAAGCCAGTACCATAAAACTTCTAGAAGAAAATATAGTGAAATATCTTCAAGATCTGGTAATATGAGATAGCTTCTTAGGCTTTACACCAAAAGCACAAGCAGCAAAAGAAAAAAATAGACAAATGGGAACTCCTTAAGATCAAGCGCTTCTGAGCCTCAAAGCACTTTGTTAAAAAGTTGAAGAGGGAAATAGCATTCAAGATGGTGGCCGAGTGAGGTGTGGAATTTAGCTAATCCTCAGAACAGCTAGTAAATAGCCAGAAACAGTACAGACACAAAGTGTACACCAGTCTGGACAAGATGGACTGGCTGCAATCCCACCCAGAACCATGAGTCCTCCAATTTGCAAAGGTTGGTGCCCCTCCCCTATAGGCTGGTTCCCAGAAGAGAAAGGAAAAAGATTTTACTAAAAGCAAGGGGCTTAGTTCAATCAAGTTTCAATTGTGGAATTAATTAACAAATTCTGACTATTTAAGATAGACCCCCAACTCAGCTGAACCTCAAGTAAATGCGGAGGTTGCTGGGTTTTGCCCCAGAACAGAGGGGGCAGGGCTGATGGAAGGAAAAAAACAAAACAGAATATTTTTTTGGATCAGACAGGACAAAATACTTGAAAGGGTCTGGACCCTGAAGAAAAGGAGGGGACACATAGGACTTGGAGTTACATAGAGCAACATACCAACTCAAGCTCTTGATTGGCAAACCCGAAGTATGGGATTTCTGCTCTGAAAAGGAATTTGTTTTCTCTTTTCTTTTTTTTTTTTGTGTGTGGCTATGTTTCTATGGCTTGACTATGCTTTGTACAACTGCAAGCCTTCTCAGGCTCCAACTGCCCCAGGCAAGGATGTAATTAAACTTGTCTGAGAGACAAAGAGGCTGGTAAAGGAAAAGGAAGTAATTATCTGGAGGCTGTGCCTTCCCCAGGAGAAGGGTAAGGCCCAGCTCAGGGGGAATCCCTAAGGAATTCAGACCCCAGGGTCTGGAAAACTGAAGCAATTAAAGCCAGAATACAACCTCTTCTCTGTCTAAACCATGCCCTCAGCAGGGAGAGTCTGTTGAAGTTAAGGGTACTGCATTACTTTATGCTGGTGGGACCTGCAGGCAGGCAAAGCCACATTCTGAGAAGGAGAGGAAAAACACAGAGTCTAGAGGCTTCATAGGAAAGTCTTTCAACCTGCTGGGTCTCATCCTCAGGGAAAACTGATGCAGGTGACTCTTTCCTCCTGACAGTAGGCCAGTCTAGTCTGGGAAAATCACTGAGGTCTACAATACCTAAGTAGAGCTTTGTAAGGGGAAAAAAGGCACCATACAGACAGGTCAAAAAATAAGAACTGAAAAATTCTGATATGTTAAACAAAACATATGCTAGACATCTAGAATAAACTGAACTGAATGTCAAAGAACAGATAGACAACAAAGTCATCCAGCAAGAAAATCCTAGGTAAAAAAGTGAAAACAATCTACAGAATAAACTAATTAAGGAAATTAAATGTCTAGATGTCAGCAAAAAAATCACAAATCATACTAGGAAAATTGAAAATATGGCCCAGTCAAAGGAACAAACCAACAGTTCAAATGAGATACAGGAGTTGAAGCAATTAATTCAGTATGTTTGAAGAGACATGGAAAAATCTCATCAAAAATTTTATCAATGAATTGAAGGAGGATATAAAGAAGACAAGGGATGAAAAAAAGAAGAAATCAAAACTCTGAAAAAACAGGTCGCAGAACTTATGGGAATGAAAGGTACAGGAGAAGAGATAAAAAAAACAATGGAAATCTACAATGTTAGATTTCAAGAGGCAAAAGATAGCATTAGTGAACTGGAGGAAGGGACATCTGAAACTGAAAAGCAAAAGAAAATATAGGGAAAAGAATAGAAAAATATATGTAGGGACTAAGGGAATTGAATGACGATATGAAATGCATGGATATACGTGTGTGGGTGTCCCAGAAGGAGAAGAGAAGTGAAAAGGAGGAGAAAAACTAATAGAGGAAATTATCACCGAAAATTTCCCAACTGTTATGAAAGACTTAAAACTACAGATCCAAGAAGTTCAGAGTACCACAAACAGAATAGATCCAAATAGATATACTCCAAGACACTTACTAGTCAGAATGTCAGATGTCAAAGAGAAAGAGGGAATTTTGAAAGCAAGAGAAAAACAATCCATCACATGCAAGGGAAGCCCCATAAGATAATGCATAGATTTCTCAGCAGAAGCCATGGAGGCAAGAAGACAGTGGGATGATATATTTAAGATACTAAAAGAGAAAAACTGCCAACCAAGAATTCTATATCCAGAAAAATTATCCTTCAAAAATGAGGGGGAAATTAAAACATTTTCAGGCAAAAAAATCACTGAGAGAATTTGCGACCAAGAGATTGGTTCTGCAAGAAATACTAAAGGGAGCACTAGAGACAGATATGAAAAAACAGCAGAGAGAGGTGTGCAGAAGAGTATAGACATGAAGACTATCAGTAAAGGTAAAAAGAAGAAAAGTTAGATAAGGCATACAAAATCCAAAAGGCAAAATGGTAGAAGAAAGTACCGCCCTTACAGTAATAACACTAAATGTTAATGGATTAAACTCCACAATCAAAAGACAGGGACTGGCAGAATGGGTTAAAAAACAGGGCCCATCTATACGCTGTCTACAGGAGATGCATTTTAGACCCAAGGGTAAACATAGGTTGAAAGTGAAAGGTTGGGAAAAGATATTTCATGCAAACAACAATCAGAAAAGAGTGGGGTATCCAAAAAATTAGAATTCAAATGTAAAACAATTAAAAGAGACAAAGAAGGACACTGTGTATTAATGAAAGGAAAAATTCAAAAGAAGACATAACAATCATGACTATTTATGCACTGAGCCAGAGTGCTCCAAAATACATGAGGCAAACACTGAAATCAGAAACAGACACATCTATCATAATAGTTGGAGACTTCAAGTCCCTGCTGCCATCAATGGACAGAACATCTAGACAGAGGATCAATAATGAAATGGAAAACTTGAATAATATAATAAATGAGCTAGACTTAACAGACAATTATAGAACATTACACCCCACAACAGCAGGATACACCTTTTTCTCAAGTGCTTATGGATCATTTCTCAAGGATAGACCATATGCTGGGTCACAAAGCAAGTCTCAACAAATTTAAAAAGATTGAAATCATACAAAACACTTTCTCAGATCATAAAAGAATGAAGCTAGAAATCAATAATAGGCCCAGAAAATTCACAAATATATGGAGGTTCAACACACACTTTTTAATTTAATTTATTTTGTATTATCAAACCAAAACAACATACAAACATGAACATTCTTAACATCCAAACATTCCGTGTATGGTATACAATCAATGGCTCACAATATTACCACATAGAAGAATATTCATCATCATGATCAATTTTTAGAACTTTTGCATCACTCCAGAGAAACAAATAAAAAGAAAAAAGAAAAAACTCACACATACCATGTCTCTTACCCCTCCCTCTCATTCACCACTAGTATTCCATCTGCTCAGTAGATTTTAACCTTATCAACAACACACTCTTAAACAACCAGTGGGTCAAGGAAGAAATTTCAAGAGAAATCAGTAAATATGTTGAGGCAAAATGAAAACACAACATATCAAAAAATATGGGATACAGCAAAGGCAGTGCTAAGAGAGAAATTTAATGCCCTAAATGCCTATATAAAACAAGAAGAAAGAGCAAAAAATCAAGGAGCTAGCTGTACACTTGGACAAACTAAAGAAAGAACAGCAAACTAACCCCAAAGCAAGCAAAAGGAAAGAAAAGAACAAAGATTAGAGAGGAAATAATGAAATTGAGAACATGAAAACAATTGAGAAAATCAACAAAAACAGAAGTTGGTTCTGTGAGAAAATCAACAAAATCAATGCCCCCTTAGCAAGGATGACAAAAAAAAAAAGAAGGAAGAGGATGCAAATAAAATCAGAAAAGAAAGAGGAGACATAACCACTGACCCTGCAGAAATAAAGTGGTAATGAGAGGATACTATGAACAAATTTATACTAATAAACTAGACAACGTAGATGAAATGCACAACTTCATAGAAAGGTATGAACAATCAACATTGACTTGAGAAGAAATAGACGACCTCAGCAAACCAATCATGTGTAAAGAAATTGAATTAGTCATTAAAAAGCTCCCATAAAAAGAAAATTTCAGGAACAGATGGCTTCACATGTGAATTGTACCAAACATTCAAGAAAAAATTAGTACCAATTCTGTGGAAACTCTTCTTAAAAAAACTGAAGAGGAGGGAAGGCTACCTAACTCATTCTATGAAGCAAACATCACCCAATACCAAAGCCATACAAAGATACTATAAGAAAAGAAAACTACAGGCCAACTTTTCCAATGAATATAGATGCAAAAATCTTCAACAAAATCCTTGCAAATCGAATCCAGCAGCACATTAAAAGAATTATGCACCATGACCAAGTAGGATTCATCCCAGGTATGCAAGGATGGTTCAATATAAGAAAATCAATTAATGTAATACATGATATTAACAAATCAAAGCAGAAAATCACATGATCATCTCAATTGCTGCAGAAAAGGCATCTGACACAATTCAACATCCCTTCTTGTTGAAAACACTTCAAAGGTTAGGAATAGAAGGGAACTTCCTCAACATGATAACGGAAATATATGAAAAACCCACAGCTAACATCATCGTCAATGGAGAAAAACTGAAAACTTTCCCCCTAAGATCAGGAAAAAGACAAGTATGTCCACTTGTCTTTCAACATTGTATTGGAAGTTCTAGCCAGAGCAATTGTCATTCAATATTATATTGGAAGTTCTAGCCAGAGCAATTAGACAAGAAAAAGAAATACAAGGCATCAAAATTGAAAAGGAAGAAGTTGAACTCTCACTGTTTGCACATGATATGATTTTATATATCAAAAACCCAAAAAAATCCACAGCAAAACTACTAGAGCTAATAAATGAGTACAGCAAAGTGGCAGGTTACAAGATCAACACCCAAAAATCTGTAGTGTTTTCCATACACTAGCAATGAGCAATATGAGAGGGAAATCAAGAAAAAAATTCCATTTAAAATTGCAACCAAAAGAATAAAATATTTAGGAATAAATTTAACTAAGGATCCCAGGACATATACAAAGAAAACTACAAGAAATTTCTTAAAAAAACCACAGAAGACCTAAATAAATGGAAGGCCATATCGTGTTCATGGATTTGGAAGGCTAAATATAGTTCAGATATTGATTCTACCCAAATTCATTTATAGTTTTTTTTTTTTTTTTAAAGAGAGAGGGAGGAAGGGAAGGAAAGACAGAGAGAAGGAAGGAAGGAAGGGAGGAAGAAAGGGAAACATCTTTAAACATTTTCTTGTTTTATTATATTTTGTTTGTTTGTTTGTTTTTTTACATGGGCTGGGGCCGGGAATCGAACCGGGGTCCTCCGGCATAGCAGGCAAGCACTCTTGCCCGCTGAGCCACCGCGGCCCGCCCTAAATTCATTTATAGTTTTAATGCAATGCCAATTAAACTCCCAAAAATTTACTTTTCAGAAATAGAAAAAACAATAACCAAATTCAACTGGAAGGGCAGCATGCCCCAAATAGCTAAAAATATCCTGAGAAAGAAAAATGAAGCCGGAGGCCCCTACTACCTGACTTTAAGGCATATTATGAAGCTATAGTGGCCAAAACAGCATGGTACTGGCATAAAAATAGACATACTGACCAATGGAATTGAATATAGTGTTCATATATAGACCTTCTCATCTATGAACAATTGATTTTTGATAAGGCAGTCAAACCAACTCACCTGGGACAGAACAGTCTCTTCAATAAATTGTGCCCAATGAACTGGATATCCACAGGCAAAAGAATGAAAGAGGATCCATATTTCACACCATATTCAAAAATTAACACAAATTGGATCAAAGACCTACACATTAGATCTAAGACCATTGTCAATAAAACAGAAAATGACAAGTGCTGGAGAAGATGTGAAGGCACACTTATCCACTGTTGGTGGGAATGTAAAATTACGTAGTACAACAGCTATGGAAGGAAGTTTGGCAGTTCCCCAGGAAGCTATAGAATTGCCAAATGATCTGGTAATACCATTGCTAGGTATCTATTCAGAGAACATGAGGGCAAGGACACAAACAGACATTTGTTCACCAGTGTTTATAATAGCAGCATTATTTACAATTGCCAAGAGATGGAATCAGCTCAAATGTCCATAAACAGACTGTAGTATGCCCATACAATGGAATGTTACAAAGCTGTAAGATGTAATAAAGTCATGTAACAACATGGATGGACCTTGAGGACATTATGCTGAGTGACATTAGGCAGAAACAAAAGGACAAATACTGTATAATTTCACTGATATGAACTAACATTAATGAGTGAATTTTGAGAATTTCAGTTAAGAACAGAGGCCATCAGAAGATAGAAATATGGTAGATATTGGGTAATTGGAGCTGAAGAGATACAGATTGTCCAACAAGACAGATTATAAAAATTCAGAAATAGATAGCACAATATTTCCTAATTATAGTACAATAATGTTACTATACCGAATGAAGCTGAATCTTAGAATGATAGAGGGAGGAGGGCTGGGGGCACAAATGAAACCAGAAGGAAAGATAAAAGATAAAGACTGAGATGGTATAATCTAGGAATGCCTAAAGTGTACAATGGTAGTGACTAAATGTACAAATTAAAAAAATACTTTTGCTTGAGGAACAACAAAGGAATGTGTGCTGGGTTGAATCTGTGGTGGACCCCAGAAAAGCCAAGTCCTTTAATCCTAATTCAATATTGCTTAGCGGGTTTGACTGTTCCCATGGAGATGTGACCCACCCAATTGTGGGTGGTAACTTTTGATTAGATGATTTCCATGGAGGTGTGTCTCCACCCCTTGAAGGTGAAATTGCTTACTGGAATCCTTTAAAAGATTTTCCTTTAAAAAAGGAAACATTTTAGAGAAAGTCCCTTTTTGTGGAGTCACGAGAAAGCCAGCAGATGTTGCCATGTTCACCATGTGCCCTTCCAGCTGAGAGAGAAACATTGAACTTCATCGACCTTCTTGAACCAAGATATCTTTCCCTGGATACCTTAAATTGGACATTTCTATAGACTTGTTTTAATTGGGACATTTTCTCCACCTTAGAACTGTGAACGAGCAACTTATGTATAGTGTCATATATCCCAATGATTAAATTTATGATTATAAATAAGTTCTCATATGAACTATTCTAATGGTTAGATAGTGGATGTTCTAGTTTGCTAGCTGCCGGAATGCAACACACCAGAGACGGATTGGCTTTTAATAAAAGGGGATTTATTTTGTTGGTTCTTCAGAGGAAAGGCAATTAACTTTCCACTGAGGTTCTTTCTTACGTGGAAGGCACAGGATAGTCTCTGCTGGTCTTCTCTCCAGGCCCCTGGGTTCAAACAACTTTCCCCGGGGTGACTTCTTTCTGCATATCCAAAGGCCTGGGCTGAGCTGCTAGTTCTGAGATAAGGAATGCCGAGCTGCTTAGCTGTGCTACATTGCGCTCTCTCATTTAAGCACCAGCCAATTAAGTCAAATGTCACTCATTGCGGCAGACACGCCTCCTAGCTGACTGCAGATGTAATTGGCAACAGATGAGGTTCACGGACTGTTTTTGCTTATGTCCACAGCAACAAGACTAGGTATGCTCACCTGGCCAAGTTGACAACTGAATCTAACACAGCGGACAGAGTCAATAGTAGAGGGATTTAGAGGGAAAGTAAAATACATGGTATGGTCAATAATTAACAGGAAGACATCAACAATACCACAGCACTACTGGGGTCAATTAACTGGGGGGGGGTGAGGAGGGACAAGTGATAAGGCACAGTTTTGATTTAATAGTTGATGAAGTTGTTCATTCTTCATCTGAATGAGCCAGTGAAAACTGTCCTATTTTGTTTTATAAACAAAATAAACAGTTTGCTTATTTTGGATATTTTCCATGATGCCAAATAGATGGAGGGAGCCAAAGGGTACAATGACTGAAATGCAGAAAGGTGAACTGTGATACATTTATACAATGAAATGTGATGTGGCTACAAATAGGAGGAATGTCAAGGGGCACACAACAAGCTGAATAAACCTTGGGGACAATAAGTTTTGCAGAGTGGGCCAGAAACAAATGAACAAATATGCTAAGATCTCTCTCAAAAAATGCTTATAAAACAATGAAAGCCTGAACTGTGGGCCCTTATAGCAGTCACATTTGGTCTGAAATTGTGGATGTTTTTCTGTATTCTGAGAGACTGAGCTATGTGTTTATTAGCTGGTATTTCCCTGTAACTTTGAACAGCTCTGTGACACCTGGATCCCAGAGATGGAATGATGTAGCCCTGAGGGTTCACATAGCTATATATAATAACAGTTGAAGTAACCAAGAAGGAGATCAGGCCTCAATTAGAGTTTAAAGTGTGGCCAATCTGGCTAGGCCTAAGGTAAATTAGAGCACAAGGTGGAAGATGGTGATATGTGCACTCTAAACCCTTAGCTGTTGTATGGGATCAAAGGCAGGGAGGTTTATTATGACCAGAGCCTCAATTTTCTGTAACTCATAGTCTGAACTGGCCTCTCTGGATGGCTCATTTGCACAGCATAGTCATCTGAACTCCTACAGTCAAGAAAAGGAACAAAGCCTTGTAATTCTCTGACTTAATATAGTACCAGGATGCATCTCAGGCTATGGTGAGCTGATAATTAGGGGGTATTGGTGGAGTCCCTTGAAAATCTGAGGAGTAAAAATAAATACATATTATTCTATATATGCAAATATATGTGGAACTATTGAACTCTCCCTCTGGGAAACCACAGATCCCCTCTCAGCCATCAGGGACTCCCAAGAAAATAAGCAAGCCCTGGATTTTGAGGCTTGTTCTTATGAAGCTTAATTCTGTAAGAGAGAAGCAAAGACTACCATAATGAGGCTTAAGAGTTGCTTCCAGGAAGCCTCTTTGGAGCTGGCATGTGGCCTCTTTCTGTCTAGGCCCAACTCTGCAAGGAAAATTGTTGCCCTGCCCCATATGTGTTATAAGCCATTCAGGGGTGAAAATCTCCCTGGCAGCATGGGGCATGGCTCCCAGGATGACTCTGGCCTAGCACCATGAGATTGACTGCATCTTCCTGAACAAAAGGGGGAAAAGAAGTGTAATAAAATAAGGCATCAGTGGCCAAGAGAAATCAAATGGAGTCAAGAGGTTATTCTGGAGATTGCTCTTAAGCAAGCTCCAGTTAGATAGTGTTAATTGTCATAGTTTATTAAACCCCAATCAACATCACTCCTGCTGAGGACACCTAGGACTTGAACTAAGACTCCATAAAAGTTTCATGCATTAGGTATGCCTTCCTGGGTCATATAATTCCCAGAGGGTTCCTAGGTTAGATGGATCCTGAGGCCCAAAGGGACCAGCGTTGCAAGGATTATCAATTAATTATGTCCCCCTATCCTTTGGTATGGACATCCCTTCTCAACATGAAAAATTTAGAATGGGCATTCCCCAAAGATCCCTGTGGATTGGGGAAGGGCTTAAAGGAAAATGAGGAGGTATAACAGAAAAGATGGGATTAGACAGACTAATGTTGCTGCTGAATCACTATGTTAATATATTCCTTCTGGCCTTGGGTGTTTCAGAGCAGCTAGAAGGAAAAATCTGAGATGATGGAGTTGTGGCCCATGACAGACACAGGATCTGTTGTGTAACTACTTGTTGACACGTGCTTCAGAAATTACTACTTTTCCTTTCTTTGCTTTGTATGCATGACATATTATATAATTTTAAAATGTTTTAAAAATACAGATTGGTATAATAGATTAAAAAATATAAACCATCCATATGCTGTTTACATGAGACATATATTAAGCGCAAGGACATAAATAGATCTAAAGTGAAAGGATGGAAAAAGATGTTCTATGTAAGCTGTAACAAAAACAAAGCAGGAGTATTTATACTAATATCAGATAAAATAGACTTTAAATGTAAAGATATCACAAGAGACATTGAAGAACACTATATATTAATAAAAGGGACAAGCTGCCAAGAAGAAATGACAATCATAAATGTTTATGCTTCCAATTAAGGAGCTCAAAGTCCATGAGGTAAACATTGGCAAAACTGAAGGGAGCTATAAACATTTCAGCAATAACAATAGGAGACTTCAATACACCACTCTACACTATAGATAGAGAAACCAGACAGAGGATCACAAGGAAATAGAGAACTTAAACAATGCGATAATTGAATTAGACCTAAAAGACATATGTAGATCATTACATCCCACAATACCAGAACATACATCCATTTCTAGTGCACATGGAACATTCTCCAGGATAGGTCATATGCTGGTACACAAAATTAGCCTTTATAAATTTAATAAGATTAAAATTATCAAAAGCATTGTCTCTGTCCACAATGGAATGAAACTGGAAATTAATAATCACAAAGAGCAAGAGCTTTCAGTGGGTCATAGTAGAAATTGCTAGAGAAATCAATAAATATCTGGAGATGAATGTTAACAAAAGTACAACATATCAGAACTTATGGGATGTGGAAAAGGCAGTGCTGAGAGGGAAATTTATTGTCCTAAATGCCTTTATGATGAAACAAGAATGAGCAAAAATTGAGAACTTAACTACTCACCTGGAAGAACTAGGAAAAGAACAGCAAACTAACTCTAAAGCAAATAGAAGAAGAGACATAACAAAGATTAAAGTAGAAGTAAACAAACTAGAGGACAAAAATAATAGAATCAATAAAACCAAAAGTAGGTCATTAGAGAAAATCAATAAAGTCGATGGACCACTACCTAGACTGACTGACAAAGAAAAAAAAGAGAGAAGATACAAATACACAAAATCAGAAATGAGAGGGAAATGAAATCATTACCATGGATCCTAAAGAAATTTTTAAAGTCCTTAAGGAATATTATGAATAATCATATGTCAACAAACTAGACAACTTAATGAAATGGACAAATTCCTAGAAACATGTGAACTACCTATACTAACTCAAGAAGAAATAGAAGATCTCAAAAAAACAATCACAAGTAGAGATTCAAGTAATCATCAAAAATCTTCCCATAAAGACAAGCCCAGGGGGCAGGCCACAGCAGCTCAGCAGGCAGAGTTTTCGCCTGCCATGCCAGAGACCCGGGTTCAATTCCCAGTGCCTGCTCATGCAAAAAAAAAAAAAAAAGCCCAGGACAGGATGGTGTCACAAGTAAATTTTACCAAAGTTTCCAAAAAGAACTAACACCAATCGTCCTCAAATCTTCCCAAAAATTAGGAAATAGAAATGCTATGTAACCAAAACCAGATAAAAGTGCTATAAGAAAGGAAAACTATGGATCAATCTCCCTAGTGAATATAGATGCAAAAATTCTCAAAAAAAGCTACTTGCAAATCAAATCCAACAACTCATTACAAGAATTATACATCACAATCAAGTGGGATTTATACCAGGAATACAAGCATGGCTCAATACAAGAAAATCAATCAATATAATACAGCAATGTAATAACCTTAACAAATTGAAGGGGAAAATTTGTACGATCATATCAACTGATGTTGAAAAGGCATTTAACAAAATTCAGCATCCTTTCCTGATAAAAACACTTCAAAAGGTAAGAACTGAGGAAACTTACTCAATATGATAAAGGGTATATATGAAAAACCCATAGGCATCACCATACTTAATAATGAGAGTATGAAAGCATTACCCCTAAGATTGGGAATGAGACAATGATGCCCCCTGTCACAACTATTATTGAACATTGAGCTAGAAGTCCTAGCTAGAGTGAGTGGACAGGAGAAAGAAACAAAAGACATGTAAATAGGAAAGGAAGAATTAAAACTTTCATTATTTGCAGATGAAGTGATCCTATACTTAGGAAACCCTGAGAAATGTATGACAAAATTCTTGAGCTAAAAGGAAATTTGGCAAAGTGGCAGGATACAAGATTAATGTACAAAAATAAGTAATGTTTCTATACACAGGCAATGACCTAACTGAGACAATTAAGGAAAAAATTCCATTCCAAATAGTGACCAAGAGAATCAAGTATTTGGGAATAAGCCTAACTAGGAATGTCAAGGACTTGTGCATAGAAAATTATGAAATATTGCTAAAAGAAATAAAACGGACCTAAATAGATGGAAAGAAATTCCATGGATAGAAAGGTTGAATTTGAAGATATCAGTTCTACCCAAATTGATCTACAGATTCTATGAAATACCAATCAAAATTCCAACAACCTACTTTGAAGACTTGGAAAAGCTAGTTATCAGATTTATTTGGAAGGGAGAGAGACCCCCAAAAAACTAAAGATATACTAAAAATGAAGATCAAAGTGGAAGGAGTAACAAGTCCTGCCTTTAAAGCATAATATAAAGCCACAGTGGTCTAAACAGCATGGTATTGGCAAAAAGATAGAAGTATTGACCAATGGAATCAAATTAAGAATGCAGAGATAGGCCACCAAAACTTTGGACAATAGATCTTTGATAAGGTCACCAGAACCACTGAACTGGACAGAATAGTCTTTTCAATAAATAGGCCTGAAGGAACTGGATATCAGTAGCCAAAAGAATGAAAGAGGACCCCTACCTCATACCCTATATAACAATGAATTCAAAATGGATTAAAGACCTACATGTAAGCACCAGTACCATAAAAAATCTAGAAGAAAATATAGGGAAACATCTTCAAGATCTAGTAATAGGAGGTAGCTTCTTAAACTTTAAACCTAAAGCATAAGCAGCAAAAGAAAAAATATAGATAAAGTGGTAACTCCTTAAAATCAAAAACTTCTGTGCCTCAAAGGACTTTTTCAAAAAGTTGAAGAGGCATCCAACTTCATGGATATTTGAAAAACATACATTGAGTGAAGGCTTGATGTCCTGTGTATATGAAGAAATTATGCAGCTCAAAAACAAAAGAACAAGCAACCCAATTATAAAATGGACAGGATATGTGAGACACTTTCGAAAAGCAAATACAAATGGTTAAAAAGTACAAGAAGAGATGCTCATTTTCATTTACTATAAAGGAAATGCAGATCAAGATGACAATGAGATATTACCTCACACATATAAGAATGGCTGTTATTAAACAAACAGAAAACTACAAATATTGGACAGGATGTGGAGAAATTGTAACACTTATTCACTACTGGTGGAAATGTATAATAGTGCAGCCACTGTGGAAAACAGTTGGCAATTCCTCAGAAAACTAATATTGAATTACCCTATAACCCAGCAATGCCACTACTTGGCAATGACAGAAACAGACATTTGCACATCGATATTCATAGCAACAATATTCACAATTGCCAAAAGTTGGAAACCAAGACCCCATTAACAGACAAGTGGATAGTCTGTTAATGCAGATTAACAAAATGTGGTATATCCATACAATGGAATATTATGCAGCAGTAAGATGAATGAGACCCCTAAGCATCCGAGAATGTAGATGAACCTTGAGGACATAATGTTAAGTGAAACAAGTCAGACACAAAGGACAAATACTGTATGATTTCACTACTATGACTCCAGCAAAGGTAATCTCAGATATTACACTGTAGAAGGTACAAGGGGGCTAGAGATGGGGGAAAGGCTACCCAAAGGAATTGAATCTAAATGCAAGGGAATGGATAGAAGTAATGGTAACTAACTAATGGGGTTTAAGTAACATTGCCATATTGAAGGTGAATATGACTGAAAGGGGATGTATAGTGCCATGTATCCCACTGATTGAATTATAAATAAGTTCTTATATGAACTATTTTGAATATTTAATATGGACAAAGGGTCAATTGTAGAGGAGTAGAGGGGGAAAATTTTAATTCTGTGCTAGGGGCCAATAGTTAACATGAAGACATCAACAGTACCACAGCAATACCAGAGAGAACTAAATGTGTTAGGGCAGGGGGGAGGGACAAGTGATAAGACATAATTTTGATTTGATATTTGGTAAGGCCATATTTGTCAGTTCTTCATCTCTATGGACCAATGAAAATTGTCTAAAATTGAGAGTGCTGAATTATACACCAAGTGAGCATACTGTAAGACGTGATTTGTTTGCTTTGGACATTATCCATGATGCCTAATAGATGAAAGGAGCCTAAGGGTACAATGACTGAGAAGCAGAATGGCGAATTGTGATACATTTATATCATGGAATATGGAATGGCTACAAAAATGAAAGACATCATGAGGCACACAATGAACTGAAAAAACCTTGGGGACAATGTGTTGTGCAGAATAAGCCAAAAACAAAAGAATAAATATGCTAAGGTCTGTTTCAGAAAACACTTACAGAATAATTGGAACCTAGTTGAAAGCCCCTTAGAGCAGACCCACTTAGTTAGCAGTTGTAAATGTATTTGCAAATTTCAAGAAACTGAGCTATGTATTTGTATCAGCTGGTATTTCCCTGGAACTTTGAGAAACTCTGTGACACCTGAGACCCAGAAATGGAGTGCTGCAGCCCTGAAAGTTAGAGAGCTACATACAATAACAGTTTAAATAACTGAGGGAGAGATCAGGCCTCAATTAGAGATAAAAATGAAGCCAATCTGGCTTTGACTAAGTAAATCAGAACACAAGGTAAAAGATGATAGTGTATGTGCCCTAGACCTTCACCTACTGTATGAGAACAAAGGCAGAGGTTTATTGTGACTAGAATCTAAATTTTCTATAACACACAATCTAAATCAACTTGTCTAGATAGTTCATTTAAACAACCCAAACTCCTGGAGTCCCAAAAGAGAACAAGGCCTTGTAATACTGTATACCTTAATGTATTACCCAGATACATTTCAGAATATGGTGGGCTGATAATTAAAGAGTATTGGTAGAGTAGGCTTGAGGGTACAAAATGGGAGAAAATATATATACATATATGAACTATTACACTTTCCCATCTGGGAAACCACAGTTTCTCTCTCAACCATTGGAGACTCCCAAGAGAGTAGACCAAGACCTTAATTTTGAGGTTTGCTTATGAAACTTATTCCTATAGTGGAGAATCTAAGATGCCTATAACTAGGCCTAAGAATTGCTTCCAAGAAACACCTTTTGTTGCTCAGATGTGGCCTGCCTCTCTCTAAGCTCAACTCTGCAAGGAAAATCATATCTTCCCCACTACATGGGACATGAAATTCAAGGGTGCAAGTCTCCCTGACAACATGGGGTATAATTCCCAAGAATAAGTCTGGTCCTGGCATCATGGGATCAATAACATCTTCCTGACAAGATAAGGGGAAAGGAAGTGTAAGAAAATAAGGCATCAGTGGCTAAGAGAGATCAAAGAGAGTCAAGAGGCTGTTCTGGAGGATACTCTTATGCAAGCTTCAGTTAGATATGCTAACTGCCTCAACCAACATCACTCCTGCTAACTTTTAAAATACCTAGCCTCGAATTGAGACTCTACAGTTTCATGCAACAAGTTTGTCTTCCTGGAACCTACAATCTCCCGAGTGTTTCTAGGCAACATAAATCCTTAAACTCAGAGGGACCAGTCTCTCCAACATTATCAACTCATTACATTCCCCTATCCTTTAGTGTCGACACCCCTTCTGAATATGAAAAAGTTAGAACAGGCATTGCCCAAAGTTCTCTATACATTGGAAGAAGGCTCAAAAGAGAAGGAAGAGTTAAAACAGAGAAAATAGGATTTAACAAATGAGCAAGACTGATGAATTACTGCATTGATACTTCTTTTAGTTCCAGTGTTTTAGAGCAGCTAGAAGGAAAAAGCTGTGATAATTGTGAAGTGAAATTTCAAAATAAAGGAGCACAACTATTGTGATTGGGTAGGCTCCAGAGAAGTGTTCTAATTTAAACATAATTATACTACCTGATGCATTTACTGCATTGAGAAAGGATTTATAATTCTGGCAAATAATTAGTGCTGAATTGATGAAAAATAGCAACTAGGAAAAAAAATTATTTATTAACCCAAAGCATAACAACTATGTGATGTTATTAAGAATTACTGATTGTACATGTAGAATGGAATGATTTCTAATTGTTTTGTTAATTCTTTTTTTAATTAATAAAAAAACTATAAAAAAAAGTTGGATAAGAAAAGGTGAAGTCATAGCACACTCTATAGCTCAAGTGGGAGCAATAAATATTTATATAAATAGAAACACTGACCTTTATTGGGTATGTTTTGACCAGGGTTGTAGAAAAGTGAGAGGGCTATATACTTTTCTTATATGGCACTTAATGGAAATATCTATTACTGAAAAACTATGAAATATCAGTATAAATATATAATTTCAAAATATGAAAGTAAATAAGAAGAAACAGAGTTGAAAGTGGTTGAGAAGTGGGGAGGACAGAAATTGGAGTGAGGGTATAAATGCTATTTTTCATTTTAAGGAACGTAAAATATCTGACTTCCTGTAGGAGCCAAAGGTTTAAAGCAAGACCTACAGAATTTGTTGCAAGCAGCTGGCCTCAGGATGGCGGCAGTAAACTGTGGAGATTGTTATGTAGAGCAGTCTGGGAGGAAGAGAATGTTTACCACAAATGGTTATGTTAAGTATGAAGAACACTGTAAGATAAGAACTTTGCTCCCTCAGGAAATGCCTGCATATCTATTGACATCCTGTGGTATATAACTAGGATCTGGTTAAGAATAAAATGGTCTGAAGTCTGTCTGAAGTAAACTCAAGCTTCAGACCCCCTGAGCCTGTCTGTGTCTTTCTTTCTTTCTTCCTTTCTTTTTTTCTCATCATTCCTTAATATCCTTCAAGCTCCATTTCAATAGGAAGCAACAACTTCCAAAATTCTGCATATGAATTATTATGACAAAAAAAGTTAAATTTAGAAACATTGGTGATGTTACCCTCTATAAAGCTCCTCTCCACTGCCAATGTTTATGGTAGAAACCTAAGTCAGTATGTTCGAGAAAGAATATATCTGTTTCAAAAATTGGAAGCTTTTTTGCCTCTGTGCCCATCAAAAACAACAGAAACTCCTTGAGAAACATATATACCATTACAAGAAGTCATGAGAGTATGTACCATATATGCTAAGTCGGGGCCTAAAGAAAATATGTTAGTATCTGAAAACAAGGAATGATGGAATTGTTGACAAAAGGTAGAAATGAGGCTTCAAGGATATAAAGAGGATAGGATTTTATCATATCCATCTAGAAAAATGCTTGCTGGGTCCTTGTAGGGGAAAGTTTCATTCTCTTTCTCATAACTTATGTTACAGTTACTTATTGTCAAATGGTGCTAAACCTCAATGGCTTAAAGAAGAGCCACTATATTATTCAAGCTTATTGTTTGGGGGTTGACGTGCTTGCCTAGGCAGCTCTCACTCCAAGTATTTCATGCAGTTCAATCAGGAGTCTGGACTACAGTCATCTCCAAGACTCTTTCACATCCGTTGATGGTACCGTCAGATGGGATCTCAGCCAGGGCGAACAGGTGTGATGTTCTTGCAGACTGTGCTCCAGACTGAGTGCATCAGAATTTAGCAGAAGTGCATGACATTTATGTGCTGGCCTTGGAAATCATGTGATAGCATTTCCACCATACTTTATTCCTTGAGGTGGTCACAGTTTGCCACCTACATTAAGGAGAGGGACATAGACACTCTGCCTTGTGGGAAGAATGTCAACATCACATTGTATAAAGAGCATATGGAATCAGAAATATTGTTATGGCCATCTTTGGTAAATACAATCTCCACAACTTACAAAATTTTAGGGAAAAAGTTGAAGAAGGATAGAACATGGGTAAGAATGTATTAAGGGCTATATTTGGAGGCAGAATGCCAGGGACTGCTTAATTGACTTTTCTTTGTAAAATTTTGTTTCCTTGGATAAATGTAAATTGGTTGTTTTGAAATAAAACTAAAGCCATTAAGTTCAAATGAATTTGGCTATGCAGTTTCTGAGTTCCTCAGTGTTCCCTAACTCCTGTCCCCTATAAGCCAATAATTCAACTCTCTTGGCTTATTTAAGTCCATACAGATGCCAAAATCTTCACATTCACCATCAGCATCACCAGCATTGCTTCGGTATCTCTGTCAAGGTGTACATTACATATATTACTTCACTTAATGCTCAACATAATCCTAAGAAAGAGGTACATGATTATTATCCCATGTTATAGACAGAAAAAGTGAAGCACAGAATAGTCGAGTCATTTGCTCAAAATCACACAGAATCCATGATCTGAATCTCAGGCTGTGTAACTATTAATCCCAGGTTTTTAATTATCACATCAGAAGTTAGAAAAGACACTCAAGGATTGCACTGAATTGTTTAGTTTATTCCATGTGGTATAGAAAAGCATAGCATTTTTTCAATTATTTTCTAAGATTTAAAAATCATGAGATTGCTTAATAAAGACAAACATACAAGTTTTCAATTTTTCTTGAAAAGTTGAGCACACTGGCAACAATTTGTTCCTTTTTTCCTCCTTTCTAGTCCCTTTAAACATTTTAATTTGCCTCCTGTCTGTCCCCTTACAGTAATTCATTCTTTCAGTATTTACATGCAGTTAAAAACATTTACCAAGTTGCTATTTTAAATCATAAAATGTGATAATTTGAATAATTTCTCACAATCTCATCTCACCTTTTATACTGAAAATGTTTAAACAGGAGAGAAATCACAAGTCCCAGAAGAAACAATTTATTAATTTATAGTCAGATAAATAGTAAGTCATGAAAAAAACAAAACAAATAAATAAGTTTAATATATTAATTCATTTTAAAAGGATAATCATATGTAGTAGACTGTACACTCTGTATGCTCATTTTAAAAAATTATTTCACTTTATTGAGGAGGAGGTGTGGAACAAGTTGCTACACCATGTATCACAGAAGCACAGACTTAAGCTCAACAGAAACTTTCAGCAAATGACTGCTTTATAACTTAGCACAGTGGGTCCAAAAGAGCAGGGGAAGCAATCTCATAATAGGCAGTCTCCTGGGGAGGCTAACTGCTCCTGTCAGTGTCTGTGCATGGTAGCTCCACACAACCCACTTTGCATCAGAGACAAGTTTGCTCTGCCCAAGGGGAGTATTTATTTACCACTAGGGGGGCCCTACCACTGAGAATTTCCTGAACTGATAAGCATCTGAGGCGACTTCTTCCTGATTTACCAGTTTAAGGACCAGTCAGGCCTTTTCATTAGAACTAACATCTCCTCTGGGTTGTAGAATGAAAACAGACTAAAATATCATGGCACAGTAGAAAAGGAGGTGTGGGAGGTAGGTGAGAGCTGGAAGATGACCCTGCTGTGTTGTCTGTGACTTCTCCAGCTGGAGGTATAGATATGAATCAGGTAGAAATATGCTATAATGATAGTCAATATAATTCTTTGTATGCAAATATATGTTACCCTTTTATTAACCACGAATTTACTATTTTACTCAGTTTTATTTATCCTCATCCTTAGTATTATAATTTTATGTTTTGTTATTTTGTAGGTGAATTAATGTTAACATCAGAGAGTAGAGAGAATAAAAACTAGTCAGTCCTGTTTAAATGAGCTAACAAGAAATGCAAATCCCTTTCATAAAGGAAAGAAAGCCAAATACTTGTGTGAGAAAAAATTTATTATCAAATAAGATATGATTATTTAAGAGAAATGAGTCATCATCTACTGATATTACTTAACAGATATATTTTGTTTCACACTCCCTTTAGAAGATAAGGGCAAAAGAACATAAATGAGTCGTGCCAGTTTAAAACTGTTAGAAACCTCAGAAAAGCCATGTTCTTTAATCCTCATTCAATACTGTTGGGTGGGATCTTTTGATTAAGTTGTCTCCATGGAGATGTGGCCAACCAAATTGTGGGTGGGATCTTTTGATTAGGTGGTTTCCATGGAAATGTCCCCACCCATTCAAGCTGGGTTGCTTACTGGAGTCCTTTAAGAGAGAATGGTCTTGGAAAAAGCTTCAGAGCTGACACAGACAGAGACCTTTGGACATGCTGAAAGAATACATCCTAGGGAAGCCATTTGAAAGGAGAAGCCAGAAGAGAGAGCTAAATGTTGCCATGCACCTTCCTAGGTAACAGAGAAATCCCAAACATCATCAACCCTTTCTTGAGTTAAAGTGTCTTTTCTCTGGATGCCTTAGTTGGTACATCTTTATGGCCTTAGAATTATAAACTTGTAATTTAATAAATTGTCTTTATAAAAGCCAACCCATTTCTGGCATATTGCATTTCTGGTAGCTCTAACAAACTAAAACATGAGATAAGGGAACATAGACTGAGTTAAAGATTCAAAAATGTCAATTGAGAGGTAAAACAGAATTTTTTTTTTTAATTTTAGCCTGAATTCACACAGAGCAATGCATCTCTGTAAAACTAATTCTTCATAAAACCAGAGAGTGAATATGAGAAATGGAAAGAGCACCCTTTCAACTCTGACACTTTGCTGGGAAAATTCAGGCATTTTAAACACAGGAACCAAAGCTTACTGGTATGCTACCTTAAAATTTAAAAATGGAAGGAGGAGGTATTTGCAGTATGTCTGTAACATGTAAGCTAAATGAGTTACTTTAGGTTTCCACAACTAGGGACAATGAGAAATGGGAGAATTGACTTATTCCTCCATGGAATACAGATGTGTATACTAGCTCTGTGTGTAAATGCAATTACATAATTTGAGGGTCCCCCAAACTGTTCTCCTGGTCAAAATGTTTTTCCATCTCCACAGCAACTACACATTCCAGTTTGTAAAGTTGACACAAAGTTGGCAAATACATTTTATTTTTCCTGCCAATTTAGTAAGAGTGGTATTGATTGAATAGGGATATTGTTCTTGGACTCAGAAATGAAGGATGCTTGCATATAAAAAGCATTGTTTAACAAGCAAACAAACAAAAAAACAAGCAAACAAAAATTTAACAAATGGTGCTGTCATAAGGGGATACTCACATGGAAAAAGAATGAAATGTGACCCCTGCCTTACAGTATACAAAAAAAAGAAAAAAAAAGGCATTGTTTGCTGCATTTCATCTTGTTCTTTTCTTTTGCTTTTAGTGGCAGCCCATCTTCCACATTACTTTCATGAGGTCAAGAACACAGTTTGTTACTCTGGGGCCTATCACAATTACCAGCACAAACTGGGAGCACCTTACCTACATTAGGAAATAAAAAGCTGGAAGATAGACAAAAAGCAAAAAATGAAGACTAAAGTCTCAAAAGTTAAAATGTCAAAATGAAAATAACTTCCCTGGAAAGTGTAAATTGTTAGCTTAGTAACACAGATCAATTAATCGATTTTGCTAGCTATTCAGCAGGAAACTGTCCAAAAGAATGAGGCAAAAAATAAAGAGGCCATTAAGTATCAGAGACCAAGGTCAGATAATGTCCAAAGTGTGAGGTTCCTGAGGCTGGGATAGACTGAAAACACAGGGTGAACAGGAAGAGGCACTCCTAAAAGTGGTTGAGAGAAAGGCCCTGAAACAATTTATCTTCTTCTCAGTTTTATGTTGAGTGAACTTGGGATGTGATTCTCCAAAAAGATCATTAGCTGGGCATTCTCTTAGTGTTACCACTGTTGTTTAATCTTGATACTAGTCAAAAGTGGTGGATTTTCTGCCCAATGTGATCAAATGACCAATTCCATAGACAACTGGGTTTCAAAGAAAGAGAGTTTATTTCTTGGCATGAAGCAGGAGATCAGATGGTCTATCAGCCTAACAATCTGTTTCCCAAACTATAGTAATTCTGACAGTTTTATGGTATCAAAAGATGGGCAGGTTTTAAGATAATGAGTGCAATGCTCAAGATAATGAGGTTAGAGATGATCTAATTATTGAGCATGTGCAGATTGATTGCATGCTTAGTCACAGATCATAAATAAGAAAATGGAGGACTTAATATGATAAAAGGTATGAATTTTAGTACTATAATGAAGTATAGGGCACTGATAAGTTAAAGTTTAAGTCACTGCATATGTTAAGCATGTCAATTTTGGTTAGATCCAGTTCCATCTATAAGATAGCTTTGGAATTGGGGTGTGTTAGTACTGAGCTGTCTCAAGCCCCTAAATTAATAAACATTAGGACTGTCTTTAGTGATCATAAGACTTAAAAGTTGAAAAATAGGATAAAGAAATACAAGTGGGGATCCATGACAAGGTTTTTACGGTCACAAGATCAGAACATAAAGGCTATATAATTATACAATCATTATCAGAGATCAAGACAGCTGGATTACACTTTAGCAATATCAGATATTTTCCTCTGGTGACTCTAATACACCAGAAAGTGAAAAGAAAAATTTATATAATGATTCAATAACCATAATCATCTGTTAAATCCCAACTTCTTGGTTACAGTCTTACATTGTCACAAAAAAAATGTAAGAACATATTTTATGACAAGAATTCTTGCAGAGGCAGGCTCTGAATACCAAAGAGATGATGATATCATTGGCATATTTTTTTTCCAGCATTCTGAGGTGTGTCCCTCTTGCATTGCTTGGGTCTTTTCATCCCCTCGTGTAAAGCATGTCATCTTCCTTCCTGTCATCACCAAAAAGTAGGTACTGAGTTTATTCCTCTTAGTATGGCAAATGATACAGGGAAACACTTATTAAAAGGTTACACAGGCATATTTTCTGCTTTTTTAGAAATTTTTCTAATTCAGGCTATAAAAAAAGAAATAAAATAGTATAGGATATTACAGTTCATTCAAAATATTTTACTAATACTAAATTTAAGAGAATTTTATTCTGTACAATCCTTCAGCTCAACGTTTGCCTTTAACTTCATATTTAAATATGTAAGCCCTGCTCAGAAAGAAATATTAATTTCAAGATAGATAAATTTATTACTCTCTTCAAGAGGAAACACTGAAAAAAATAACTTTTGTTTGTGTCAATAATGATGGGAGGAAACAAGGACAGTCAAAATAGTACATCTATGTACTTATATCTGAAAAATGAGTGGTGTGGGTACTCAGACTTAAAAGATTAGCTTGCCAAGGACAAAAGGTTTTCTACATACATAATCTAAATATATGTTTTTGTTCATACTTCATTCAATAAATACTTGTTGAGCATTGATTATATACTAGGTACTGTGCTAAGCACTGTGCACTATGAGTGAAGTTAGACTAGATTTCTGCCCTCTTGGGACTTACAGTTGGCCCAGGAAAGAAGGAAGACTTCAAACAAAACTTATTACAACTTAATAAATATTCATTAGGATTTAAATGCAATGTATGTTAGCTTAGTTTAGTTTCATCTGAATTTCCACATAATGAAGTGCTAAATGCTATGCAGAATTTGCAACGAGGATAGTCTAAAATGGATTTTATAGACTTTTAGCTCATTTGCTTCCTTCAAGGGTCTATAAGAGTCTTGAGTATTAATCAGAGCTTGGAGAAATAGGAGACAGACATTCCTTGGAGAGAGATACTGAAGATTTGCAGGCTCACCTCCCCCTCATTCTACTAAACTGATTAAGAGAGGCTTCACTCAGAGATCCTGACATATATTCCCTGGAATTTGGAAAACCTATTGAAGACTATCTGATTCTCCCTGGAAAAGATAAAGACAAAAGGCCTTGGCAGATGGCCTTGAAGCAGTGAGGCAGCTAGACAACAGGTTGAATTAGAAGAGGCCTACATTCCCATCAACTTTTTTGTTCACATACCCCACAGAAGGAGTTGGTCTGGTATCAGAGTAAAGGAGGACTCTTAAACCACCTGAGGGCAATGTAACCCCAAAGGAGAGGACCCAGCCTTCCAGGAGCCCAGAGACTGAGAGATGAGTAGTAGACAAGCAGCTGAGGGAGAGGCATTGATTTAATTTGTTAAAAGAACTGAAGTCTGAATGTGTACAAGGGAGGGTCTCTAAGAAACTCCCAAAAGTGGCCGATAAAAGAAAAAGAGGAGGCAATTGTGTATTGACCTTCCAGGGCCCCATAGTCAGGTGACAATTGTGCCAGCCATTTAAGACTACACATTTTGACTCTATAGGGGTCAGAACTAGTTGCTGTCAGCATAGAAGGAAGTGATTGAGGCCAGAGAGAAACTGAGCAAGACTCCTCCCCCACTGCACGATTTTCAGGAAGAGGAAGGCCTAATCTAAGGAAGGGGGAATTTTTACTCTGAATGGCATTAGAGTTTTTATATTTCACTGAATGAACAGGAGTTATGTGACTATCATACTGGTCTTGTCCTCCCAAACAGAGACTATTTCATTAATTATTAAGTGACCCAAAAACCTACCTTAGATTTTATTAAGATTGATGGAGTTTAAAAGGAGTAGTAAGAAAGAATAGATTAGCTCTCAAACTTGCATTTCAACTCTCTACCTCATTCAATAACCTGTTACACATGTTAGAAACTAGAATTTCACAGTTGTTGTAAAAATATGAAAAAGAGGGCTAAACCAGGATAGATGCTAAGGGGAGAACCCTTCAGAGGATATAAATACTAAGATTTCATCTGAACAATAAATAGGAGTTAATAGGAAAAAAGAAGTCATGGGTCCAGGGGTCAGGAAAAGCTAGTCAGGAAAAAAACTTTTGAAAGCCTGTGGTTGAAAAGAGCATTGTTCTAAATACTCTGATGGCATAACAACCCAAAAATGTAGTGGCATAAACAATTTATTATCTCTCACAATTCTGTGGCTTGATTGGGCTCAGGTATGTGGTTCTTGCTTGGAGAGTTGCAGTGAGATAGTGGCTGGAGCTGGAGTCATCTGAGATTAAGCAGGGTTGGGTATTCAAGAGAACTCACACTTACAGGGCTGGAAGATGGACTTGGCTGCTAGCTGGGAACTTAGCTTGGAATTTGAACTGGAGTAACTACATAGGGCAACTCCATGTGGCCTAGGCTTTTCACAGCACAGAAACTGGGTTCTGAGAGGCAGCATCTAAGACCTGCTGTTCCAAGAGAACACATCTGAAGCCAACAGAACTTTTTAAAACCCATAGTATCACTACAGTCAAATTCTTTTGGCCAGAGCAATCACCAGGTCAGCTCACATTCAAAGGGGATAGGACATAGAATCTACCTCTCAATAAGAGGATGATCAAAGAATTTTGAGATGATATTTTCAAATTGCTATAGGTGTGGCCAACTGAAAAAACTAAATGACCAGTGTGTCTGAAGAATAAAACTGTGGGTGAGAGTATAAGCTTCTGTTAAAGAGTTTGGACTATATTCTAAAAATAATAGAAAGAAATTAAAGGATTTTTTTATAAATTAGCAATTACTAGGGATAATATAGGAGATTATGAAATTTATTCATTGAACCCAAGATCTAATTCCCTTCAGAAAAAAATTATTAAGCATCTACTATTCAAGATGAGCACTAGTGTATGTAATCAAGAGAGAATATGCGTAATATTGGGTAGAGAACTTTGGGAACAAGGCTTGTTTGAAAATGTATGGTGACCATTACTCTTGATGAATATGCACTTGAAATACAAGGCATCTTCATTTTGAGATTCACTATTGCTCGAACTATCCTACATTTATCTATTAAACTTGTAATTTTATCTAAAAATGGCCTGATTTTGTTGAAGAACTTTATTTCTCAGTATAGAGATGGGGATACATTGAATTCATTAAACTTCTCCAACAATTTAAGTTAAAGTTCTTAATTTTTCTCTTCTAAACAAGTGAACAAAAATCTTTAAACATTTTCTAGTATAAGCCTTCATATAAAATGTGCAAACATCACCAGTCTGAGTGATTGAATTAAATTGTGAATATGATGTCACAACTGACAGAGAATTGCACTGACATCTTTCTGGCTCAAGAGGAAGAAAGTTATATCTGTAAATTTCAAAATTACCTTGAAATATCCTTCATGTATCTTTCTTTCCAAAGTGCTAAACTCAAAATCTTGTTTATCAATTTTGATTCTTTCTCAAATGTAGTTTCATGTATAGATTTTACAATAGAGAGCTAGTAATTTCAAGGATTATCACTCAGAAACCTCTTTCAGAAATGGACTTGTTTTTGCAAGGTAATAGGGGAGATCTGGGGGGGGTATACAAAGACTAAATGAACTATATGGTCTAGTTGATATGCACAGTAACCACTGTTATGCAAAGTAAAAAGTGGGGTTAGTCAGTGTTCTGGTTTGCTAGCTGCTGGAATGCAATATACCAGAAACGGAATGGCTTTTAAAAAGGGGAATTTAATAAACTTCCCCTTTGCTTACAATTTAAGCTTACAATTCTAAGGCCGTGATAATATCCCAATTACAACAAGTCTATAGAAATGTCCAATCAAAGGTATCCAGGAAAAGATACCTAGGTTCAAGAAGGCCAATGAAGTTCAAGGTTTCTCTCTCATCCGAGAAGGCACATGGTGAACACAGTCACGGTTTTTCTCTCAGCTGGAAGGGCATATGGTGAGCAAGACATCATCTGCTAGCTTTCTCTCCTGGCTTCCTGTTTCATGAAGCTCCCCGGGAGGCATTTTCCTTCTCCATCTCCAAAGGTCGCTGGTTTGTGGGCTCTTGTGGCTATGTAATTCTTCTCTGGCTCTCTCTGAATTGCTCTCATTCTCCAAAATGTTTCCTCTTTTATAGGACTCCAGAAACTTCTCAAGACCCATCCAAATGGGTGGAGACATGTCATCACTTAATCCAGTTTAACAACCACTCTTGATTAAATCACATCTCCAGGGAGATGACCTGATTACAGTTTCAAACATACAATATTGAATAGGGATTATTCTACCTTTATGAAATGGGGTTTTGATTAAAGCATGGCTTTTCTAGGGTACATACATCCTTCATAAACCTGCACAGTCAGCATGCTATAGAAGTTCAGAAGGATAAGACATTTGAGATGCGACAAACTATTCTCTTTAGTGAAAGATGTCATTGTGACTTTTGAAACTGGAATTTCAGTGAAGTGGTAAGGATAAGATTTGAATATACGGAGAACAGTTTTCCAAAAATAAGGATACAAGAAAAGTGACAGCTGGGTACAAATTACTGGGGTTGACTAAAAGGAGTGTGAATTGGAGAAACTTTTGCAAAGACAGAACTAGTGATCTTATAGCTTGTATGTTAGACTAAATCTAGACCTTATTCTAAATTGCTTGTACAAGCAATGGGGACTCATTGAAGGCTTTTTAGCAAAAGGCTGATGTGATCAAACCTATGCTTCAGCAAATCAGGTTGGCAAAACATGTAAAATGAAATATAGGAGAGAGAGCTGGCAGCCAGGAGACCAATAGGCTAGTCTCATTAGCCAGGGGGGACCTGGTGGTGATATGGAACTAGACAGATAGAAGGGGTTTAGTGAGATAGATATTATGAGGATAGATTCAAAAAGACTTTGTAACTGACTGGATGTGGGGAGCAAGGGAAAAAGAGGAATCAAAGATGATGTCAACATTGAAAGTCTAGGTGATGGGAAAAGCCGTAAAGAAAATGGGATCTCTAGAAGTTATGAGAAGGTTTTAAATTTGTACATATTAAGTTTTAGGTATGAAAATTCTGAAAAAAAAGATATCTTGAAGGCAGTTAGGAATTTGGGTCAGGGCTTTAAGAGAGGAAGCACGGCTGGGGATCTGAAATAATCTTCAAATTAATAATACCTATCATTTATTGAAAGTTTAATTTGTGCTAGACACCATGCTAAATACCTTACATATTTTATCTTATTTAAGCTTCAAACAAACTGAAAAAAAAAAAAAAGGCATTACTATCCTAGGACCTAAAGAAGTGAAGTAACTTGCCCAAAGTTTCTCAACCAGTAAAAGGAAGAAAAAGATTTTTTTTCTAAATACAAAACAGATGTCATTAACTACAGCATAGCTCTGCTTCTTCACCTAGAATGGTGTCCTACACATAAACCTCCATACCTCCCTTTGCTTTCCTTTCCTTCCTTCAGTCATCTCCTTATTTCAAATGGAGAGGGAGGTGGCACTCCCTAAGGTGATGTTTGGATGTTTGGTTTCATGTTTGTCACCCTATGACAAATACTACACAATGGGTTGGTTTAACAGCAGGAATTTATTGTCTCAAGGTTTCAGAGCCTTAAAGGCTTGCTTCCTCCCGGGGTCAGTAGCATTCTGGTTGGCTGGCAATTCTTAGATTTCTTAGCTTTCCCATCACATGGTGACACCCTCACCTTTCTCTTTAGGGTTCCACTGACTTCCCGCTTCTACTCTTCCAAGTGTCTTTCTATTCATGGAGCCTACAGTGGTTAAGACCCAACCTCATTCTTTTGGGCCACAGCTTAACAAAAAAAAACATCTTCAAAAGGTTCTACTTACGAGTTCACACCCACAGGAATGGATTAAGAATGTCATTTTCTGTTGTACATAATTCAACCTACAACAGTTGGGATGATAACATTGAATTCTGCTGCCTCTGATTAAGTCTAAAAGGGGTTTTAGCCCCAAGTGTTTGACCTCTCATTAGAATTAATTTAGATAATCTCATGTGTGCTCATATTTTTGAATCTCCATTAAGAGTCCAGGGCAGCAAGTAAATGCCACACAGCACCTTGTGTGTGTGCTCATGAATAAATACCATCCTTCAGTGGGTGACCTAGGAATGGGTCCCGGAAATACAGTGTCAGCCTCAGCACTTAAAATGAGCCATTCAAACCTAATGGATTACATGTGATAATAGCTGACTTGAGGAGCCTGAGAACAAATCAGAAGAATCCAACTTCCTTTCATTCCCTCCATGGACCTGAGATACTATTTTAGATGAGACAAAGACAGATTTTTGACATAGCTAATCTTGATTGAGCAACCAATGTTTAGCACATTCACTGAAAGGCAAAAGCCCCACACTAGGCCAGTCCTGTTTAAGAAAAAGGATAAAAACACAAGCCTTTAAAAGCAAAAATTCTTCTACCATGAGACAGGTTTGGCTAAAAAGCCTGTATAATAAAGCTCTGTATCGAACTGAATCTTAATGGAAACTAAACATTCCCTAATAACATGATACCAGCAATTACCCCATTGACATGCAACCACAAGACAAATCACAAGTGATCAGGTCCTGTCCATACTAGAGCATGAAATATACAGGCCAGGCAATTCCTTCTTCTTCCCGTATGCTGCATTGACCTCTAAATAATACCTAACATTGAGCTTTACAATGCTTTAGGATCTGTTCTAAGCACTTTACATAAACTACCTCCTTATTTCACCCTCAAAGGTAGGTACTATTTTACACTGATTTCATATTCCATGCCTACTCTACAAGCATTTCTGTTTTGTGTGGTTAATGTCAAATACTCACTCATACCTTTTCCCTTCCAGGTTCTAACCAGTACAATGAACTGATAAGCACATGGGGATCACAGCATCCACTTTCTCTCTGAGGCCTAATCACTCTGAAGTGTCTGTATATACTGGATTACAGGTTGAATTTAGAACCAAAGCTGAGCAACCCAGTCTTCCTATTAACTTCCTGCAAAATCTGAACTTTAGGTACAGTTACTGGGGTGCTTTGAGTCTGCAGACTATATATACATCACCAGGATGCAGAGTTGAGATAGATTGGGCCAGTCTCAAAGAGTCAGTTGTCAGTAGGAAAGAGTGCTGCAACACAGGAAAGAAGTTGCTTCTAGAAGACAGGTACAGTGTCAGGTCTGTTTACTACAAAAAATAAGTATATAGGAGAGCCAACTATCTCTTTAGTAGTCTGTGTAGGAGAGAAAACGCCATCTATTGCTTTAGCAAGGTGGTTTAGAAACATAGATGCTGTCCATAATCCATGAAATGTTGAAAAAATCCCAGTGAACCTGGCCATATCTCAGACCAACCAAAACAGAATCCTGGGAATGAAACCCCAGACATCAGTATAAAAAAGTTTTGCACACAATTCCACTGTGCAGTCTGGGGCCCATTTTCTCCTAATGCAGCCAGGAATAACTAGCATTATTTGAGCAGCTACTTTGTGCCGAGAAATTCAAATAATCTTCATCACAACTCCACAAGACAGGTAAGATAATCACCTTTCAAATAGAAAAGTGGGGTTCATAAAGGCTAAGTGACAGACCTGGAAGTGCAAATGTAGCATTCTTTCTCCAGAGTTAAGTATTTAACTCTGCTTCTTGTGGATACCAGAATTTCAGCAATCTCTCCAGATAACAAATCCTTCCTTTTGTAGGGAGGCGCAAATAAGGGTTGGAGAAACTAAAGCTCATTTCAGCATTACTTGAATCAATTACTTGGATGAATCAATAATCGTCAAACAGTTGGAGTCAAATAGTTTTTTTTATAGAATCAAATAAAAATGAACAGCCCAGTCTTATTAAGAGCGTTAAGGATTTTGTAGGAAGGTGCCATGGGAGATTATGGGGCAAAAGAATCAAGTATTCGTGAACACATGAGTGACTTTCTAACCTGAATAAAGAAAATGGAAACGGGAGGCTGGAAGACTGGGAGAGACTAAAAGGTTGCAGGACAAGGCGGGTAAAGTTTATATCTGGGACACTACTGAGTCCGTAGATGAAAGGTGATGCATTATTCAACAGCTCAGATATTTTAAAAGGTGGCAACAGAACAGAAAAAGAATAAAATATAAATTGGTCAAAAGTACTAGTGGTCAGTGAGAGGGAGGGGTAAGGGTTAGGGCATGCATGAGTTTTTTTGTTTCTTTTCCTTTTTCTGGAGTGATGCAAACTTCTTAAAAACTGATCATGGATACACAACTATGTGATGAAATTGTGAGCAATTGATTGTACACCACATGTGGAATGTGTGTGAGATTGTGTCAATATTTCTTTAGAGAAGTAATATAAATTGGGTCTTGCTTTATACAAGTTTTCCAAGTGTGTATATATTTATACTTCAAATATTGTATTAACTTTAACAGAAATTTAGCACTTAAGAGATTAAGATGACTTTTACGATAACTTCATCTATAGAGAAAATAATCATTCTAATTTTTTCTCCTTGCAATTCAGGGCTTTCACATATTGAATTTGTAGGACGTGACACATACCTGCAATTTGATCTTAAGGAAAAATATGTCTCATTACAATAGTATGTCTCACTACAATAGGGTGTTGGAATACCTAAAGAGCAATAAAAACAAAATTTGTACACACAGATGTGCTTCCTTGCTTTATTCCTCTCTCTGAAAAGTATGAATCATTATTCCCTTATGAGAAGAGGGCTGGAAGGAGGACAAAAGACTCCACCAACTGTGTCAAGACAGTTGTCCTGTGAGCTGTGTGTGCATCACTTGTGAGCTGGCAATGTGTATCTTCAGAGCTGCACGTATTGGCAGTATCTTGAGGTGCTAGGAAACCTCAGGAGCATTGGAGCAAGTAAAATCAGGTTAATTCAATAGGTTGCTTTCATTTTTGGTGGAAGTTTACATGAAGATTAAGTTTTAAAATACTCTCAAAACTATATACATTTTATAATCAATTCGACATGACCAGAACTATAAGTGCTGACCTACAATTTGGTGATGTTTCTGGAAGGAAAAAGCAATCAAACTTTAATTTGTTGTGGTGGTCATCTCATACTTATTAATGTGACTACATCACCTATCCATGATATCTCTACCCTTCTCTACCTCCCACACCAACACTGAAATGAAGGTAGATAAAACTTTACTAGATTATTAGATTCTTGAGATGCTCGTGCATTATGTAATAGATAGTAAGCACTTAGTGTTTACTGAACAAATAAATTCTAGAATTATTCTACCTTTTTATTATATCAACTCTTTGGTGTTTTATGGCTATTCCTAAGAAATTCTAAAAATTAGCCTTTTGTTAAAAAGGATACAGAAAATATTCACATCACTGAATGAGATTAAGAACTATGAAACAGATTTCAAAACACTTTTTTTAGTATAAAACAAATGTTCTGAACAACATTAAACAATTCCTTAGTTTTGAGGTTGCTTTTAAAGATTAGGATTTACTTTACTACTGATTTTAAGTATTACGGTGATCAAAAGTGACCAAAATATTAGCAATTTCATGATTCAATCTAATTAGAATCATGAGACAGCTGAAAACTAATTTTCACATCAAATGAAACAATATAGCCCTATATATTTCAAAGAAAATTGCCTCTGCAGAAGATCACCTCAGCTACTTTTCCATGTGGTTAAGATACCAAGTACAATACATATTCAGCACCAGGGTTTATAAGACTAGTATTCTATATTTAATGAAGCTAACAGCAGGACTATAACTGAAAAATCCAGTCTTTTCAGTTATAGTCCTGAAAAGACTGAGTTCTTAGAGTGCACAGTAAAGACTGGTGTTGTTAAATAAAGTTACTTATAACTCTGTGGTAACAAGAGGCAGAGATAAATGTAAAAAAAATTAAACAAATAAACTTCCCAATGTTGTGCTGGCCAACAATTTTAATATCCCAATTCCAACAGTTTTAGGTTTGTTCACTTACCTTTTTGGCCTTCACCTTCTGTGGAAGGTGGACAGGAAATGAAACTTCAAGAGTTAGAAAGAGGTAGAAAAAACCCAGCCATTTCACAGGCAATAATCAACCAAAGAGTAACCCTGACTTTGTTTTAATAAAGTCAGAAGCTGCCTTGACTACTTTTCTAACATAGAACACAAACATCCACACCCATTCAATGACTTCATGGAAAACTAGCCATTAAGTATAATAAGCAGAGACTACAAAACTAGTTTGCAAATGTTTTAAAATGCTGAGGCATAATAGATAGGGACTTATCTTTTAATGGGGGGAGAAGTTCCCATATTTTCTGTAATATAAAACAGAAACACAATACTGGACATAAAAATAGGTCTGCAGAGCAACAATGCATTTTCCACAGAGAACCAGAGAACCTCATTCTGAATCCTGTAATTTCTTTTAAGGTGTTAAGATTTAAATCAACTCAGACACTCTTTACACAACTATTTGGGTCTCTTCTTACTTTTTTTTTATTTTTTTAAAAAAGACAGATTTAGAATATGGTAAGAAATTACTAAATTACATTTTTTTTAAATCTGTCAAGTGCTACAGTAATGGAATAAACAAATAAGATTTTTAAAAGTTCAATGTTTACAGACATATTTATAAAAAATGACTGAATTAGGAGACATTAAATAATGTTGATACACACCAGGAAAGGATTTAGGTAAGGAAAGGCACATCATTTCACCACAAGAAATAAAGACCACGGTTGGAGGTTAACAGCCAGCCAAAACTTTAGATCTTGTGGTAGTTTTCCTAGATCATTATGGGTCATTATGGTGGAACCTTCTTTATGATACTTAGCCAGAATAAACAGATAGAAATTGGGGAACTTTACTCTATGGCCCCAACTGTGATGTTACAAAGAAAGCACTTGTTTTATAAGCCTGGTGTGTGAAGAGGGGAGGAGCAAAAACCCAAAACAGTTTGGCAGTACTAAAGATCCTCTTGACGTATTAAGGTGAGCTTAAAAAAAATTTGCTTTAATAAAAATAAAATATTAACCTTTTTTCTCTAGCTGAATTGGAATTCTTACAGGTATAAAGTTAAAACTTCAAGTATACACTATATTTTTCACTCCCCTTTTTGTAGACAGACACAGTAAGAACAGCTGCCAAATTTTAACTCAGATGAAGCTATATGCCAATGTTTAGGGAAAAGCCTCTTAGATAATTCCGCTATTTTATATAGCTTGAGGGTTTGAAAATGGCATTAATATCTCTGGCTGGCTGGCTGGCTGACTGTCTACCACAGCAAAGTGAACATGAAGCTATGACAATGATAAGAGATTCTCCAAAGATACTAAGAAACTAAGAGTTTCTAATTGAAAAGATATGGTTACTGTACTTTTACTGACAAGTCTAACAGACAGCAGAACTTGTTTGGGGTCAGTTTCTCGCTATCAATTTTCTTTCACAAATTTGTACCGTCTCTACTATTTCTTTCTCTCTGGACTCTGAATCTAGACTGGTTTGTTTAAAAGATGGAATCCCTCACAGTCAATCATAAAATTTTTAGTGGTATTAAGAAAAAAAAAAAAAACAGCTGTGCAAGTATATTTGTATATATAAATAAAATGGATTTTCAGGATAAAATGGTATATCCAGGGGAAAAAACTAAAAGCAGTTGGGAAGGAGGCAAGGAAAAATATTTTTAAAATAATAAAAATGCTAATTGTAAAAGAGGCAGCTTCACGCTCATGCCACGCGATATGCCTTCATTAAGGTGTACTCTTTCCGGTTGGTGTGAGCAGCCCAGATGAAGAGAGCAGAAGCCATGAACTGTAAGGGAGCTGAGACGCAAGCCAGGCAGAATGACCATCCAAATTCACCTGACACATTCTCAGGCAGTTCTAGTTTCTGGTGAAGTAGTTCAATTCCAGCAACATAACAACTTACTGAGCCCAGTGTACACAGACCTAGGGGGGATATTTCAAAAACAAACAAAATATGGCTTGGTAAGAGCACAGTAAAAGATTTCAAGGCAACGTGACAGGGCAGCAATATGTGGTGTTTAAGAATTACAACCCTTTGGTACCTAAAAAGAGACAGGAAGTTAAAACATAAGTATGATGACCAGACCCACCTGCAAGGAGATGAAGAATGCCTGTGGCAATGGTGGGATATAAGCTTCGGCAGATACAAGCACAAAGTCCAATCAAAGCCCCAAAGCACATCAAACCTAGACTAACAAAAGGTAAAAGAAACTGGCAACGCCAAAGATCTGACATTAAAAAAAGAGAGAGAGAAAAGAAATGTTAACATGATAGCAGACAGCTTTCCCATAATGGCAATTTCTTTCATACTCTTAGATCTTTTCTCAAAAGGTAAGAGACTTTTAACACACTGAGGCTTCTTTTCTAAAGCACTTGCTCAAAAGGACACTAACTTTGCCCTAATGAAAGTAAAAAGGACACTAACAGCTAACAATCACTCTAGTGCTAGGTGCTGTTCTATGCATGTTTTATGCATTAGTCCTCCCAACAACCCTATTAAGTAGGTATTATCATTAAGTCCATTTCATGAGGAAACTGAAAAAGAGGGATAAATAACTAAAACAAGACTTGAAGTAACAGGGTCTGGCTTTACACACAAGCCTTTAAAATATCTCAAAGCAGAAATGACAAATAGATGGTGATTGTAAATTACGTGCTTTCAGGGCTACTGAAAATATAAACAAAGTACAAAGCACAAGATCCTGCATACATCAGTCATTCAACAAATAGCAGTTGTAATTATCATAAATTCCCTCAACACACTAGAAGAAAGCTGACAACCTAACAAAGCTTCCCATTTCATTTTCAAATAATTTGAATTATTAGCAATATATTAATATCAATGTTAAACTAAATACCCCTTTTGGTGCTCGTTTTACATCCTAGAACTACATAGTCTTAGTAACATAGTTACATGAAACAAACATCCTTCAAACTCTTACTCTTAGTAATGAATTTCCTCTTATGCCTTCTCATCGCAAAACTGAATACTTGCTATTTATTCTATTGCTCTTCTCATGACAAGTTATTCTTTTGGGCAAGCTCCATTAAGTCTCTACCACCCTTAAAATCGAGGCTCAAATCTGAAAGCAGTATTTCATGGGCAGCCAGACCATTAAGAACAGAATACTTCCAACAAATATTTTTGCTTTTGACATCTATGCTTTTCTCACTACTACAACTGGATTAACTTTTTTAGCAGGCCAGGAACTCATTTGACTGAAGTAAAGCTTGCAATCAACTTTTTTCACATATCCCCATCTGAACATAGGTGGCTAATGTGTTTAACTTCAATATAGGTATTTATTATTTATCCTTATAAATTTCCTCTAAATAAAACAGGCCCATCAAGAAAATCTTTTGGCAGGATTCTGTCACCCAATGTATAAGCTGCCTCCTTCAACTTCCGATCATTTGCAATTTAGTAAGTATCTATATTCTCAAATACGCTGTCAACAGGAACAGTTTGTTGGGATACTGTTATAGATCATATTTTAAGTTGGCATGATCTACAAACTCATCTTATTCTAAAAACAGAGTTAAATATAAGGCAAATAAAATTATTTCTTTTCTTCCCCCCTATCCCAATTTTCCTGCTGAGATCAAAGTACTCACAGGTCCTAAGGAGATCAATCCCACTATTGTGGTTTCCAGGATCAACAAATTTCTCCATGAACTGCTCATTTAGTGTGAAACGAATGCATTTTGTTACCACATCAAATGACTCTGGAACAAGAACAATAATGAGTGCTTGTTCTTTTAATTAAAAACATTTAACAATAACTCTTTTAGTATTCACTATCTGAAGTAAAAAGTGACATACAAAGATGTTCCCAGATGAGTCAGCAACCTCTCTGTCCCTGAGTGACACATAGGATGCATCAATGTCTAATGGATGCTACTGTCAGTGACAGGTTTAAGGACAGAGGCAAAAAGGAAGAAAAAGCTTGGAGTAGAAAAAGAGAAGAAGAGCGTAGATATGTAAAGACGACTAGCAAGAAAGGGGGTGGGTATCTAAAGACTGAAATAAATATTGACTTTGATCTTCTACCCCAAGCTTATTCTAGTGGCAAGTCTACCCTTCCAGTTCCTCAGGCCAGAAACTTTAGAGTCATTCTGCCAACACTTTACCAGGAAATCCTGGAGGCTCTATCTTCAAAATATATCCAGAATCCAGCTACTGCTCAACATTATCACCCTAGTCTGAGTCATAATTTCTCACCTGAATTACTGCAATAGCCTTGAAACCAGTTTCTCTGCTCTCTCCTTTGTCCACTGCCTATTTTTAACGCATCAGAGTAATCATTTAATGACTCTCCTCTGCTCAAAACTGCCCTATGACTCTGCATCCCACTCAAGGTAAAAGCCAATGTCCTCACCACCATGGCCCATAACATCCTGCATCACCTGCCTCATTTTTCACCCCCAAAGTCTATATATACTTGACTCTTATTCTCTATTCCAACTCAGTGGCTTCCTTGATTATCTACAGGGCCTTTGCAGTAGCTGTCCTTTTCTACTTAAATGATTCTCCTCCAGTTATCAATATAGCCAACTCCTTCAACTATACAAAGTCTTTGCTCAGATGCTTATCTCTCAATGAGGCCTATCCTGACTATCCTATTTAAAACTGTAAACTATGACCACAAGTATCTCTTTCCCCATTTATTTCTAAATCTCCTTTATTTTGGTCTATTTTTCCATAGCACATGTCATCTTCTAACAAACTATATATTTATTTATTTTGTTTATTGTCTTCCTCTCCTTATTTGAATGACAGCTGCCCAAGAGTAAGGATTTTGATTTGTTTTCTTTTCTGATGTATTCCAAGTTCCTAGGCCCAGAAACATGGAGGCAAACAATTCTGAATGAGTAATTAAATGATTAGTATGATTACAATATCAAATGCCAAATAAAATTTGATCAACTTTCTCCCCCTTTCTTTCTAAACTACTTCCTTTTCTCCATATGTAATCACAACTACCATTCTACTGATAAACGGTAACTCAACTCAAACTTGTTCTGCTATAATTTCTCACAATGCTTCCCTACTAAGAAGCCAGCAGAAGCACCCATAAATAAAAATGAACTGTAAAGCTGCTCCTTGCAAAGATCTTTAAAGCTTCTTTTTTAATAAGTGAAAATTAACATTTTTAAATGCCAAAAAATTTGCAAAATAAACCTGAGAAAGATAACTTCTTAGATTGTTTTTAGATCTCCATAAATTGTTTATAACCTACAAACTTTTTATCAAAGTCATTATGAAACAATTTCAAACATATACAGATTTAAATGTTGGGGTGATTAAATTATATCCTCTAAAATTATAGGGGGCAAATGATAAATTATCTACCATAATCCAACTAGGCTATAATAGAACTATAAATTCAAATTTGTTGGAATATGAATTTGCTTGAATGTGGAATAAAAGGAATATCAATTCATATCTTTTCACTTAATTTTGGACATTAGTCCTTTTTCCAAGTGCCAAGTATTTAAAGTCTCCCAAAATACTTTTCCAACTATTTCCTCACCACATGTGTGAAATTAATAAGAAGAACTTTAAGTACAAAGATTGAAAACAGCTTTCCCAAGGTAAGGATAGTTACTCATTCAAACAATATTAATAAATAACATGGTTAATTCACGGAAGCAAAGAAAGGTAGTAGAGAGAGAAGAGATAAAGACATAAGATTTATTTCTTTGGGGAGGGAGAGAATCCACAAACCTGCCTATACATAACTAGGCAATCATCATGTCACTTTGCTATCATTGAGTAATAAAGGAGAGAGACGTTCAAATAAGATAAATACCTGTCTTTTCTGGTGGACTATACCAGTGCGTGTTTTTGGGTATGGTTATACACCGTCTCCACAATCCCACTGTGCCATTATATCGAAAAAGTGCATCATTATAAGTCTTTTCGTCTGCCTCATCACTAATGAAGTCTTCCCAAACACTTTTGTTCAAATCACTGGAATTTTCTTGAACTGGACTTCGATATTCATACCAGAAGTCTGTGCCAATTGAAGCTGCCATATATATGGTCGAGATGAGGCTAAGTACACAAGCAATTACAAATGCTGTAGCAAAACGATTATCCATTCTGGCATTCAGACTGCTCTGTTTAAAAATTGGAGAAAGAAGAAAGTAACCATTAGACAACAAGGACAAATAAATGATTATTATTTTTAAATGAATTATCTCAAAACACCCTTTACTATATTCCCCATCCCTTGGCTATTTAAAATAAAATATAATCATTGAAGAATTTTTTAAAAAGCAAGCAAACATGTTCTTAAGTTTAAAACAAAACTTATTCTCATGAAAGTACTTATTGAATGCTCACATACCCAGGATGCTACGGAGACAGAAGTCTTGTTCTCTAGTCTATCACCTGCATACTAAAACAGACAACACTGAAATGGACATACACATTACAGGTACAAACAACAGACATGCCCACAGTCAGCAGTGTATGGGGCATATATTATAAATTACAAATTGAATATTTACACAAACCGCAGAGTATTAAGTATTCTAAGTATGAGTGTGAAAAGGGCATAAGAAAAGAAAGCGGTGGAAATGAGTTTGGGGAGGGAAGGCTTCTAAAACAAGGTTAAGAGTCAGGAACTACTAGGAAGACAAAGTTGCAGGTCGTTTAATAAACCCGGAGGGAATGGTTGTTCCAGGTACACCGAATAGGAAGGAGAACAGTAACATATAATAATGCTAGATAGCAATCTCCCTAAACCAAGCTTCTTTATGCTGCCAAATTCTTCACTCCTATTTACTCTCCACGTTCCTTATTCTCGGGAACCTCATCTGTAACCTTGCTACCTCCTTATATACCAAAGTGCAACATATGGTCAAAAACTCCAGTGATCTCTTCACTCAGAGAGAAAACTGGTAGGCAAAATATGAACACTCCCAAGGCGTGGAAAGGGCTCAATGGCAGTAGTAAATGGTCGCAGTAAAATGACTCAGGGCAGATCAAGCTGAGTCAAATACTGCAGGCTTATACCGTGACCGCATAAAATACTTTACAAGGCTCACAAAAAAAAAAAAAAAAAAAAGAAGAAGCAGCTCGCAAACTGGGGTTGCTGAGTTTGGAAGATGGGAAGTGACTCAGGAGAGATCACAGCAATTACAATAATTAACGATAACTCCACAAATTGGGTTTGTGTTGTTGTTTTTAATCCTCTTTCATTCTAGTGCTCTCAAACGACCTTAATAGCTCCCGACACCCGGAGCGGAGGCTTGTCCAGGCCGGACATCAAGGCGGTGAGGCGGCCGCCGCGCTCGGCGCGGTCACCCGGCAAAGAACACGGCCGGGCAGGAGAAGGTCGGGACTGGGGTAGGATAGCCCTGCGCGGCCCGGGATCAGGAGCCCGAGGTACCCGACCAGGCCCCTGCCCAGACCGCTCGGTCGAGGGACAAGCCCAGCAGCAGCCCGGCCGTTCAGAACACGCCCAACCCCGGCCGCGGACTGGGAGGGGGCCTCTCATCAAACCGCCAGGAACGTCGAGCGGTTACGCGACCCCCGCCCGACGCCGTCGGTCCCACTCACTCACCGCCCATCCTTCTGCTCCACCAGCTTCACCCTCTAGCTCCAACCACAGCACCCTACTCTCCTCTCGCCTCCTCTGACGCACTTCCCTGCAGAGCCCGCCCCCTCCATAACTCCCGCGCCTCCGCCTCTGCCTCCACCCTGTGCCGGGCCTTGGCCCGGAGCCGAGGGGCCTTGTGGGAGTTGTAGGATGTAAGGAGGGAAACCTGCGGGAAGAGGCGGACGGCATTCCCGGCACTGCGCGCGGCGCATTCTGGGAGTTGTAGTTCACCTTCGGAGGGCAAGTCGGTGTGCTAGAGGCCGATTTGCGCTGGAGGATTCTTGTATTTTACCAAAGAAAGAATGGTCCATCTCTCTGCGGACCCAGCTAGTGTTTGAGCTGTAAGCCTTATTCAGACTTTAAGTCCTCTGCATTCTTCATTACACCACTCCATCTCTAAATAAGAGTATAAACGAACGGCTATGCAAATAGATGTGGTGGAATTATACTGCTGAAATAGTAACTCTTTTCCCCCCCTCTTCGGCAGCCCCATTCCCAGTGAGGCAGAGGGTACATCAGTTTTATGGCTGATGATATTCATCTATAATATAATGACATTATTTGATTCTCATACAGTTTATAGTTATGGCTACCTTCTCTTTACGGCAAGTCATTTAAGTTTTCAATTTAGTGTAGTAAAGGGATGAAAAGTTCTTTTTAAAATAAATTTAAGTTAAAGGAAAATATGAAGTTAATAATATGATGTTACAAATATATCTCAAGATACAAGCATAGAGAAATGTGAATTTTTTTCACTCTTAAGGTACTTAAGAGTGAAGTTTGGCAAACATTGCCTTAAGGAGACAAGGTCATGGAGAGTCTCAGGAATCACAGGTGGCTAAGTGGCTAAGAGGAAACAATGATTTTTAAGCCCTCAAGTATTGCCCAGAAATTCGTGGATAGTAATCAGGGACATCTCAGCAGTGACATGTGTGGACCCATAAACGTGGCGCACAGGACCAACAAGTGGTGGATTTCTCAACAAATGCCTACAGAGACAGCTCACTCAAAACCCAAAGGGCTCGCCAGTCCCCACTCCATCCCCAAATACCTTGGAATTCTGCCACTGCACAAGGGAAAGGAGGGAGGCCCAAACTGACTATTACTACATTTCTACTTTCTAGCAGTTGAAAGACTAGATCTATTTTTCTCTCTATAGTTATATTTATTTTGCCCGAGTTGAGCTGACATTCATATCCAGTTCATAAATAAAATAAGGCAGTAGGCAAATAGAAGATTCAAACAAATTTTTGTGTGTCCTACTTGATCAAAAAAGAACTTCTGCAGAACACCAGCTAAAGAAAGTGGTTGAGCTGCAGAGGAAAATTGCTAATGTGAAATTGTACTTCTGAGTGTATTTATATATTAGGAAATGTCTTCATCCATTGGCCTTCATTTGAAATCCACTTCCTACAGATTTATTTCTCCATGGTGAGTCACATGGGCAAACAAACTCAGGCAAAAGGAAAGTTTGAAAGGGAAAAAAAGATAGGAACCACCTCAGTTACAGGTAAGAGAACTGAGGTACAGAACAGTAACTGACTTGCCAGTTTGAATGTTGCAGTAAGCTTACTAGCCTTGTGACTGTGGAAAATTTACTTAATCTTTTACATCTCAGTTTTTCTTTCTCCAAAATATGAATATTGGCAATAGCACCTATCCCACGGGGCCGTTGTGAGGTCTAAATGAGAAATACAAATAAAATGCTTACTAGAGTCTAGGGCATAGTAGTTATTAAATTATTAGTATTCGCAAATATTTGTTGAATACCTGTAATGTTTGAGTCTGGTGCCTGAAGTAACCAAATAAGCAGCTTTTCAAGGTTCCCAGCAAGACAGGGATGTACACTATCACCACTATTATTAAACATTGTACTGAAAGTTCTAGCCAGAGCAATTAGGCAAGAAAAAGAAATAAAAGGCATTCAAATTCGAAAGAAAGAAGTAAGAATTTCACCATTTGCAGATGACATGATCCTATATATTTAGAGAGTCCCGAAAAATCTGCAACAAAACCACTAGAAGTAATAACCTAGTTCAGCAAAGTGGTGGGATACAAGATCACCATGCAAAAATCTGTAATGTTTCTATACACCGGTAACAAGGAATATGAAGAGGACATCAATAAAAACTTCCATTTACAATAGCAACTAAAATAATCAAGTATCTAGGAATACATTTAACCAAGGATGTAAAGGACCTATATTCAAAAAACTATAAAACGTTGCTAAAAGAAATCAAAGAAGATCTAAATAAATGGAACCACATTCTGTGTTCATGGACTGGAAAACTCAGTATCATTAAGATGTCAATTCTACCCACAATAATTTAAGATTCAACACAACTATAATCAAAATTCCAAAGCCCTAGTTTGTAAAAATGGAAAAACCAATTATTAAATTTATTTGGAAGGATAAGGGGCCCTGAGTAGCAAAAAAAAATCTTGAAAAGGAAAAATGATGTGGGAGGATCCACACTTCCTGACTTTAAAGCATATTATAAAGCTACAGTGGTAAAAACAGTCTAGTACTAGCATAAGGACAGGCATTGATCAGTGGAACAGAAGTGAGTGTCCAGAAATAGACCTTCACATATATAGTCAATTGATCTTTGACAAGGCTGCCAAATCCATTCAACTGGGACAGAACAGTCTCTTCAACAACTGATCTTGGAAGAACTGGATATCCATATCCAAAAGAATGAAAGAGGACCCCTATTGCATATGTTATACAAAAATTAACTCAAAAAATTTAACTCAAAGTGGATCAAAGGCCTAAATATAAAAGCCAGAACCATCAAACTCCTAAAAGAAAATGCAGGGATGTGTCTTCAATATCTCATGGTAGGCAGTGATTTCTTAGATCTTACACCCAAAGCACAAGTAATGAAGAAAAAAATATATATATACATAAATGGACCTCCTCAAAATTGAAAATTTTTGACAAAGTCAAAGGAGTCAAAAAGGTCTACTCAATGGAAGAAAATATTTGCAAACCATAAACAAGATAAGGACTTAATATGCAGAACATGCAAGAAAGCTCTACAGCTCAACAATAAAAAGACAAAATCCCATTGAGAAATGGGCAAAAGAATAGACATTTCTCTAACGGAATATATATATGACATGAAAAGCATTTGAAAAGATGCTCAGCACCACTAGCTATTAGGAATAAAAACCGCAATGAATATCCTTTCATATCTACTAGAATGGCCATGATTAAACCAACAGGAAACTATAAGTGTTGGAGAGAATGAGATGAAATAGGAACACTCATTCATTGCTGGTGGCAATGTAAAATCATGCAGCCACTGTTGAAGGCCATTTGGCAGTTCCTCAGAAAGCTAAGTGTAGAATGCCATATGATCTGGCAATCCCACTACTAGATATATACTCAGAAGAACTGAAAGCAAGAACACAAACATACGTTTGGATACTAATGTTCATAGCAGCGTTATTCACAATTGCCAAAAGATGGAAGCAATCCAAGTGTCCATCAATCAATGGATAGATAAACAAAATGTGATATTACCTAAATGAAATATTATTCAGCTGTTAGAAAAAATTAATCCATGATGCATGCAATGACATGGATGAAACTTGAAGACATTGAGTGAAATAAGCCAGACACAAAGACATTGTTTGATCTCACTAATATGAACTAAATATAATGAGCAAATTGATGAAGTTCATGAATTTTGGTAACCTAGAATATAGGTTACCAAAAGATAGAATGAGGGTAGGAAATGGGGATCTGATTTTTATTTGTGCAGAATTTTTAATAATGTTGATTATAAATGTTTGGAAATGTATAGAGGTGATGGCAACACATTACTGAGTGTAATTAACTGTGCTGAATCATATGTGTGATTGTGCTTGAAAGGGGAAGTTTAGGATCGTGTATGCCACTAGAAGGAAAACTAGAGGATGAAACATGGGACTGTACTACATAGTGAACCCTGTCATGGATGATGAATGTGGTTAATTGTACAATATAAAAATATTCTTCAATGAACTAGAACTAATAAATGTCACTATTATGAAGCATTAATAATAGGGTTATATATGGGAAAATATGCCTAATGCAGACTATGGACACAGTAATATTATAATATTCTTCTATCAATTATAACAAAGGTACCAGACCAATGCTAAGTATCCATTAAAGGGGGGTAAAGAGGTATGCGGTTTCTCTTTGTGAAGCAATGAAAATGTTCTAAAATTGATTGTGGTGATGAAAACACAACTCTGTGATTATACTAAGAGCCACTGATTCTATGCATTGGATGGATCGTATTCTGCATAAATAAAATTGCCTTTTAGAAAAGGTTCTGAGATTTCCATGGAGGCCATGAAATATGCCATTTTCTGGATAGGTGCCTATGCTCTCTCCAAAAGTTTTATGAATCATTGTCCTTCCCCCTACGTGGGACATGAATCCAGGGATGAAAGTCTCCCTAGCGACGTGGGAGATGACTCCTCCGGATGAATCCAGACCTGGCACCATGGAATCAACAATTCCATCCTGACCAAAAGGGGGAAAAGAAGTGTAATTAATAAAGCATCAGTGGCAGAGAAAGAATTCAAATAGAGTCGAGAGGCTACTCTGGAGGTTGCTACTAAGCAAGCTTCAGCTAGACCTTGCTACCTATCATAACCTGCCAATCCCCAACCATGACCATACTAGCCAATCCTAAAGAACATCTAAGGCAATACATAAGATTCCACAAGGGTTTGATGCACTAGAGTAACTTTCCAGAAACCTACAACCTCCACATGGGTTCCTGGTCCAGATAAGTCCTGAAACCTAGAGAGCCCAGCCTCTCCAGAATATCAGACAGTTCTATCCCCTTACCCCATATTAGTGACACACCCTTCCAATATGAAAAATTTGGAATTGCCATAGCCCAAATAACCCTAAAGAGAGGGATGGAAAGATCAAAGGTGATGGTGGAGTTATACAGAGAAGATAGGATTTGACAAATGAATATGAATGCTGAATCATTACATTGATGTCTCTTTTAGTCTCCAGTATTTTAGAGTAGCTAGAAGTAAAAACTGAAAATTGTGAAATTGTAACCCATGTCAAACTCTGAAATATGTTCTACAACTAATTGTGGTACTGTGCTTTGAAATTTATAGCTTTTTTGTATATGTTATTTTTCACAAAAAAAGAAGGAAAAAGTTGATTGTAATGATAAAAAATATATTTAAGCCCTTTACCCTCCTATATTCTGGGGCAGTTAGAAGGAAAAATATGAGAGGATCGTATAGTAGCCCACGATGAACTCTGTGATCTGTCCTGAACTACTTGTTGAAGAGTGCTTTGAAAACTATTGCTTTTTAAAAATCTCTTTGCCTTGTATATATGTTATGCCATACAATAAAAAAAGTTAAAAATAAAAACAAAATTTAAGTGGTTTATAAACTTATTCACTAACTGTAGAATTACTAGGAAAGACTTAACAAGACCAGAATTTCAGACATACCTCCTCAGCCTCACATGGGGACTCCTAGGTCTGGGCTCATATCATGCACAGGTCATCATGACTCCAGAGGCAGATGTTGCCTGGGATACTTGCAAAGGACGGTGATGCTTTCATCCATCAAGTCTGCAGAATGCCTAGAAAACCCTTAGGACACATTTCACCCACCAGTTTAGCATGGACCAAAAATATGCTGCATGTTTTACATACTCTGACCTATTGAGCATGGAATACCTGAACTGCTGTGATAAGCACACCCATTTCCAGCAAGCACCCAATCATAGTTCTCTTTTACCTTTGCCTCTTTGGTGTTTCCTAATTTCTATCTATGTTTGCTGGTTGTGTGGGTATTTTAAATAAATTCTCAATAAATTAATGGAGCTAAATTTCTACTTCCATTTCTTACTCTGCTGTTTGGGAAACAGTCACTGACCTGACACTTTCAAATGTTAAAGATGATTTAAAGCAATCATATTCAGATTGTAAAATTTAGTTTTAAAAGCAAATTTGAACTAGGCCTCTGGGTTAATTTTTTTTTTAATGGTTTAAGTTTTAGCAGGAAGTATTATAGTCATACTACATTTTAAATAAACCCAATAACTGATCATTTAGTTATTCATATAACATTAACATATAACAGCTACCCTCAAAAATTGAATCAATTTTATACCCATTCATACAGAACAATGGCAAAATTCAATCAAGGACAAAGCAAATTGAAAAGTGCATCTAAAATGGCTCTTCTCTTTTAGCAACTCTTGAAAAAATACCACATAAGGTGAAGGACAATCATTGTTTAGGTGAGCATGCCTCTGCAGAATAGTGAATGGACCATACATAGAAGAAAAGTTTAAATTTTAAATGTCCTTTATTTTTAAATCACCAATGTGTGTCTTTTGATGTCACTCTTTTCTTGGCTTCAGTCAACTCATTTGTAAAATGGGTGTATTAGATAATCATTAATATTACTTGAAGCTCTAAAATTTTATGATTCACAATTCTCCTGGAAGAGAAATATTGTAACTCCAAACAAGTGTTGCATTGATCCACAGTGTCAATTTGTTTGGGGGAATTTGTGTATCCTATACCATCAGCCTTTGCAGTGCTCAAGATGGAAAGAGCGGAAATGCAAATGACAAAGGAAAAGGAGAAAGGCTATGTTTTCTGATTAGAGAATATTCAGCAACATAGCCCTTGTTATTTCAAACATGAGCAGTGATCATGGTGAGGGTAGTAATTACAGAAGGAAATTTTTTTTAATTCCTCTAATTGTCATTTGCTAGTATGAATTTTGGTTCTCAAAAAAACTTTTCAAAAAGTTATTGGGCGGGCCACCGTGGCACAGCAGGCCGAGTTCTCACCTGCCAAGCCGGAGACCCAGGTTCATTTTCTAGTGCCTGCCCACACACACACACACACACACACACACACACAAAAAAAGAGGTATTCTTTATTGCAAATGAAGAACTAATATAATAAATTAATTTGCTTATTTATAAATAAAATAAATGGGTCTCCATGGAAACACTAGTGCAGGTTAACAAAAAAAAATATGCTGTGTTAACTTAGAAACATCCATATTAATTTACAACATGATGAAGAATCTAGAATTGAGCAAAAAATAGAAGTGAACCAAGAAGCTTATGAAATGTCGCTATTCATTCGCGATGTCTCAAAATTCAAGCCTAAGTCATTTCAAGTCTACAAACATTTATTTATGACTGTTGCATGCCAAACATTGTGCTGGGTACCAGGGTTAGCAAAATAAACCCGTTTTTTTAAATACAAAACTTAAATTCAGATAAAATCTCTATTATAAGGAAGCCAAAAGTAAATCTACTATTATGAGGAAGCCTCAAGTCTATGTAGATATGGGGTAGCAAGGGAGATAATACAGAAAAAAAAAAAAAAGATGGAGTTGATAAAAAAGCTGATAATAGCAAATACATATTCACTTAATTTGCCATGATAGGATAATACATTCTATCACACTAAACTCTTCAAGCAAATGTGAGAATAAAAAAAATTATTTCAACTCCTTGAGTATATGCTAGGTCTGTTATACAGAATTATTTAATTGATTATATACTTTATGATACACATTTGTCTTAGGCTTTTTGTCATTTATCATGCTCTGAGCCATATTAGCAGGGCATATCTGAACAGAGGACTCAGACCTTTCTGCTATTGTACATAATGTGGTTGATAGGGAAGAAGCAGAAAAAATATATAACAATGCCAGGTCTCAACCTAATTAAGTTGATCTAACCAAACAAAACGTTCACCTAACCTGTGAAGCAGAGACTACCTGACATAGCTGTAGCCCTGTAATGATAATGGATTCACCTGGCAGATGTCTCAGTGGACAAAACTCACCCTCCGAATGATCCATTCTGAAGATATCTTAGGAATTGGAAAACAGAATAAGGAGAGCCTGAAATTCTAAATTAATACTTTTTATTATTTTGCAACTTTATTTTAAGTTTTGCAAAAAAAAAAGTTTTGCCAAAATCCAGGCTAAAAGTTTTTAAACTTATTTTAAAATAATGTTTTAAAAAGCATAATGTTGGCTAAATTATATAGATTGGAACCACGCTTCTAATCTTAGGCTTCACCCCCAACTGGGACTGAGTTCAGGAATCTGTATTTGAATACACGCCTCAGATCATTCTAACAAGGATAATGTGGTCTAGCATCCGCAGTTTGAGAAACAATGGCTTTGAAAGTCCAAAAACTACTTTACCAGGGTAACTGCTAATGTGCTATTATAGGTTGGTGAAGATAGAACGCTTGGTCTCTGTCTTCAAGCTGCTTGTGATCAGCTCTGGGTGAGAGACTCTGAAACAACTAACCATGTGAAATGAGGCATGTACTTCATGAGCAGTAATTTAAAAATTCTTAAGAAATACAAAGATGGAAGCAATTGTTTCGGCTAAGAGTGGAGATACGTAAGTGAAAATCTATGGGTCAAAAGCTAAAAATCCACTGCTAAAAGGTTAGATGTGAATAAGAAAGATCAGAGGAATATAAGGATGGCTATTTGAGGATCCCTAGGGTTTGGGGCTAGGATTGAGGGGTTTTTTGTCTGGGAAAGGCATAACTGAGGAAGTGGCATTTGGTCTGTAATTTGGTTTCTAATATTTACTTTTTCTTTTTTTTTTCATCACCTGGCTCATATTGCCTTCTGATACACTCATGGTCTACATTTCGTTAGCTACTTTATTTTAGTAGCCTCGTGTTCATTTCAAAGAGTATTTAAAGTTTGAAAAATGACCGCTATGCCAAGCTTATTTTACTGCTGTGACCCTCCCTATTTTGCCGAGTCAAGTATAATTTTGGTCTTCTGACAGGATCATAGCTTTTGAGTTATTAAAAGCCAGGACTATGCTATTAGTTCTCTTTTTTTGCCTAAACATGTTTTTTCCTAAATTACATCCCAAGATGCACTTGACACATAAAAGATGTTCTCTTATTGTAACATTACATGACTAAATGTATTATTCTCAATTAATCTTATAAGATAAAGCAAGCCATTTTGTCCACAGCTGTTTCAATAGTTTGTTGAGGGGGTCAGATTTATTTGAGATCGATCACATCAGCAGACTCATAACTTAAAGGTTGAAAGAAAATTCGAGGCCTACAATGTTTTCCTCTAGAGCATGAGCATAAGCTCTTTTCCATTTTTTTAATACTTTTACGCTGAATTCCTGGGTCATATTATTTTTAATGCAATTTTATTGAGATATATTCACACACCATATAATCCATCCAAAGTACACAAAGTACACAATCATTAGCTCACAGTATCATCACATAGTTGTGCATTCAATCACCACAATCAATTTTAGAACATTTTCATTACTCCAAAAAATAAAAAGAAATGAAAAGAAGAAAGAAAATCCAAAACATCTCCCAACCTTGCCCCCACTATTCTTTTTTAGCAGTTTGATTTACACATAGTACAATCCATCCTAAATGTACAATCAGTAGCTCTGGGTATAATCACATAATAATACATTCACCACTACAGTTAATATGAGAACTTTCTCATTTCTTCTGAAGAAAAAGTCCCATATTCCATATATCCCCCTATTATTGACATTTAGCTTTGGTATAGTGTCTTTGTTATCATTAATGGCAGAATATTATGTTACTATTTACTGTAGACCTTAGTTTACATTAATTGTAGTTTTCCCATATTCCACCCTATTATTAACACCTCGTAATAGTGGCATACATTTGTTCTAGTTTATATAAGAACCTTCTTATATTTATATAATTAATCACCATCATCATCTACTCTAGGTCTCATTAAGTTATAAAGTCCCAGTTTTTATCCTCTAGCCTCCCTTCTGGTGGCATACACAACTGTAGCCCTTCTCTTTCAATCATATTTATATTCAGCCTTGTAATTGCACTTACAGTAATGTGCTACTATCACAAAGTATAGTGCTATCCATTTCAGAACCTTTACAATCAACCTTATTGAACATTCTGTACTCCTTAAGCATCGATCACTCAATCTCTGCCCTCCTTCTATCTCCTGGCCTAAGCTTTCGACTTTACTGCTCAGAGTTTGCTCATTATAGTTAGTTCATATTAGTGAGACCATATCGTGTTCTTTCCTTTCTGGCTCATTTCACTCAACATAATGTCCTTCAGGTTCATTCACATCGTTGTATGAATCACAATATAGTTGTTTCTTATAATATTAAGCCCAGAATGAATCTTATTTTCTCAAAGTAAAAAATTCAAATATTACAATTAAAGTATAAACCATGCACACACATACAAATTTTGTTTAAATATTCCATGATCACCACGTTAATCCTTTTCAAGCGTATTATCCAATGCTAAACTATTTGACAAAATGAGTTAATCTACTAAATAGATTAGTAGATTACTCGGTGGAACAGTTTCTGTCCCAGAAAAGTCAAAGCTATTAATTAGTTTCTCTCATCTGCAGCCTATATTTAGTGTAGGATACACCCCTTAAGAAACTAACTAGCACGGGGATTCAGGGAAAAGTAGGCCCAGGCCCACGAATCAACCTAGAGCTGCCCCAGATCAGGGGAGCTGCCACCGTTCCTACCCTGGACTCACATGCCTGAAACTTTGTTAACATTATACCATATCAGAAAGAAGAAAGAAGGAAAAGGCACAGAAAGGGCACAGAGGGCAGGGTCATTTTTCTCAATATATTAATTATGGAAGGATTAACAACTCAGCAGAAAGAAGTTAGAATGCCTAACAATTAAATTTTCATCTATAGCTATACATTCTTGTATACAACAGTAACATCAACATGAAACAGGAATTTTGGAGATAAAGTGAAAAAGAGGGAAGGAGGGGAGGAGAGAACTAGACCGCTTTGACCCTTTTCTGCCTGTAAAGGATTAGCTATATTTTTACTATGCTTCTTCTAGTGTAATAGGAAGCATATGAAAGAAAAATATATGCTCCATATGTCTCAGTTATTTTCAATTAACAGAAAAAACTTGCCTTTTACAGTGTCTGAATTGGCAACTCCTTTAGAACATTATTTAATATAGTTATGTCTGCTGTTAGAGCTATAATCCCCAAAGTGAAGTCACTGATATGTGGAGGTACTTAAATGAAAATCTATGGGTCAAATGCTAAAAAGAACACTGCTAAAAAGTGAGGTGTGAATGAGAAAGATCAGAGGAGGTATAAAGTCTGATAAGGATGGCTATTTGAGGATTACTAGGGGACAAATCTCCTAATCAAGGATGTTAACTTAATACGTGGTAACTTTATTGCTCAAATTACAATAGTGGATAAGAGGGTAAAAATAGAAGGGTTTATGATTTTTAAAACTGTCTATAAGGTCCATAAATGACAACAATACCTACAGTTAAACTTATTGAAGTCCTCCCTGCTGAATTACACCAAATCAGATAAACAAACTTTCCTGAATTGACCCAAACTAACATTTCCAAAGCACCTACTATGTGCTAAGCTAGGCAAGGTAGAAAATTTTAAAAATAAGATAACACAAAATGTGGTCCAAGCCTTTTAGGGATCTTTTTTAAATGATTGAGTAAAGCAGGATCTATTGTATATGAACTGAAAGACCCAAATAAACGGGAAGAACGCATGCCCTAATTTGAGTCCCTACACTTCTTAGAGATGTGGGCTGGTATATTTTGAGAAGCTTTCAATCCATTCTCTATGCAATAAAAGACTAGCTTTCTTTATATTTTCACCAACAACATAAATAGAAAGAATATCTCCATCATCATTACCTAACAATTCTAAATGTAAAATAGTACCCTGTATATGAAATAGAAGGCTAGATCAAAGGAATTCGAGGTATCAGAAAAGCAAAGGAGGTCTCCAAAGTATGTAAGAAAGAAAAAAAGAAGTCAATCCATTTCCTAATTCCTGGACTTAAAGAAACAAATTTCTTTAAGTCTTGAAGAGAGAAGTCACAAAACACCTCGGTTTCATGGGCAAATGCAAATAAAGAAAACCACAACCACAACCAACTAACACCAATCAGAGTGGTGTTCCTTGAGGGCCCTTTCTGAGGATTGGCAGAAACTGCATTTTTAAATCTATGTTTTTGAGCCAGGTGTTATATAACAAAAGCTGCCTTGAGGCTTCTAAAAGTCAAAATCTTCGTATATTTGGCATTTGATCTATAATGATGGACCCAGAAACAACCTCAGTTTATTTGGATTATCCTGATGCTACAAGCCAAAATCCTGAGATTGAAGAGACCTACTCCCATGTTCCTTATACAAGTGTCTTCCTTCCCATCTTTTATACCGCTGTGTTCCTGATTGGAGTGTTGGGGAACCTCACCCTCATGGTGGCGTTGCACTTCAAAAGGGGCAGCCGAAGACTGATTGACATCTTTATCATCAACTTGGCTACTTCTGACTTCATTTTCCTTGTCACACTACCTCTCTGGGTAGATAAAGAAGCATCCTTAGGATTGTGGAGGACGGGCTCTTTCCTGTGCAAATGTAGCTCCTACATGATCTCAGTGAACATGCACTGCAGTGTCTTCTTACTCACCTGCATGAGTGTGGACCGCTACCTGGCCATCATGTGCCCAAGTGTATCCAGGAAACTCAGAAAGAGAGACTGTGCGTATTTAGTCTGTGCCTGCATCTGGTTTATCTCCTGTCTCCTAGGATTGCCTACTCTTCTGTCCAGAGAGCTCACCTTGATTGATGATAAGCCATACTGCGCAGAGATGAGAGCCACTTCCTCAAGTAAACTGACCTGGGCCCTGGTGGCCATAATTTTCACCTTTTTTGCCCCCTTGCTGAGCATTGTGACTTGCTACTGTTGCATCATAAGGAAGCTGTGTGCTCATTACCAGAAGTCGGGAAAGCATAGCAAGAAGCTGAGGAAATCCATAAAGATCATCTTTATTGTTGTGGCAGCTTTTGTCTTCTCCTGGCTGCCCTTCAATACTTTCAAACTCCTGGCTATCATCTCTGGGTTGCAGCAAGAATTCTACTTTTCCCCAGTCACTTTCCAATGGGGTATGGAGGTGAGTGGACCCTTGGCATTTGCCAACAGCTGTGTCAACCCTTTCATTTACTATATCTTTGACAGCTACATTCGCCGGGCCATTGTGCACTGCTTGTGTCCTTTCTTGAAGAACTACGACTTTGGGAGCAGCACTGAGACATCAGATAGTCACCTTAGTAAGGCTCTCTCCAACCTCATTCACGCAGAGGATTTTGCCAGAAGAAGGAAACGGTCTGTGTCACTTTAAAAGGGGCTGAGAATTTTCAAGCTCTGTTGGTGGGTTGGAGAGTTAATCGTTGTCAGCAGCAAAGAAAGAAGAAAAGTACTGATGATAAGATGATACAAAGAGTTAAGTTTTAAAAAGCAAACTCAAAAGTCTCTGTGCTTGTGGATGTAATTAGGCCATGCTCTGTTCTCTCAGCTGCGAGCCTTATTTCATCCTTGCCAGTTAAGTTCATAAGACAGAATACAACTCCTATGTGTCCCTGAACTCTTAGATAAAAGCTGCTGCTTAGACTAGTTGTATTCTTCATGATTGTTAATACACTTTGCAGACTTTTCCTGTCTCAAGAACCATGATCCCTTGATCCACACTATCCTTCAGACCGGGCTCTAAGTTGCTATACATTTAAAGGATTCTGCCCCTTTCATCTGGTGAGAAATATGGAATTAATTCAGATAGAAAAGAACATAAAATACCATACTCTGTAATTAATTTTCCTGAGTAACAAAGCAAAGTTCTGGCCTCGATCTTATATGATGATTCTTCATCATCCCCCAACGTTGTTTTTCACCTTATGTCCATTCACAGTAACTTTGGACTAGCAAAAAGCTCATGGGGGTAAAATCATTTTGTTTAGTGTTTATGATTTGGGACCTATCTACCACTTGATCTTCTAGAGTATTTTAACCAGCAAGCAAAAGGCAAAGTTTGACCTTTATTTACCTTACAATAGTATATTTGTGGAGATATATTGCATTATAATTTTGTAGTAACCATTTTTTATTGTGTTTTACTTTGGTCTTTAGTTTTCATTGTCTTTATAAATTAGGGTATGACTTTGCTTTAATTAAATGTTGTAACTACCCAGTTAACTAGTTACCCAAATAAAAATGTTACTACTAATATAATTGAAGATCATTAAATGTTTAATTTCACCCCCATGTGGAATTATCATTTTGTTTTTGATTAAAATGCTAGGGTTACACATTCCCTATAGCATAATTTGTTCTGGGTATATAATTTAAGATGTGATTCAGTAAATACAGAAAGATAGGGTGATCAGTATTCAGTCTAAAAGAAAAATCTGTAATGAAGATATTACTGTTTTGTATATACATTTTTCTTAACGCAGACACCTTCCTGTGCTACTTCACCTGATAAATATTTTTTTAGTCATCCTGTGTCTATAACCTCCTTAAAGACTTTGAAGTGAAAAACATGTAATTAACAGCAACCACCAAAAACTTTGCACTACTAGCAAACATGCAATGGTAAACATGGTTTGATTCAAGAAAAAAGTGGTTTATATTTTTCCCCCTGTTGACCCAAATGACTTACATTTTACTTCTAAATAATAGTTTTGAAAAACAGAGAAAGTTCAGAATATTATCAGAGGCCAGGTAATTAAATTTCACTCCGTGCATTTTCACATGGAGAGAAATCTCAAATACTGTATATCTTATAAACTACTTAGAAGTTGAAAGTATGTTTTTTTATTTTGTAAATTGATGAATTTGTTAATAAGCCTTTATTAAATAAAAAATAATTTTCCTATTTATCATCAGTATTCATCTGTATTGTAAGTAACATTTAACAACATGTTAATATGCATTGTTGTTATTCTAACAACATATTAATAAGTTATGTTTATAGAAAAAAACTTATTTTTTTCAGATAATATTTCTTGGAAAACTTCAAAACTAAATTCAAAATGATTGAATAGATTTGCACAGGTTAAAACAAAAACAAGAACAAAAAGATAGAAGACGCTCACTTCTTTAAAACAAACCAACAGAAGCACTATTACCTGTCACGTAAATCAGTGCCTTTAAGAAATGCTACCTTAAAAAAATGGTACAATAAATTAAGGTTTTTGTTTGGAAATGAGAAGACTTGGGTTATTCTAGGTTTGTCTTTAGAGTAGGGACATTATGCAAGTCATTTTAATCTTTTCATATTTTAATGTAGTTGGTAACATTTATGTCTATAGAATTCTCAAGAATACGCTAAAGACTAATAAATGTAAATAAAACTTTTAGAAAATATCAGGTAAAAAGTCACTATATAAAGCTAGTGGACTTTTGTTATTAACTATTAAATGTTGCTTACAAATGCCCAGACTCAAATGTCTAATGAAAATTCCTCACCATCATTTAACAAATATAAAGATCTTACATCTATTTCACCAATTTATTCTTTAGTTTTTGGTGGGAATATTTAAAATGGCATCTAAGAAAAATGTATATGGTTGGTCTTTGTAATACTATAAATCAATATGGTAATTTTATTCTTTAAGAAAATCTTAGTGCATTTTACTTTCATAGTGTTCTAGAAATGGTAGGAAAGATAGACACAATCTCATAGGTAGTAAAACTCTGATAGAAAAATGTTCAGTAAGTTGATTAAGTTGGTATATTTTTATGCCATATATTTCTCTGGCATGAATTTTTCTCATATGAAACGTAATTTACAGTATAATAACATTAAAAGTTTATTATAAATTATTTGCTAGGTCTTATTATGCATATTTTAAAACACTATTTCGCCATTTTAATATGAACATTTCTATTTGTGTACACATAGGTAGATACAGATATTTGTAGAAACATAGACATATATTTATATCTTCTCATGGTTTTTATTATCTCAATAATAAGCTACCTTGAGGACTATTCTGTGATGATTTAATGCCGTTATAGGATAAGTCACACGTAGTCCGAAGAATTTCCAGAAAATTAGTTTGACGTTCTAACCAATCATCCTCGCTACTTGCATCGAAGTTAGAAAAACAAAATAAAACTTACTAATTGAGTAAATATCTAAAGAAATCACTGCAGATTAACATTGCTTTTTGTCATTTGCTTAAGCAGTCCAAGGCTACTGACAGGACTTTAATGAGAAACAAAGGAGTAGTAATATTCTAATCATTCCTCAGTTCATTTTTCTCAAACTTAACACAGAAAAACTCCCCATTAAATGCTGGCTATGATGTTGTCTGATAATTTAGAACTAATTTATGAAATAGACATTCCCAAGGCACATAATTATCGTAAACACCCATGTGCTCAATTTAGGCCATAGTGAGATGATGAAAACTAACCTGATATTCCTGGGATTCCATTAATACATCCACTCTCCAGAGTCAAAATTGCCTCTATGTTACTAGTGGCAAGAACTACCTTAAAGGAAGCTATGTTCGTGACTGAGGGTGGAATGTATTACTAGGGGTCACAAGTTAATTTTTAAATAGATGAGGAAATGCAGGGTTTGATGGTAAGGTGAGTGAAATAAATCTTCCTCTATGATTCATCTTGTCTCCTCAAATCACTCTCTATTCTCCCTCGAGATCTCAGAAGTGAGAAATGACTTGTCAAATGACTTATCAAGCCGCAGAGAACAGTGAGACAGTTTTCCTGCAGAGCTCATTCACAAAAATCAAGTCATGTTAAAGAATTACTCACTTACTTCTAAAAGAGCCACTGGAGTAGCATGCTAGCAAAATGATGGCCTTCAACCCTATTAAAGAGAGAATTGCCATCAGGAGAAAAAGCGAGAGGATAATTCTAACTATCAAAATATTTGCAAATGTTTTGGCTGCTACAAATTACATTTTGCCTTCTACAGAGCTTGCTGTGAATTGAATTCTCTTTTGCGAATGAATGCCTGTTCCTATTGAGTCTGCTTTGAGTCAACCTTCTTTATCAATCCTAAGAGTAAAGGATTATGATCAGATTTTACATATAAGTGTGCAGGGACCAACATCACTAACAGGGACCTGATTTTAAATTTTAGGTGTTAGGTTGTTACCCTTGTCACTTTTGTTATCTTTGTTATTGTCTTAATACAGCTACATTTCCTAAATATACTTAAGTGGGAATTGCATTCAAAGATTAACCCACAGCATTAAACACACACATATTTTTTAAACCTATGTTAAATATCTATGTGTCAAACTGTTAATAAAATGAAGGTTCATATGGCAAGTTAACTCATAAGGAAATATAAACTCATATAAAATGTCAATTTATTACTATAAAAGTGGGGAGAGCTATTCTGTTAGTTGGTAGACAATATGAAACTGAAAGATTCTTGGTTCATTTATGTGAATACCAAATTTCTAAGATCCAAATGCACTTTCAAATTACAGTGTAACTTTTTGAGTTTGCCGTTATGGTTAAGTCGAATAGTAGTTAACCTAGGCAAGTTGTTCATTTAGGGGATTTATGGTACAATGTTCATATTCTCTTTTTTTGCATGACCAGGCACTAGGAATCAAATCTCTGGCAAGGAAGGCAGGAATTCTGCCACTGAGCCACCATCACACTGCCCCAAATTCTTTTTATAATGCTCTACAAACCTAGTTAAGGATATCATCAGCCTGACAGTGATGTCAGTGATTTTTCAGTGATTTTCTTATTTGCTGATTGAGATTTAACAATTAGCTAGATTCCTATCCATGTTAAAAAGAGTTAGACTTCATCATAAGTACCTCACAATTGTCAATGTTGATGGGAAATTCAGCATTTTTACATGCTTGTTACTATCAATTTCAATTAGAAATATTTCATTCCATGTTACTATTAGTTGAAAATAAGATATTAAAATTGTTTTCCTTGTTAACATACCTTATGATCTGTATTCTATAAATTCACTCTCCCATTTACTCTTTTTATGGGCAGGGCAAAAGACAGAAAATATTCTTGTTATGTTCTTGGATCAAATATAATTTTATGAATCAAAAATCATGTGGACTAAAGACTCTATTTTTAATTTTTTTTTAATTTCTGAGGCAAGCAATCTTGTTCTTTTTATTATAGACCATAAACCTTTGGCATTTAAGAGCTGTCCATTACAAAATCTTCACAAATCCCTAAAGTTGTGAATTCCACATATACTCTGCTCCAACAAATTTAGTGAAGTAAAACTCTTTGGAGCTACTGCAAGATATGCAGAGGATAATGAAGCTGAATCGAGATGTCATTTCTGGGCATGTGACCTGATTCATTCCTCATTGCATCATAGGTCAGTGGGCGAAATTTATGCATTTCATGCCATGGACCTATGGAGTTTTCCTTGAAGACAGTAAAAAAAATTACCAGCATCAAACTGTAAATGCAAAGTGTCTGTTGTTCGTAATGCACTGTGAGTCATAGATCGGTTTAATCTCAATGAAACAGTTAAATCTCAATGTAACTGATGGACTCTTAAGCAGGCATTTTGCAGCCACCCACTCACATAAACTTTTTCTTTCTCTTGCATGCATACACACATACCAAACACACATGTACACATACGTATACAAAATGTGTAAGTGCAGCTTATAAGCATGTACTGAATCTTGTTGCTAATATTCAATCTAAAGTATTTGAGCTGAATATAAAGCACTTGATGTGAATATGGTCATTTTACAACCATATGGCGATATAAGAAAGAGGAAAATAAAGCAATGAAAAGCATAATAAATAGATAATTACAATAAAATAGAACTAGATTAAAATTCCCAATTAAAAGTTTGAATAAATAGCCTCCTTCACAGATAACTGCCACCTATTAGCACTTTATTAGAGTCTGTAGGATCTAAAGTGGTAAAACTAAAACTTTTTCCTCATGAATCTTACAATCTGCATAGTTTCTAATTTTTTGAATCAAAGAATAAAGTACTGACATCCAAGAAGAGCTTAATATGACAAGTCAAATAACTTTCTGACTTATTTCATACACAAGTCACTTCCTGTAACTGCCTTTTCTGATATGATTATTTCCTAAATATAGTTACATTTCCTTAAAGAAATGTTCACATTAACATCCCAAATAAAAATACTTTCATTTGTCCTTAAATTTTTAGGTTCAAGTAATTATTTAAAACACAAGCGCTTACATTGTATGTCAGTTTAAATTCATTTTCAAATGACAATCTAAAAAAGGCATGCACATGGACCTTGCCCAGAGACATTGATTTAATGAGATGCCCTCTCATTTACCCTCATTTCGGAGCAAAACCAAAACTGACAACTCAGGTGGAGAAGTGGTAATGAGAAATGAAACGACCTGTGGTTTCATGTTTAAAGCAAAACTCCAGATTTAGAGGGGCCGTCTTTGAAGGTAAATGGAAACAGTTATTTTATTTCCAAAGAAAAAGGCGGTTCTTGCAATGTAGACCTGACTTGTGTCATAAATAAAAATAGTTTGTTAGAAAATTAGTAAAGAACTGAAAATCTTTACTGCAGAATTACACACTTGGATTTCAAGTCACAATATCTTCACTTCTATAATTCAAAAATATAAAAAATACTGTTAGTAAACTTATGAAAATGTTCAATGTCATAAATAATAAAAGATGAACAAATTAAAACAAAATATAACTTTTTGCTTATTAAGTTATCAAAGATTTAATCTTTAAATACTAAGTTTGACCAGGGTTGGGGCTATGAGGTATAGGGAAGGTTTCTTGGACTATCGATTGAGGGTAATTCGATTAAAATTTCTAGAGGAAATTTAGAAATATAAATCGAAAGCAATTCCTAGGATTTTGCCCTGGAAACTAATCATAACCATGTTCAAAGATATATATTTATGCATTTTTATAACAACATTGTTTGTAAAAGTTAAAACATTCTAAATGTCCATAAATAGGGAAGATGTTGAATGAATAAAGGATCACACACATCCCTACAATGGAATACTATGCAGCCTTTTAAAATATTCTACCATATACTTGGATGGAAAATTGAAAAAAATTAAGTTAGAAAAGCAGACTACAAAATAATATTCACAGTGTTGACCACATTTTTGTGATTTTTCATTTACATAAGAATACAAAAATACTAGAACACCATGCAGTAAAATGTTAACTTTTTTCATCTTGATAATGATGTTACAGGTGATTTTTATTTATTTTTTCCTTATTTTCCATAAAAAACATGCATTAATTTTGTAGTAAGAAAAACATCAAAATTGTTTCATTTTTTATTGAAGTATACCAGATAAACATAGTCGATAATATAAATTTGTTGTCAAATATCAATTCGGAGGGGGTGCAAGGATAGTTCAGTGGTAAAATTATTGTCTGACATGTGGGAGACCAGAGTTCGATTCCCGGTCCACGTACTTCCTAAAAAACAAACAAACAAGCAAAACCAAACAAAAAGCCAAACAAACAAAAAAATTTTCAACAAATGGTGCTGCAATAACGGGATACACACATGAAAAAATAATGAAATGTGACCCCACCATACAGCATATGAAAAAATATTTATATGTCAATTCTGGGTCATAGGCTCTCCAGTTTTTCTTGCATTGTATTTCTTTCTGGTCTCTAAGTGAATAGAGTGCCTACCTTTGTCTTTAAGGGTCCCCTGATAATCTTTTGACTCTGTTTCCTGTGCAAGTACCCCATTCTTCAACAGCAACAATTTGAGAACAGCTACTCCCTTAAAATTTAAAAATGATGACAAGGTCACCCTTCCAGCATTCGAGTCAGCCCCCATCTCCCCATGCATTCCCTTAGCACGGCAGCTATTGCATTCTGCATATCACATCATCTGGTAGTATGTCTCCCCAGCTACAGAGAGAACTTCCAGGGCAGGCCTGTCAGGGAAGGTGTGGGGGGTGGGTATGTTTAGGCTTTCACTTTTGTTTGTCCACATTCTTGTCCCATGACAAGCATTTATGATTGTTGAACTAAATTGAACATGCTAAGAATATCACACTATTGGCTACAATTAAAACAAAGAATTTTTACAAATACTAAATATTAACATTTTATACCACTGTTTCTTTTGCACTGAATTTCTTTTGCTTCTATTATGTTTTAATTTGGGGAGATGGGGCGCTTCTACCTGTCACACCTCCCTTAGTTGTAGTAATCTTGCCACTCTCCTTCAACTTTTTAGCTCATTCTGTGTATACTATGATTAGAGAAATAAGTGAGGTAGTCTTTTATTTGATTCCAATTCAACTTCTTTTCTATGTTACACTGACATCCTACTTAATGGAAGATTTTTGTTAATGTAAATCCAAAATGATTTGTAACCAATATAGTAATTCCCAATCACAATGATGTGATAGTCAAGAATTCCTCCAGCTATTGCCAGGGCATAATAAATCTTTTCACAAACCTACAAATCTTTTTTTCCACACTAGATAATAAATAATTTATATGAGTCTGCACTTTTGTAAAAGAGTGAGAGGAGCATTATGGTGTCAAATAACTTATTAGAAAAAAAAAACTCCATTAAAGGCTATGAAAAACACTACACCAGTAAATATTCCTTTATCACTTCCTGAAAAGAGCAGACCTAACTCAAACACTATGGGATAAAATATGGGAATCATGAGTTTATAATATTCATTACGATACCCTGACACTGGGAGGGTTTGTAGCATTAGAGCTAAGGGTCACAAACCCAAACTTTCCACTTATTACTATGGAAGATGAGCAAGTTTCTTAACTTCCCTGAGTCTAATTTTTCTCTGTAAAGTGAGGGCAATTACACTTGCCTTAAATAGTGGTAATTCCAATTAAGATGAGAGTACAAAAAATTGGCAGAATTCTCGGTATATATTAAAAGCCTAGCAAATGATAGTCGAGAAATATCCCCATTTTACAGAGGAAGAAAATAGGAATTTAAAAAAAAAACTTAGATTTCACATAATTATTAATAGACTGAACCAAAAATGATGAGATTCTAAAGCTTAAGTTCTTTCTACTTCATCATATTTTTACTCTGATCATCAGATTCTTTAATAGATTCAACATTACAGCCTTCCTTTAGTTTGCCCCTTCTCTCTCTTTCTCTCTCTCTCTCTCTCTCTCTCTCTCTCTCTCTTTCTTCTTCAATGGTCAAAAATTTTACATTTAGAATTTTCCAGCTGCATTCAGTTTAGATGATTCCAATTTTGTTGGCAACATCCAAAGCATCACAGTCGGGAGCCAGTAGAACATACGCCTTCTTCTCTCCATCAGGCCTGATTAGAGTGTTGACCTTGGCCACTCAGTGTCATAAAGCTTCTTCACAGTCTGTTTGATCTGATGCTTGTTGGCCTTGACTTGACATCCACAGTGAGCACAAGAGTGTTGTCTTCAGTCTTCTTCAGGGCTGATTCAGTGGTCAGGGTGAACTTGATGATGGCATAGTGGTCAAGATTGTTTCTCCTGGGGGCGTTCTTCCGAGGATATTTGGGTTATCTTCTGAGACACAGAGTTTTGGGCCAGTGAAATGTGGGTGAAGTGTGGGTCTTCTTTTTGTTGTGGCTGTGAACACCTTTCAGCACTGTCTTCTTGGCTTTCAAAGCCTTTGCTTTGGCTTCGGTTTGGGAGGGCAGGGGCTTCCTTCTCCGAGTTCGGGGCCATCTTCGTGAAAAGGGTTTCAGAAGCTGGTTCCCACAGGCTTATAACCCTTTCTCTCTTTGACTAGTTATAATAGCTTTTTCACATACAAGCTATCTTTCTTATTTTTCAATTACAAGTATCTAAAATGCCCAAACCTTTGCCTATTTGACAAAGGGCAAAGAAAGACCATTTTATTGAAAGTTTAATTTTTTCAAAAGAAAAGTGTTTTCTTGTAACTTATTTCCTTGTAACAGGATTTCTTAATAGTGATCTTTCAACTGACATCCATCCCATCCTAGTGGTTGGGGGTAGGTGGGGCAGGCAGAATCCTAGAAAGTCTTTCATCAATTCAAATAAATTTTGCATGCAAGCAATGGGTAGTTATCTACCTCACCCTAACACCCAAGACCACAGTATAGCAGCACCTATTATGGTGGCTCTTAGAGGAAAACTTTTTTATTAAAGTGTAGATATGTATACTAGGTACATGTATACTAGGCTTGTTTCCTAATCCTTCATTTTTTCCTTCTATATCTAGGACAAGAAGAAAAAGTAAATCCAATCCCAGAACTCACACAATAGATATTGTGCATCTTAACTGGTATCAGTTAATGCCTTCCTGACAAAAAGGGGGAAAAGAAGTGTTACAAATAAAGTATCAATGGCTGAGAGTTCAAATACAGTTGAGAGGCTACTCTTACACAAGCTTCAACTAGATACTGCTATTTTCCATGGTTTGCCAAACCCCAATCAAAACCATTCTTGCCAACCCTTAAGTACACCCAGGACTTTATCTGAGATTCTACAAAGATTCCCATGCATTATGATTACTTTCCCAAAACCTACAACCTCCAGATGGGTTCCTAAGCCAGATAGGTCCTGAAGTCCAGAGGGACCATCCTCTCCAGAACATCAACTAGTTCCATCCCCCTATCCCATATTATTGACAGCCCTTTCCAACATGAAAGAGTTATAATGGGCATATCCCAAATACCCCTAAAGATTGGGAGAAAGATCAAAGGAGAAGCTGGAGTTATAATAGAGAAGATAGGATTTAACAAATGAGCATGATTGCTGAGTCATTATATTGATATTTTTTTAGTCTCCAGTGTCTTGGAGCAGCTAGAAGTAAAATTCCAAAATTGTGGAATTATAACCCATATCAAGCTTTAAAACCTGGTCTACAACTAATTGTTGCAATGTGCTTTGAAATTTATTGCTTTTTTGTGTACATATTATTTTTCACAATAAAAAATTTGTATGAGTAAAGAAAAAAACTTCATCCCAGCCTAAAGGCTTCCTGCTCTTCCCCCAATAAATCTCATTGTGTCCCATTTTTGGTATCTGCAAACCTGAACTAATGAACAAAGAAAAACCTGAACTAATGCATGAAGAAATTAAAAACTTTTATTTTCCTGGTGGAGTACAAATTTATCGAGAGGTCATGCATCCATTTGGGAAATACTTTCCTTCAGACATGGCAAAAATGGAACCATTATACAGAGGATTAACAATGTTTGTACATTTTCACAAGTCATATATTAAGCAAAAAACAGTGAAAATCTGCCTTTGAGACGTCTCTTAATTAGCTGGCTTAAGTCTTCAATGACACCTTAAAATGTGTAGGGAATAATTTTTAGTGCTACAATTATGACTAATATTTTACCTATTGCTAGTGTTTATCTATTTACACTTTTCCACTATTTCAATGTTTAGCAACACTTTCCTGGAAAACTAAAATGAGGAATCTCCATGCCTTAAAATAATTGAGTAAAAGAAACCACAGTTTGATTTAGTAAAAAGTCCTTAAAATCAGAAAAAGTCTTTGTTTGAATTCATAATCTGCTAATAGTAAAGTCTGTGTGAACTTGGGTAAATTGTTTGATTCTTCTATACCTTGGTTTTTGTATCTGTAAAATGAGGATGACACCATTTTCCTTGAAATTATCTTGGATTAAATAAATGAGCTAATTTAATAGGTCATGTATGCATGTAATAGTAATTTATTTCATTTTTATATTCTTATTAACTCTATATGCGCAACCCAAGTCTATATTCAAAACATAAATTTTAAGTTTAAATTATTTTTAATTTTAATTTTAAAATAATGTAACTGTGGAGGCAAGATTTATTAGGATATTTTGGGGGCAGTATATATAAACTACATATGACATGATGTATTATGTATAATACACACATATCCGAACATTCACATCATGAATTTATTTTAATCTCATTCATGCTTAATAAACTTATTTTAGCCACTGGGAAGCAAATATTATAAACTGAGAACTATTTTTTTTTTTTTTTTTTTTTTTTAAAGGAAAGACAGAGAGAAGGAAGGAAGGATAGAAGGAAGGAAGGAAGGAAGAAAGGGAAACATTTTTAAACATTTTCTTGTTTTATTGTATTCTGTTTCTCCGTTTTTGTTACATGGGCTGGGGCCGGGAATCGAACCGAGGTCCTCCGGCATAGCAGGCAAGCACTTTGCCCGCTGAGCCACCGCGGCCCTCCCAGAGAACTATTTTTATTCCAAACATTAGAAATATATTTATTATTTAGCCATAACAAAAAAACACATATAAAAGGATAAAATGATTTTTCCCTATTTAACCACTGTGTCTCTAAGTCTTTCCTTATAAGTTTCTTTAAGTAAAGTTTTTCGGTGGGTTTCAGAAATAATATATAAAGAGGGAGAGGAATAGGACCTCTTAAGCAATGGTTCATATCTAAAGATAAGCAAAAAACACCAGCTAAAGGCAAGATCTTTCATCCACAGGATGAAAGTCTGTCTTGGCTTAGAAATTGTTGATAACTTAAAATGTAGAGAAATCTACAAACATAAGATCTGCAAATGTTTGAAATGCTCCATCAGACAAATACAAAATACAAAATTTCACAAACATTCTGTGCATGTCTCTATGAAGAAAAAAGTAAGAAGTAGATATAAAATTCCTCCTTTTTACCTTCCAAATCTGGAACCTACATTACCCTGTGGGGTAGAAACAAGCAAGACCAGAGAGAGGGTGGGAGGTAGGAAGCAGCAATGTCATTGTTGCTGATTTCACATTTTTTAAAGAGAAAAATCCCTCCTCTGTGATCTTTGGTTCTAAGTTGGCTAGCTAGTAGACAACCTAAAGATTGGGTAGGCTTCTCAGGAGGTGTGAGAGCTGGCAGGCAAAGCCCTGGAGAGAGTCCTGGTGTATGCCATGTGAGGGGCCCCTGACCCAGTGGGAGAGGAGAATGACTTGTACCTACTGACTCCCTCTACCCCTGGGTAACCCTGGCAACGGCAGCTCCCATGAACAGGTAACTTCAGCCACAGAACCATCTTCAGATGAAAGCATGGCCTCCATCTTAATTCCCATTTTTCCTCAGCCATTTCTGTTTGGGGGCCCCTTTGCTTTTCATTAAGATCCAAATAGTGGATTTTTAATTTGTTGAATGTTCTTCTCCATCATTTGACATGCAAGAGATAGAAAATGAGAAATAAGAAGCCCCTCGTGGTCTTAGTAGCAATGTATTTGAAAACTTCTACGTAAAGATTCGTTAAATTCAGACTTAAAATTCTGGGGGTATGAGGGTAGTTCAGTGGTAGAATTCTCATCCACCATGTGGGAGACCCAGGTTTGATTCCCAGCCCATGCCCTTCCCAAACCAAACAAACAAAAACAATTCAACAAATGGTGCCGCAATAACAGGATACTCACATGGAAAAAGAATGAAATGTGACCCCGCCATACAACATACCAAAAAAAAAAAATTCAGACCTAAAATTCAGTTCATCTTAATGTGCCAAATTACAAATGGATTTTAAGTTCTCTATATTTTAAAATGTTTACTAACCGTGTACAATAGTCCACATACTATAGAAATATCACAGTGCGCATGATAGCTTGAATTAAAGGCTTATTTACAACCCATACATTGTTTTCAAAGTAATTGCAAAGATTGTTTAATATGACCCACTCATTTTTCAAATGAGGAAACTAAGAGAAGTGAAGAGTTTTATTCAGGAGCAAAATCTTTTCGCATTTTCAAAATCATTCAGCTAATACATATGGGTACAATTATGAAGTTTGTTAAAATATTGATTTATTTCTGTTCCAGTTGATAAAATAGCCACTCTTCAGAGTCCTGTAGCCTTTCCTGGGAGCTCTTGGACCTCTTCAACAGCTAGCAACTAAAGGTTTAGCACCTTGCAAGGTGGGGGAAGGGGTTGACATCCTGTTATATAGGTTTCTTTCTGAGAAAATTCTCACAACTTTTAATATAGCACAAATTATGCCATTTAAAGGGGTTACGATTTCAGTCTTTCCCAAATTCATTTAAATGTATGGACTTTTCCTTTTCTTTTCTTCAGAAGCTTTTAATGGACATGGCAAACACTTTGGAAGGTATTGTCCTAGAAGATTTTTTATTGGTTAAGGGTAAGAGCTCTAAGTCTGAATTTGAATTCTGACTCTGCCATGTACTGTGTAACTTTAGACTCTGTGCTTTGTTTTGTTGTTGTTGTTGTTGTTATTTAGAAAATACAGTCACTAATGTTTTCTACTTCCTTGGGTTGTTTAGTAAAATTAACAAGACATGGTAAAGCACTTGTAACAGTGGCTGGCTCAGAGTATGTGCTCAGTAAACATCAGCTGTCATTAGTAGCAATAACTGCATTAGCAGTGGTAGCAACATAGTAGTACTGGGGATGCCTGTGTGATAACTATAAAATGACAAACACATTTTTTATTACATTCAGACATTTCTCAATTTCTCAAATCCATGTGTTTCTGATTTTACAGGTCAGAGAAGCAAGTGTTTTCATATACTTCAATATGGTTAAATGAACCAAAATTCCTCCTGAGTCCTTTAACAATGTTGTGATTTTGTATCATCTTGTATGTATTCACATAATGCTTTTCTAAGTGTTGAACATTTTCATAAAGGTAGAAGATGAATAATAAGAAGTTATTTTTATTGTTTTCATTAGGTAATTTTCGTCACTCTAAAAGAAAAATGTCTAACAACTTTGGGTAAGAAAATAATTGTTATAAAACAGAAAGTTGTCTATTTTGTAACATATTAACAAAAATGTGCAATTATTTGTGTTTTGTGATTTTTCAGCCCTCACAGCTCTGCCCAAAGTCATAGTCTTAGAAAACAAGACAAGCACACCATTATCAGGAATTTTCTAACAGCATCTCACACATGAAATATAGGAAGAGTGAAGAGAAAGCACCAACCCAACCAGCACACCTCTAGACTTCTGATTCTAAAAACACGGTTTTGACCTAACTAGTTGTGAGCAACACAAGTGAAGGTGGGATGGCAATAAGCTGGTGGAAAGCCGGACTGAAAACATTTGGTCCTGAGTAGTCTGTAACTTGGACTATCAATTCCCTTCACAGTTTCAAGAGAGTTTATGAAACTGTGTCTCTCCAAATATGCACATTACTAAGAGCAGTTGTCCTATACCTCTTTTTCTTTTCTTTTCTTTCTTTCTTTTTTTTTGCTTGGGCAGGCACTGGGAAACAAACCCAGGTCTCGGGCATGGCAGGTGAGAATTCTGCCACTGAGCCACCATCGCACCACCCTGTCTTATACTTTTTTCTTGCCTACTTCCAATAGCTCAGGCCCATTTAAAGTCAGTAGCAATTTATACACAGAAGAATGTCAAAATGTGAAGACATGAAGGAGATGGAATTAAAATAACAGGAGTGCCATTTCAGGGCTTATTTTTTTCAAATTGTTAAGGAAGCATCTTTTACCAAAGTGGTTGCAGATCTAGTCTGTCTTTGACATTGCCACATTAAAAGAATAAATTATGTGTGAGAGGCCAGTCATATTAGATTAAGAATAAATTTTGACCGTAATCAATACTCCTAGGATCAAGGAAATGATAGCAAATCTATACCATGTACTGATCGCAGTTAGAGTATCATTCACAGCAATTAACAGGTCAAAATTCAGTCTTGCAGACATCAGTTCGTGAGTGGAAAGAATCATCTCTGGTGCCCTCATTTAGTGTGCATGACTAAATCAAACTCAGGGGAAGAACTAACTTCTTTACCTGAGTTGCCCATTCCAATACCATGATTTCTTTGCTGAAAAACTCCTCCCTATTAAAAAAAGTGGCAGGAATTTTTGGTAGCTGAGTTGTAGTATTTCTGATGAAATCATAGATCTCAATTCACACCTCAGAAATTTTCTACAGGAGTTAAAAATATTTTTCCTTCTTTATATTTCTCTCTCCTCCCCTCTCGTCTTGCAAAGCTCCTAGAGGCCTTTATTCCTCAGGCCACTAATTCTCAGTAGGGCCAAGTCTTTATACCTCTAGGTGGAAGGCTTGGACTGGGCTGTCTTTAAAGGAAAACAGGGCTGTGGGTTTCATGGGATCTGATGTCCACCATAACCACTAGCTATGGGGCTTTGAGTGAGGGATTTCACCATCCAGTTACAGAGATTTCAGTTTCACGTGTGTAAAAAGGAGAAAATTGGACAACATGGTTTCAAACATCCCTTCCAACTTGGAAATTCTGGCTATGGTTCTAAATTCAAAAGAGAGTAGAGAATGGAAGCTGTAATGATTTTACAATTTACATTAATTTTAGGAAGAACTTAAAGAAGAACCCTTACTAAAAGGATGGTTATATTATCAACCGAAGGGATAATGATAGATTTTTGTGATAGATTCCTAAGGAAAGTGTTACATAACTAAATGATTCTACTTAGAAATAGAGAAGTAAAACTTTCAACTGCAGCAGAGCAAGCCGTTACTAGGCAGTAGGCAAAGAGATCAAGATGTTTACAAAGGGCAAGGTGAGACCTTGGCATTTGTCCTTCTACCTGGCCCACTTTTTTATTCCATATTTTACCAGGTTTGAGTCGAAAGCATGTCACAAATTGGGGTGATGCACTGCATTGGTTTGAAACTGTTATGTAGTCCACAAAAGCCAGGCTCTTTTAATCCAAACTTGTGAATGCAGACTTTTGGTAGGTAGGACCTTTTGATTAGATTGTTTTCGTGGAGATGTAACCCACCTAATTCCAGGTGATCTTAATCCTCTCCTGGAGCCCTTTATGAGAGAGCTGAGAGAAGCTAAGAGAACAAGAAAATGTCCCAGAAGAAGTCAGAAGGACCCACAAGAGCTGAAAGAGCCATTTGGAAACCAACTCAGGAGAGAAAGGCCAACGGACGTCACCATTTTGCCTTCCCCTGTGACAGAGAAACACTGGATGCCACTGGCCTTTCTTCAGTAAAGGTATCCTCTTGTTGATGCCTTAGTTTGGACATTTTTATGGCCTTAGGACGGTAAATTTGTGACCTAATAAATCCCATTTAAAAAGCCAACACATTTTTGGTGTACTGAATTCTGATAGTTTTAGCAAACCAAAATATGCACTAATGAAATCTCTCTCTCTCTCTCTCTTTTTCTCGGGATTCCACAATACTCTTACTTCACACTGAAATTTTTTTTTCATCATATTAGATGTTGTATCAGTCAGGATCCCAGGAGGAAATTATTGGCTCAAAGAAATAATAATAATTCAAGGTGGGGTTAGCAAAGGGGAGATCACAAAGGATGGTGCCATAGCCTGTGGTTGGTAACAAGGGAGCTTTTGTCTACGTCCAAAAGGAAAAGAAGAAGGAGCAATTGCCAGGACCCAAGAAAAGCCTCTCTCCACATCTCTAGAAAGGTCTGCTAGTTTGAAGCAACCCCATAGGGAGAAAGTCAAGGGAATAAATACCCTTGAGGCAGTACAGGGTATTTCGAAGACATCTCAATTCTTGCAGGTTGAAATACTTCTTTCTTCTAAGCAATTCTCCTAATGTTCCCAGTTTGGTAAAAGTGCATCCTTACAGAGAAGCCAGAAGCAGAAATTTCTTCTACTGATGGGCTTTCAAAACAATGCTGACTTTCTGGGGTGAGATAGGGGTAGTTATACCACTCTAGAATGATTTCCTATTCCCAGAATATGCTCGTCTACCAGAGATTAAAAGACTGATAAACAAATTAATGTTTGCTTGTTCTAAATACATGACAGACTGGTTTTCCTTTGATACACTCATTGTAAATAGACCTCACCCATGGCCAACTTATTAGATTTAAAACTGGAGGTACCCATGCGAGAAAAAAAGGAAGAAAACTAGAGGAAACCAGCTCTAAAGCCCTCCCTCACATGCCCATCATTGCTTCAGAAGGCTGAGGTCAGATTTCTATAGTCCTATAAGAAAGCTATTTCAATCTGAGGACCTTGTACCACGCCCTGCCCTAGCCTATGTCTTTGTTAACAAACCCAGGTTGAAACTACTCTCTTAATTGCATTTCTACCCAAAAGATCAAGTCTTATCTCTTCAAGTTCTGTCTTAGTTTTCCAGGGCTCCTATAACAAGTACCAAGACAGGTTACCTAAAACAACAGGAATTTATTGTCTCACAGTGTTGGAGGCTAGAATTACAAAACCAAGAAGTCAGTAAGCCATGCTTTCTCTGAAGTCTGTAGCGTTTTGGTGGTGGCTCGCTGGTAACCCATAACTAAATCGCTGCCTGCATCAGATGGTCATCTGTCTACTTCTGTCTCCTCACTCCTACTGCTTATAAGGACTCCATTCACATTGGATTAAGGCCAAGACTTATGCAGTTTGGTCTCATCTCTATAGGATCTTTGTTCATTCTATTAATGAATGAGTTCATTCTATTCATGAATATGGACTTAGTTAAATTAAGTGTTAGGATTTAAACATGTCTTTGTGGGGGACATAACTCCACTATGAGTCTATGCTGGGGCAGTAAATATATGACAAACTCATTTTCACCCCATACTCACAATAGATGTGATTAATAATTCATGAACTCTGTTCTCAGCACAATGCTCTAGGCAAATCAATACCCATCAGAGTTCAAACTATTCTAAACCACTGATCTAAATCTTTCTCTTTACCAAGTCCTCCTCTAGTTGATCAGACCCAATCAATTGTATTTTCAGGCAGATATGACACTTTGAGGATGGAGTCCCCAATTTTCAGCCAATTCTTGGTTTGAAGATCCCACTCTCTCAGTTACAGGGTTTTCATATCTTTGACTGAAATGATCAACCCTTCTGCCTTTGAGGTCTTTGTGACACTGTAGACACATCTACGCTACTTCTGCAGGGGCTGAGTGTATACTACAGATACCCTTAATAGCTGATACCAGCCTACTCTGTCCATATGAACTCATAAAAATGTAGGCTATTGGTCCATTTATGTGGCTAATCAAGAAACAGTTCAATGACTACACAGTCTAGTTCCTGGAAATTGTAAAATACAGTAGTCTGTTTTTCTGTCACAGATTATCTGTTGGCCAAAAGGATTAGCTTCTGTTTCATTTCTCTTTTAGTTCCTTCAGGACTTTCAAAATGGTGTGAATATATAGTATAAAAGCCTTGTTAAGATTTATTGCAGTAAATCATAGTCACATTTTAATAACTCACTCCCCCATAATTAACTTTCTATCAGTATTAATTATAAATCATGCTTCTCTTTCTTATCTACTCTTGTTAGTCTTATAATATACATGGTGTTCAGGAGTATTTATAACTAATCAACATTTATCCTTCTTGTAAGCCATGCTGTTTACTATAAAGACTTTGGCAAGCAAGTTGTCTTCTGACGTGTTTGTCTTTACCAGCTAAGCCAGAGTTCTACTCCCAAATGAAACTGGGATTTGACAGGGGGAAGGATACATCAACTGGTGGGTATTCCTTCCCTGTTTTATGTTTTAAGCCCAGGAATTTATCTAAATTACCAAAGTTGGAAACTTTGGTAGCAAAAATTAAGATTGTCCTCAAGGGAGTGTAGATAAGTGCATGACAGATTTTATAGCTCACTCACTTGTTCAACAAATATTAATCACTAGCTAGAATAAACATTAGCCAGGCACTGTTCTAGGCACTATTTGTAGGCTCTCCTTAAACTTTAGAAGTTATGTGGAAAGCAGCCACCAGATGAACATATATATTATCCCTAGATGGGTCAGGAACAGGTGGGATTAATGAAGATGAATCATAAATCTGGCCTTGTTCGACATTTCTCATAATCTTATAATATTTTAACTGTGACTATTGATTTATTGAATGTATAAGCATAATTCTATCTAATTCCAACCTTCTGATCTTGGTGATTGTAAAGAACTTATATAAATTGAAGAAAATAAACACTTAGACTGAAGTCGTACATGTTCACCTGACCAAAATCCTATTTCTTTAACAGATGGATGCTTTGGCCAAATATTTGACTTTTTATTTCTTGTGTCCTAGGCTAAGCCAGGTTCCCTGATATCAAGTTGCCTTTTTAACTTTTTTTCCACCTTTATTCACCATCCTGCTGCCCAAAGTTCCTGTCTTTAGAATTTCACTTTAGCCAGTTTTTTGAAAATACACTAAATTGTAGCAAAAAAGAAAGAATACTCATAGAATACAAATATTAGTGAACAATTCCAGAATATCATTGATTTGCTTTCTTTCTAGAGGATGCACATAAAGTAATAATAATAAAAGTTCAAAGAAACTAAAATTCTTTTTTCCTCTCCCACTATATAAATTACCACCTACTCTGTAAACAAGTAATTATTTACAAAACTGTTTTAAAAAGTAGTTTAAATTTGTGCTTCCATTTAGAATTACTTGATTCTATATTTTGTTTTTCTCCTATTTTTAAGAATTATTTTAATGTACTTTTCATTTCAGGTATTTAAAACAAGCTAATTATTGTAGTTAATAAAGTAGAGAAAAGAAAAGAGGAAAAAAACTCAGAGTTTTGTCATAACTCTGCCTGGTTATGACAACGGTCCCTGAAACAAAGCTTATCTCAGGAAGTAAAAGAAGTCAACAATACAGCAAAAGCAAAAAGATCTTTCTAATATTGATCTGTTGATTCTAGTACCTGTTGACTAGAAGGTTACTGATCATTAGGATAATGAACATTTTCACCCTCTTCTGCTCTACAAAATGCCTTGTCTTTATACATAGTTATGCAGAAGCTTACCTTAAAGGGGAAGATCACGGGCTACCATATCACTGCTTTTTTATTCAAACAAAAAATCATACATTGGTATTTTAAAAGTTAAATGAAATCTAGAAAACAAAGTAGGAGGTATATGGAGAAAAAAAGGAAGGAAGCCAGAGCATGCTTTCTAGAGGAAGCGTTTCTGAAAGTTTTTTGAAATCTTTTTAGTTATAGCTAATAGAGCTAAGGTTGTAATGAGCATCGCGTGCCATTCTTGAAGGGTCATAAGGGCTGACGCATTTGTTTTATCATTTCTCATGAAAGCGAGAGGTGGCAGATATCACCAGGGAGCAGAAATGACTTGGTGACTGATCTCTTTACTAAACCGAAGAAAGCAATCACACGCAAAGTTCAGATCCTCCCCTTTCCCAGACAGACCCAGCAGCAGTAAAAAGGAAGTTATTTATAGTCAAGAAGACAGGTGGCAACTGAAAACACAGACATAAAGAAAAAAATAATAAATGCCTTTTCACTTCAAAAATATGACAATAATAACAAATAGGATCTTTTTACTTCTCACCTGTGTGATACTCTTTGCTATATACGGCATGTTAAAAATAGAAATGATTATTGCCCTGAATTTGTAAAATTATTTCCTTTTCTAAATCTATCACTTCACGTTTAACTGTCAAAAAAAAAAACCTTTATGGTTTACTTTCTCCAAAACATTAGACACAATTTTAATAGATTGGTTGGGGGAAAAGTCACCCACCAACCAGAGTTGAGCAGTGAGTGACAGAAAACAGTAAATGCTCTAAGAGAGGTGCACATGCCATGAAAAGTCAGTTTCCTTCTTTCTTGGGAGTATAGGGGTTGACTTTTTATTGTGCTGAACTTCAGAGAAACGCCTTTCTGTGTGGATTTCGAAAGGGCGTAGAAATAACAACTTCTGTTCAGCACTTACTAGAAAACAGTAGGGGCAAACACTTTTCCAAGTACTTTGCAAACCATATCTGTTTTAATCCATACAACAACTTGGAGAGATAAATATTGTCATCCCCATTTTAGAGATGAGAAAATTGAGATACCAAGTTAATGAGAAAGTAGAGTAAAATTGATGGAATCCAGTCCATCCAGAGTCTAAATGTTTCAAAAGCACATCTGCCTTCCTTGTAACTAGTAACCAACATTTTTTACTACTTCAATTTATGAAGCATGTCTTCGTATAGTATCTCAATTTATCTTCATCAAAGCACTGATGGGATGCTTTCATTACTAAGTGTTTTACTTAAGTGAGGAAAACGGGTTTCAGAGAGTTCTCAAGATCATTCATTCAGGAAGTGGTAGAGCCACAGCCAAAACCAAAATCATCTGCCTTAAAGCCTCTGCTCTTTCAGTTTTACCTCCTCTCTCTAATCTAGCTTACCTACCTCACCTTGTGATTCATGAGAACGCTCAGAGGCTCTACAAACTCTTATTCCCACCTGCCACTAAACAGGAGATTTAGCCCATTAGCTTTACAGTTGCTCCCCATTATAAGTACTTCGACCTTCATCATCTGCTTGTACTTTAGGATGAGAAAGGGTCTCAGATCAGTTTTTGATGGTTGGAAGGAAAATGAAAGTGAGAGCAATAAACAAACAAAAGCAAAAAAAGAAGGTGAGGGCATTAATATTTAAGGTATAAGGATGATGTGGGTGGGGTAATGGAAGAATTAAAGAAAACTCCAGCAAATTATGAGTTAGAGACGTCCTTTCTCTGCCCCACTCATCTACACATCTTGTTCACGACTTAGCTCCATGGTTTTCAAATATTTTTAACAGTGAAAACCCACATTGAAGTAAAAGCTTACATTTGTATACATAATATATAAGGTAAGAAGGTAATTGATATAAATTTATATTAGAATGAAAGTTTATCTAGTTCAAGGAGATATACTGTCATATGAATTTCAGTATCCAATCTATTTTTTATGATTGATAATTATTTCCTTTTTTATCCGACAGTTTTATTGTTATATGTTCACATATCTAATTTTTCTTTTGATTCCATTGCATTACACTGAGAAAAATCCAATTCTTAATAATAAATATTTGCAAATGGATTACTCTTTAAGAGAGCTCACCATGCAGTCTTGGATTACTTCCATTAAATCAAATCACCTTTTGAAGGACACCAACAACATCTAAAGTTGTTTGCATTCTTCAGTGTAAATATAAAAGTCTAATACACATCTAAAATGCACAGCTAGCACTAACACCATTTATCACAAAATATTACCCACATTGACCAAGTTATGTACTCAAATACTTTTACCCAGGTATCAGTACACATGAAAAGCATGCACCAAAAGCATTCCTGAGTCTCGCCAGGCATCTAATTAAACAAGGCGTGTAAGCACTGTAATGTTGTTCTTTAATTGTGTGCATTTAAAGGCTTATATTTTTTAAATGACCAGTGCAAAGCTATAAACCTTTCTAGTAAATTGCACACCTTCAAGCACAATATTTAAGCAGAGCACTCTTCTGCTCTGAAAACAAGACTAGTGAAGAAGGCTGGCTTTGTCAGATATTAAAAAATATTATAAAAGTTTACTAATTAAAACTTTCAGTATGCTGGAATAAATAGATAATTGATAAAAGAGAACAGAGGGTACAGAAATAGGTCTAAATATATATAGGAGAGAAGAAAGTGATAAAGTTGAACACATCCAATCAGAATAGAAAACTATGCATTTTCACTTGGAATAAAATGTCTGAGAAAAAATATGAAAAAAAGCCATTTGAGGAAAAAAATAAACCAGGTCTCTGTTATCTTTTATGTCAAAATAAACTGGTAGTACAGTGATGCACTAGAGCTGGCATATACCAGTGGGCAAAAGACAATTGTTCACATATCTTCCCAACTCTGTGTTCAGTGAAATCAGATTGGTAGCTTGAAATTGGCCATGACTAGAATATTTACACCATGGAAATTGGAAAATGCTACAAATCAGGATCTCTTTCTTTCTTTTCTTTTCTTTTCTTTTCTTTTCTTTCTTTCTTTCTTTCTTTCTTTCTTTCTTTCTTTCTTTCTTTCTTTCTTTCTTTCTTTCTTTCTCTCTCTCTCTCTCTCTCTCTCTCTCTCTCTCTCTCTCTCTCTCTCTCCCTCTCTCTCTCTCTCTCTCTCTCTCTCTCTCTCTTTCTTTCTTTCTTTCTTTCTTTCTTTCTTTGTTTTCAAGCAAGGCACCATTGCTGATAAAGAAAAATATGTAAGATAAAAAAAAAGAGAACGTGGAAGTTTTTCTTAAATGATTTTGGAGATGAGGAAACTTCTTTAAAAATCCAAAGCCTTTTTAAAAAAGATATTTTACTTCAAAAAATAAAAATCATCTACCTTGAAAGAATTCCATAAAGAATATTAAAATTAAAATGTCAAAATCAGGGGTGGAGAGAATCAACACATATAAAAGCAAGTTAATTTTCTTAATACACAAAAAGCTCTAGCAAAGTAATGGAGAAAAGATGAGCAATCCAATATAAAAGTATACATCAAATAGAAGTTTGCAGAAGTATAAATACGAATGTCCAATAAATATATGAAAAAAGGTCTCAGAATGTAGATGGAATAATGTTGTAAACATGGCAACATAAACATCCCTTGAAAAGGCCTCCCTAGAGACTTGGAGAACAAAAGGACAAATTCCACTTGCTCTGAAATCTGGAGGACAATAGAGGCTGGAGAAAAACTCCAAAAACACTGAGTCAAAGAAACAGAAAAATCTCAGGCAGGAGAAGCTCATCCTAGACCACCAGTCTTTTCCTATTTCCCGTCTCCATCACCAGGTACCTTGCTGTTCAGGAGCCACACAGAGCAGGGTCCCACTCACTGCAGAAAGAGACTATAAACAGAATCACAGAGGTGAGCTAGAATTTCACACATATTTGAGCACAGGGACCTAAGTCTGCAGAGACCCAGAGAGAAACACAAGCTGCTGAGGAGTGCTGTATACAAAAGGACCCTCAGGAGGGAGGTGGGGAGAGAGACTGCCAAAGAAAGGATGGTAGAACTGTTCTACAAATCCAATTTCACAGCTGGACCCCTAAAGGCAAAGTGGCCCATCTGAAGTGGCCAACATTTGTAGATCAACCCCATCTGGCTCCCTTAGGCAAGATACCATAACAGGGAAGGATCCAGAGGTGGGAAAGCCTAAGGAGAAAAAAAAAAAGGGCAGCAGGGAGGTTAAACTGAACTGCTATAAGCTAGGACAAGCTCCATAACTGAAAAGTGAAAAGAAAATGGAGCACAGAGTAAGGGAGAGAATTTAAACACATCATAGGAGCTGGGGAGAAAAATCTGTGCAAAAACAAACAGAAAAGGGTGGGCAACGGTGGTTCAGTCGCAGAGTTCTCACCTGCCATGCTGGAGACCCAGGTTCGTTTCCCGGTGCCTGCCCATGCAAAAAAACAAAACAAAACAAAACAGAACAAATCAAAACTCCCAGAGAAGGAACAGAGAAAATGAAGCTCTCCCCTGGAGATGAAACAATAGAACAAAAAGAGCGATCTTAAAAATTGCACTGAATATCCAGGGCAAGAATCAAATAAAGAAGAGCTGAGAAAATCTGAAGAGTTAAACAGGGGATATTCTACAGGTCTAGAATAAGTTAGACCAAGCATCAAAGAAGAGCCTTAACACAGTCAATCAACAATAAAATCCTTGACAAAAGGGAGAAACAGACATTCAAAGTTAAACCACCAAGAGAATCAGATGCTAAAGATCAGTAAAAAAAATTACAAGCCATACTAAGAAACAGGAAGATATGCTCAGTCAAAAGAAAAAATTAAAACTTCAGAGGAGACTCAGAAATTGGAAGAACTAATCAAAGGTGTTTAAATAAATCTTCTAAATCAATTAGAGTAGATAAAGGATGTTAAGACAATGTGTGAGAGAATAATTTAAAAGTATAAAAAGAAACACAATTTTAGAATATTTATTTAACTCTTCATTAGGGGGGTGAAAGGCGCAATAGTCTAGATTAAAATTACACCAGAGGATGCATGGGTAGTTCGGTGGTTAGAATGCCCGCCTTCCATGCAGGAGACCCAAGTTCAATTTCCGGACCATGCACCCCACCCCCGACAAAAAAATAAAATTGCACCAGAGGCATAAAACAACAGATTTGAACAGGCAGAGGACTCAGCAAGCAAGAAATCGTACAGTCAGAAAAACAGAAAGAGAAGAGAATTAAAAAAAAAAAAAATTAGCAGTGTCTCAGGGATTTGAGTGACAGCCCAAAGTGCACATTCAGGTCCAAGAAGTGCAACATACCCTGAACAGAATAAATCCTAATAGACCTACTCTGAGGCACATACTATTGAGAATGTCAATTACCAAATGTCAAATGCCAATGATAAGGAAATAATTCTGAAACCAGCAAAGAAAAGTGATTCATCACATACAAGTAATCCTCAATAATATTTAATGCCGATTTCTCATTAGAAACAATGGAAAAGAGAATGCAGTGGTATGACACATTTAAGGGACTTAAAGAGAAAAACTGCAAACCAAAAATTCATTCTCCAGCAAAACAGCCCTTACAAAATGAGGTAGAGTTTGAAGAATTTACAGATAAACAGAAACTGAGAGAGTTCATCAAAAGAGATATGCCCTACAAAAAGGGAGTTTTAAACGAAATTACTAAAGGGAATTCTAAAGAGTGAAAGGAAAAGACAGAAAGAGTGACTTGGAGTAGTGTGAAGAACTGAAGATCATCAGTAATGGTGTCTAAAAGAGTAATTGCAAAATGTGATAGTATTGTATTCTCAATACACAACTCTACTCCTTAATTTATATAAGATAATTGAACAAGAAAAAGGCATATTTCTTTTTTTGTTTGTTTTTTTTGTTTTTTTTTATTAATTAAAGAAAAAAAAAGAAATTAACCCAACATTTACAAATCATTCCATTCTACATATGCAATCAGTAATTCTTAATATCATCACATAGATGCATGATCATCATTTCTTAGTACATTTGCATCGATTTAGAAGAAGAACTAGCAAAACAACAGAAAAAGATATACAATGTTAATATAGACAAAAAAATAAAAATAATAATAATAGTACAAAAAAAAGACAAACAAACAGACAGACAAAAAAAAAAACCTATAGCTCAGATGCAGCTTCATTCAGTGTTTTAACATGATTACTTTGCAATTATGTATTATTGTGCTGTCCATTTTTGAGTTTCTGTATCTAGTCCTGTTGCACAGTCTGTATCACTTCAGCTCCAATTACCCATTATCTTACCCTGTTTCTAACTCCTGCTGGACTCTGTTACCAATGACATATTCCAAGTTTATTCTCGAATGTTGGTTCACATCAGTGGGACCATACAGTATTTGTCCTTTAGTTTTTGGCTAGACTCACTCAGCATAATGTTCTCTAGGTCCATCCATGATATTACATGCTTCATAAGTTTATTCTGTCTTAAAGCTGCATAATATTCCATCGTATGTATAAAGCACAGTTTGTTTAGGCACTTGTCTGTTGATGGACATTTTGGCTGTTTCCATCTCTTTGCAATTGTAAATAACGCTGCTATAAACATTGGTGTGCAAATGTCCGTTTGTGTCTTTGCCCTTAAGTCCTTTGAGTATATTCCCAGCAATGGTATTGCTGGGTCGTATGGCAATTCTATATTCAGCTTTTTGAGGAACCGCCAAACTGCCTTCCACAGTGGTTGCACCCTTTGACATTCCCACCAACAGTGGATAAGTGTGCCTCTTTCTCCGCATCCTCTCCAGCACTTGTCATTTTCTGTTTTGTTGATAATGGCCATTCTGGTGGGTGTGAGATGATATCTCATTGTGGTTTTGATTTGCATTTCTGTAATGGCCAGGGACATTGAGCATCTCTTCATGTGCCTTTTGGCCATTTCTATTTCCTCTTCTGAGAGGTGTCTGTTCAAGTCTTTTTCCCATTTTGTAATTGGGTTGGCTTTCTTTTTGTTGTTGAGTTGGACAATCTCTTTATAAATTCTGGATACTAGACCTTTATCTGATATGTCATTTCCAAATATTGTCTCCCATTGTGTAGGCTGTCTTTCTACTTTCTTGATGAAGTTCTTTGATGCACAAAAGTGTTTAATTTTGAGGAGCTCCCATTTATTTATTTCCTTCTTCAGTGCTCTTGCTTTAGGTTTAAGGTCCATAAAACCACCTCCAATTGTAAGTTTCATGAGATATCTCTCTACATTTTCCTCTAACTGTTTTATGGTCTTAGACCTAATGTTTAGATCTTTGATCCATTTTGAGTTAACTTTTGTATAGGGTGTGAGATACGGGTCTTCTTTCATTCTTTTGCATATGGACATCCAGTTCTCTAGGCACCATTTATTGAAGAGACTGCTCTGTCCCAGGTGAGTTGGCTTGACCGCCTTATCAAAGATCAAATGTCCATAGATGAGAGGGTCTATATCTGAGCACTCTATTTGATTCCACTGGTCGATATATCTATCTTTATGCTAATACCAGGCTGTTTTGACCACTGTGGCTTCATAATATGCCTTAAAGTCAGGCAGCGTGAGACCTCCAGCTTCGTTTTTTTTCCTCAAGATGTTTTTAGCAATTCGGGGCACCCTGCCCTTCCAGATAAATTTGCTTATTGGTTTTTCTATTTCTGAAAAATAATTTGTTGGGATTTTGATTGGTATTGCATTGAATCTGTAAATCAATTTAGGTAGGATTGACATCTTAACTATATTTAGTCTTCCAATCCATGAACATGGTATGCCCTTCCATCTATTTAGGTCTTCTGAGATTTCTTTTAACAGTTTTTTGTAGTTTTCTTTATATAAGTTTTTTGTCTCTTTAGTTAAATTTATTCCTAGGTATTTTATTCTTTTAGTTGCAATTGTAAATGGGATTTGTTTCTTGATTTCCCCCTCAGCTTGTTCATTACTAGTGTATAGAAATGCTACAGATTTTTGAATGTTGATCTTGTAACCTGCTACTTTGCTGTACTCATTTATTAGCTCTAGTAGTTTTGTTGTGGATTTTTCCGGGTTTTCGACGTATAGTATCATATGGTCTGCAAACAGTGATAGTTTTACTTCTTCCTTTCCAATTTTGATGCCTTGTATTTCTTTTTCTTGTCTAATTCCTCTGGCAGAACCTCCAACATGATGTTGAATAATAGTGGTGATAATGGACATCCTTGTCTTGTTCCTGATCTTAGGGAGAAAGTTTTCAATTTTTCCCCATTGAGGATGATATTAGCTGTGGGTTTTTCATATATTCCCTCTATCATTTTAAGGAATTTCCCTTGTATTCCTATCTTTTGAAGTGTTTTCAACAGGAAAGGATGTTGAATCTTGTCAAATGCCTTCTCTGCATCAATTGAGATGATCATGTGATTTTTCTGCTTTGATTTGTTGATATGGTGTATTACATTGGTTGATTTTCTTATGTTGAACCATCCTTGCATACCTGGGATGAATCCTACTTGGTCATGATGTATAATTCTTTTAATGTGTTGTTGGATACGATTTGCTAGAATTTTATTGAGGATTTTTGCATCTATATTCATTAGAGAGATTGGTCTGTAGTTTTCTTTTTTTGTAATATCTTTGCCTGGTTTGGGTATGAGGGTGATGTTGGCTTCATAGAATGAATTATGTAGTTTTCCCCCCACTTTGATTTTTTTGAAGAGTTTGAGGAGAGTTGGTACTAATTCTTTCTGGAATGTTTGATAGAATTCACATGTGAAGCCATCTGGTCCTGGACTTTTCTTTTTAGGAAGCTTTTGAATGACTGATTCAATTTCTTTACTTGTGATTGGTTTGTTGAGGTCATCTATTTCTTCTTGAGTCAAAGTTGGTTGTTCATGTCTTTCCAGGAACCCGTCCATTTCATCTAAATTGTTGTATTTATTAGCGTGAAGTTGTTCATAGTATCCTGTTATTACTTCTTTTATTTCTGTGAGGTCAGTAGTTATGTCTCCTCTTCCATTTCTGATCTTATTTATTTGCATCCTCTCTCTTCTTCTTTTTGTCAATCTTGCTAAGGGCCCATCAATCTTATTGATTTTCTCATAGAACCAACTTCTGGTCTTATTGATTTTCTCTGTTGTTTTCATGTTCTCAATTTCATTTATTTCTGCTCTAATCTTTGTTATTTCTTTCCTTTTGCTTGCTTTGGGATTTGTTTGCTGTTCTTTCTCCAGTTCTTCCAAGTGGACAGTTAATTCCTGCATTTTTGCCTTTTCTTCTTTTCTGATATAGGCATTTAGGGCAATAAATTTCCCTCTTAGCACTGCCTTTGCTGCGTCCCATAACTTTTGATATGTTGTGTTTTCGTTTTCATTCACCTCGAGGTATTTACTAATTTCTCTTGCAATTTCTTCTTTGACCCACTCATTGTTTAAGAGTGTGTTGTTGAGCCTCCATGTATTCATGAATTTTCTGGCACTCCACCTATTATTGATTTCCAACTTCATTCCTTTATGATCTGAGAAACTGTTGTGTATGATTTCAATCTTTTTAAATTTGTTCAGACTTGCCTGTGACCCAGCATATGGTCTATCTTTGAGAATGATCCATGAGCACTTGAGAAAAAGGTGTAACCTGCTGTTGTGGGATATAATGTCCTATAAATGTCTGTTAAGTCTAGCTCATTTATAGTAATATTCAGATTCTCTTTCTTTATTGATCCTCTGTCTAGATGTTCTGTCCATTGATGAGAGTGGTGAATTGAAGTCTCCAACTATTATGGTATATGTGTCTATTTCCCTTTTCAGTGTTTGCAGTGTATTCCTCACGTATTTTGGGGCATTCTGGTTTGGTGCATAAATATTTATGATTGTTATGTCTTCTTGTTTAATTGTTCCTTTTATTAGTAGATAGTGTCCTTCTTTGTCTCTTTTAACTGTTTTACATTTGAAGTCTAATTTGTTGGATATTAGTATAGCTACTCCTGCTATTTTCTGGTTGTTATTTGCATGAAATATCTTTTCCCAACCTTTCACTTTCAACCTATGTTTATCTTTGGGTCTAAGATGTGTTTCCTGTAGACAGCATATAGAAGGATCCTGTTTTTTAATCCATTCTGCCAGTCTATGTCTTTTGATTGGGGAATTCAGTCCATTAACATTTAGTGTTATTACTGTTTGGATAATATTTTCCTCTACCATTTTTCCTTTTGTATTATATATATCATGTCTGACTTTCCTTCTTTCTACACTCTTCTCCATACCTCTCTCTTCTGTCTTTTCATATCTGACTATAGTGCTCCCTTTAGTATTTCTTGCATAGCTGGTCTCTTGGTCACAAATTCTCTCAGTGACTTTTTGTCTGAGAATGTTTTAATATCTCCCTCATTTTTGAAGGACAATTTTGCTGGATATAGGAGTCTTGGTCGGCAGTTTTTCTCTTTTAGTAGTTTAAATATATCATCCCACTGTCTTCTAGCTTCCATGGTTTCTGCTGAGAAATCTACACATAGTCTTATTGGGTTTCCTTTGTATGTGATTGATTGTTTTTCTCTTGCTGCTTCCAAGATCCTCTCTTTCCCTTTGACCTCTGACATTCTAACTAGTAAGTGTCTTGGAGAATGCCTATTGGGGTCTAATCTCTTTGGGGTGTGCTGCACTTCTTGGATCTGTAATTTTAGGTCTTTCATAAGAGTTGGGAAATTTTCAGTGATAATTTCTTCCATTAGTTTTTCTCCTCCTTTTCCCTTCTCTTCTCCTTCTGGGACACCCATAACATGTATATTTGTGCGGTTCAAATTGTCCTTCAGTTCCCTGATCCCCTGTTCAAATTTTTCCATTCTTTTCCTGATAGTTTCTGTTTCTTTTTGGAATTCAGATGTTCCATCCTCCAAATCACTAATTCTATCTTCTGTCTCTTTAAATGTATCATTGTATGTATCCATTGTTTTTTCCAACTTTTCTACTTTATCCTTCACTTCCATAAGTTCTGTGATTTGTTTTTTCAGTTTTTCTATTTCTTCTTTTTGTTCAGCCCATGTCTTCTTCATGTCGTCCCTCAATTTATCGATTTCGTTTTTGAAGAGGTTTTCCATTTCTGTTCGTATATTCCGCATTAGTTGTCTCAGCTCCTGTATCTCATTTGAACTATTGGTTTGTTCTTTTGACTGGGCCATATTTTCATTGTTCTGAGCGTGATCCGTTATCTTCTGCTGGCGTCTGGGCATTTAGTCAGATTTCCCTGGGTGTTGGACCCAACAGGTTGAAAGATTTTTCTGTGAAATCTCTGGGTTCTGTTTTTCTTCTCCTGCCCAGTAGGTGGCGCTCGTGGCACACGTTTGTCTGCAGGTGCCACCAGTAAAAGGTGCTGTGGGTCCTTTAACTTTGGAAAACTCTCGCCCTGGGGGAGGTTGCCAGCCAAAGCGGCTTGGAAGAGTGCCAGCTGGCCCGGGGATCCTAACGTGGGGAGGGTCGCCGGCCACCGCAGCCCAGGAGAGCGCCCGTCCGAATCTCCTAGTCGGCCCGGGGCGCCAAGTGTGGCAGGAGGGCGCCAGCCGCCCCGGCCCAGGAGAGTGCACCGTTCCCAGCCGGACCGGGAAGTCACGTGTTTGGAAGGGACCCCGGTCACTGTTCTCCATGGCCTGGGGATCTCCGATCCAATTCTCCCAGTTGGTCCAGGGGCCCACGCGTGGGAGGGGCGCCAGCCACCATGGCTTGAGGGGACAGCCTGTCCAATTGTCCCAGCTGGCCCAGGAAGGAGGAAGGGAGGGACTCTGGCCGCTTGCCGCCCCAGCCTGAGGAAGCCCACGCCCCTTGGCGATCTCACCGGAGTCGGGTTCTCTCAGCCAGTCAGCTGTTACAAGATGGGGTACACTGTCTTTTTGATCTCTGTTGTGGCTCCGGGAGCTGTTCTGTATCATTTCTACTCCCCTAGTAGCTGTTCTGGAGGAGGAACTAAGATCCGCGCGTCTTACTAAGCCACCATCTTCTCCAGAAGTCCAAAAGGCGTATTTCTTGATAACGGACATGTAAAATATAAAGTGGTAAAGTGGGGCAAAAACAACATAAAGAGGGGGAAATGAGGGATAAGAGAGCAGAATGCATGTATGCTAGTAAAGCTAAGTTGGTGTCTTTTCAAATTGGAAAATGATAGATTTGGATTGTGTAATATAAACACCATGATAACCACAAAGAAAGTATTTTCAAAATATACAGAAACAGAAAGAGAAAGGGATCATTCAGATATATCACTGAAGATCAACTATACAGACAAGTTTGCAATAAAGGAAAAGGAGACAAAAAAAAAAGATATGACATGTAAAAGCCAAAAGATGAAATGGCTGAAGTAAGTACTACCATTACAGTAATAACACTGAACATTAATAGCTTTAACACCCCCAATCAAAAGACACAGGTTGGCAGAATGGATAAAAAAAGCATGACCCAACTATATGTTTACAAAAAAAAAATCCCCTAGACCCAACGACACAGACAGGTTGAAAGTGAAAGGATGGAAGAAGATATTCCATGCAAATAGTAACCAAAAGGAGATGCCATAGCTACACTAATATCAAATTGACTAAACTTCAAGTAAAATGTTATAAAATAAAAATATTGTATATTAGTAAAAGAGGCAATCCACCAAGAAGAAATAGCAGTCATAAATATTCATGCACCTAACTACAGTGCCCAAAAATACATGGGGCAAATACTGGAAAAATTGAAGGGAGAAACAAACACCTTTACAATAACAGTTGGTAGTTGGAGACTTCAGTACACAGGGCAGGCTGCAAGCTGTGAACTATGATGATGGTTTTGAGGCATTCCTTAGAAAAAGCTGACTGGCTGAAGTAGAGATTGAAATTCTTCCTTCTCCCTGCTAAAAACATCAGTTCTACCTCAACTGATTGAATGAGACTTCTCTCATTGCTGAAGGCAATCTCCTTTCTTGATTCTAATCAGCTGTAAATGTGGCACCACAATCTAGCCAAGTTGACACATGAACTTAACCATTGTATGTATAATGAAATATCCTTAGTATTCTTTATAAAAATAAAAATTGGAAATATATGCTGTCATTGTCAGGTTCATGTGTCAACTTGGCCAAGTGGTGGTACCTATTTGTCTGGTTGGGCAAGTGCTGGCCAATCTGTTGCTATGGGGACATTTCTTAGAATGAAATCATGATCACATTGGCTGCATCCACAGCTGATTCCATTTGTAATCAGCCAAGGGAGGGCAGTGAGTGATGCTTAATCTAATCACTGGAAGCCTTTTAAGGAGGATTCAGAAGAGATAGGCTCTCTTCCTGCTTCAGCCGGCAAGCCTCTCCTGTGGAGTTCATCCAGACCCTCCATCAGAATCATCAGCTTCACAGCCTGCCCTGTGGATTTTGGACTCTGTGTTCCCACAGTTACGTGAGACACTGTTATAAAGTTTATATTTGCGAGTGTTTCTTTTTTATTCTGTTTCTCTGGAGAACCCTAACTAATACATATGCCTAACTATATGCATAAGAATGATAAATTTCTCTAACAATTGATAAGACCATCCATTAGGGTGCAGTGGAACAAGGGGTGATAGTGGTTAGAAATGTATAACTTTTTTGTGTGTATGTACTTTATGGCAGGGCCACATATAACTTTTTATCTTAAATGCTTTAGTAATGTTTGAAAAATTATTACTATCTATCTATCTATCTATCTATCTATCTATATCTATCTATCTATATATATATATAGATATTTATATTGTTTATAATTTTTAAAACTAGTTAAAATATGCTCCACAGATATTTAAAGGAGAAAGGATAACAGAAGGGAGATATCAATATAGCCAAGCTTAGTCAGATATCTTCTTGGGTCTATCTCCTTGTTTTGGAAGAGCTGAGTGGAAACACAGGAGAAACCAAAGTCAGTTTTTATTTGAGGCTGAGTGCCACTAAATATCCTTAGCTTCCAGGTCTCCAACCTCTTCAAAGCTGGATTTAGCATAAACCTAGAATTCTCCTGAGGATAGAAATCCACTATGGCTCCCCTGATCTGAGGCAAATGGGTCCTTCGGAGAATCCGGTAGGTGAGAATCTGCAGGAATGGGGTGGAGTGCAGCACACAGCAGCTGCACAGGGTCGGGTCACAGGAAGAAAGGCTCTCAGAATCTTGGTGGTGTTAAGGAAACGCAAGTCCGTGGATCCCAATGTGTCCAATTTGAACCCCCAATCCTGGCAGATTCTCAGGGACTATGGTTGTTGGGTGTTGAGTGATCATTCTTGATTATTATCTTGAAAGAGATGTAGAACTAGGTTTATTACACAGTCAAGTTTGGCATTTGAAACCTCGGATGTCCTCCAGTGAGTTGAGGAAGAGCAGGGCTGAGAACTGTCTGCAGCTAGCAACAGCAAAACACAGTTGTGGAGCTTTAAGGAAGTATTTTAATAGGTAGTATTAAAATGTAAGCAGTAGGAAAAATTATAATAACTATATATATTTATTATTAGCCAACATTTATCAAGTGTTTCTCATTTGTTTATTAATTATTCCATTTTACAGATGAAATACTGAGCAAATTTCTCAGGGATATTATACAGCTTTTTAAAAAAATTTTCACAAGTAATTCAAAAATACATTTTAAAAAAATTAAATTTGACCCATACATTTTAGGAACACCTAAAATCTTTTTCGCTGAAGACAATTAGAAAAACACTGCTTTGCTGATTAATAACCAGAACCAGGAGTGGAATTTAATGAACATCAGATTTCTGTTCTGTATAAACTTACAATTAAGCTGTCTGATCATGGAATGAAATTTATTAAAAGGTATTGAGCTCCCCATCACTGTAAATGTTCAAGCAGAATCGTCTTAGACAAGTTCAAATAGCACACAGTGGAACTCCCTTCCAAATTTAAGATCAGATCTTCCTATGAGAATAGAGGCTCTGTTTTGTTATCTTCAGGTTGAACTGAGTTGAAGCCTCTGATTACAGAAAGCTGGGCAATGTATATTTCCTGAGATTCTGGGGTCTTAATAATAATAGTAAACACTTATAAAGTGCATATTATGGTGCTGGGCATTATTTTAAGTGCTTTACATATATTAACATAGTTAATCCTTTGAGCTGCCCTTTTGAAGTATGTATTATTTACAGGTGATGGAATAGAGGCCCAGAGAGATTAAATAACTTGCTCAAAATCACACAGGTTTCTAACCCACAATCTGGCTAACTCAGATTTCATAGTCTTCAGCACTTCGACTTTTTATGCTCCTCATAGTGAGATAGTTGCTATTATACATCCCTATAAGTGAAGGAGAATTAGCCAAAACACTGCAGATAAATGAATAAACAGATGCAGGAAGTGGTTTATTGCATAATAGGGAGTTTCTAGCTTTGTTTCTATAGTTAACTCACCAAACCACAAGTTGATATTTTGATAAAAATCAGTGCCAGAAAGCCTTGATAGCGTCAACATTCCTTGATTCTGAACACAGTAGAAGTCAGTTTCATCTAATTTTTAATTTAATGCAGAAAGAAGATAAGGGAAAACATTAAAACAGCCTTAGTAGAATATAAATCCCCTAGCCTTCTTTTCTTTATTTTTTTTTTCCAGAATGATAGAATTTGTTTTCACAAGGGAACAGATCAAGATGTTTACAGGTCCTTTACTGAATGCACACTATGGTTAGGTGATGGGAGTGCACAAGCTGTGAGATGAGGTCTTTACTCCTATAAAGTTTTCATAGCTCAGCAGTTTGTAGTGCAGCCTTGGAACCTAGACTACCTTTGGTTTGACACTTACTAGCTCTGTGGGCTTGAGCAAATATTTCATCCCTCCATGCTTCAGTTTTCCTCATATATGCCATGGGTTTGATAGTGCCTCCCTCATAGGATTATTTCAAATACTGAATAAATTCATTCATGTACTTGTAGAGCAATGCCTGGCACATGGTTAAACCCCCAAATAGTGTCAGCTATTCCCCTTACAGTGTGAGGGAAAATCTAACATTGTAAATATAAGGAGGTATTTAATATTGCAGAGTGTTACAGGGAGACCCAGATGAAGAGTTACAAATACTAAAGAGGCTTCTGTGTGCAGAGATGAGACTGTTATGGTTAGGAACCTTTACGGCTACTTGAGCAGGCTTTCAGGGTGAGGGGATTTGGGCAGGGCCAGGAAACAAATTATTTTGTCCCCCTTTGATGTGGCACACATTCGTGCTGTCAAGACTTCGTCTTCTCAGCTAAGCTAAGGTGGTCTACAATATACATGTGACCACAAAAGAAAAACACAAAAACAACAATTAAAAAGTTAAACCATAGGCAGGAAGTCAATGCTAAATGAAAGAATTAAAATTCAAAAAGAGGATATGGTATTCTTTTTCCAAATGTAATATATATAAAAAATATATATGTATAATTTTTGTGTAAATAGCTATCACTGAATTGTTTTTCACTTTTCTAGGGGTAAATTCCTCCATCAGATTATTCAAGTTTCTGAGCTTAAAATCTTATTTTAATTATGATGTTGACCAGAGGAAATGACAAAAAAAATTTACTCATGAATTTATCTATATAATATGAACATATATGCTTTAATTTATTTTCCACTGGTAGGGGAGCAAAGGCAATTTGAAGGTGACCAAACTCCTCTTGTTTAATTTCATCTACTTGTCTGCCTATGTTTTAAGTGCAAAACAACATTTTCCCAGTTTTCCTATTTATGAAATATATGATAAATTATTTTAACAATTCAACATGGCTTTAACTGATTTACTAACTACTTATGTAGGGGATTCCTGAGACCACTCACAGCTTTGATGATCTGCTAGAACTCAGAGAACTCAGAAAAGCTATGATCGTGGTTACAGTTTGTTACAGCAAAAAAAAATACAGAATAAAATCAGCAAAGGAAAAAGTCACATAGGGCAGAGTTCAGGAGAAACCAGGTGCAAGCTTCCAGCTGTCCTCACCCAATACAATTTCATGGACAGCTTAATTCTCCCAGCAATGATGTATGACAACATATGTGTAATGTCACCAACCAGGGAAGCTCACCAGAGCCTGGATATCCAGGATACTTTTTGGAAGTCAGTGGCATAGGCACAGTGCCTATGTCACTGATCCTAACTATTCAGTCTCCAGTCGCTCCCACCCCCACACACACACACACATACACAAAGATCCAACTAAAACAGCTGAGGCCCACGGCCTCAGTCATACAAAATATTATCCACCTGTGTTAGTGTAAGACATTTAGCATGACCCAAGGTCTTGGGCACAGAAAGACACTCTTATCAGGCAGAATATCTCCAAGGGTTCAGAGGTCATCTCCCAGGAGCAGAGCCAAAGGATAACCTTTCTTTCTCTGGAATGTGCAGGGTTTGAGTAGCCCAGGCCTGCCAAGTTAATCCTCTACTGTACCATATCTAATGTCAGTACAGCATTTAACAGTACACAGAACTCTTTCCCGAACATTATCTCATTTATCTCTCACAGTAACTTTGTGAGGTGGATATTGCTCATTCCATTTTACAAATGTGGTTATTTAAGTCCAAATGACTTACCCCAGATCATACAACTACAACAGGTATGAGATCTGGGCTCAGGTTATCTCACTCCAAATCCTAAAAAAGCTTTCAGGAATGATCATACATTTACACTTTTTCTGGAGCCTTGTTAAAAAGGAAAGGGGGGAGGTGGGACAATACAGACTTATATTTAAGCTTTGCCTATAATATTTTTTGTGGGGGTTTGTGCTGTTTTAATTTTGTTACATTTTTGTTTTTTGTTTTCCCTCTGAAAGAAAGCCAAAGAGTTCTTTTTTCCTCAGAACCCCACTAGAGAGAGCAACTAATTCCTACAACTCAAACTGTGGTTTGTACTCTCTCTTCATCACGTGTGCAAAGGATGTAATGGTGGAACAAAAGCCTCTTCTAGTAACAGAGACACACTGGACTACTGGGTCTTGGAAAACTTTTCCTGAGAACTATCCTTTTTGCTTCACCCTCACTAGGGATTAAATAAATTGTTAAAGCCACAACCCCTGTAGGCCAGCTTCATTAGCACCCAGAAAATGTGGCCGGGCAGCAAAACTAATTCCTACCAAAAATCCTTTAGCAAAAGTGGTGAGTCTTGATGGGTCTGCAACAAGTTAAGAAACTTTGAAAAGAAGGTTGAGGAACTGGGGCCATTGGAGAACTAAGCAGAAAGCACAAAATAGCCCTGGAGCTATTAATGAGAAGTTATTGGCCACCAGAGAGGGTAAGTGCCTAACCAAAAAACATAAGCTCCTGACCTAATGGTCACTCTGGAATTTTGATCTCTTTAGCATAAAGTGTGAGGAAAAAGGATTACATTGAATGAAGCACAAGGGCAAGCTTTATGGATTTGGGGAAAATGCAAAGGGGTTATATATCGGGAAGAAAAGAAAAGCCAGATAGAAGGTAAACACAAGGAGTAAGTTTCAATGGGTTGTAGTCCTCAGGCACAAAGGAGGAGACTTGAAGATGGTGAACAGAAAGTGGGGATACAGCATCTAGCGAAACTGTGGTTATATTTGACAAGCATTTGGATACTGACCTCACGCCATGGCCCCATCTTACTATCCCACCATTCATTTCCCTTTGCTAAGTATTCTTATTTTTAATTGAATTTTTCATTATATTTTATGCAGTAGTAAAAAAGCACCTTAATTCCTTTTGGGGGTAAGTTAGAAATATATGCAACCAGATTCTCATCATCTGAAACAATTATGTGAGATTATATTTCTATTTTTTCACACATAAGCAAGGAACATATGAATTACACAGTTCTAAGAAGAAAATGATGAGATTTACTCAATAGTTGACATGGAATTTTTGAAAATGTGTAGAAGTCTCTTGTGTGGACAAAGGAATGTATTTTGGTAATAGGACAGAAGATACTGAGATTAATCCAGAAAATGAAACATACAACCACAGAAATTGCAGCAAGAGGGAAAAATTCAACATAAAAAAAGGAGATGAGTTTTTTTAAAAGGGGCAAAATGAGTTCTATGTTAGTATGACCACTTAAATTTTTATGAGTATGACATAATTAAAATATTTTCTGATGGGAGAAAATTATGAAAACATGAAATCCTGTATCTTGGTACATATGTGTGTCAAAATACGTATGCTTCTAAATCTAAAATATTTTTCTGGGCTAATGAAAATCTACATGAATTTTCATGCTCTGTCAATATGAGGAGTTTATGGTATTTCTGACTTTTTTTAAGATGATAGCAAGGCCCTAAAACATTATGAGAAACAAACTGTGGTGAACTCAGAATCTCACACCACAAAAGTATAGAGTAAGATTGAAAGGACTCCACCCCACCAACCCACAAAAGAACCTAGCCAAAGTAAAAGCCAAAGAATATAACAACACTGAGAGGAAACTCAAAGATTTTAGGCATTCTTCAGCATCATCTTATGGTCCATTTGTCGGAAACCACAAGTGTCCTTCAATCTTATTTCTTAGTTCATGCTAATGTGAACAAGAAATTTTTGTTCAAACCACAAAGTAGTGAAGCTATGGTGGAAGCACATAGATTGTGTCCAGGGAAGAGGCCAAATATTTTGCTCAAGTCCCAGTTAGGCTCATTCCTTCCTTTGAACTCCCCTAATTTGGTAGAAGTCAGAGCAGGGAGATGGTATGGGTTATTGTTCTTTTATTGGGTTGCTTTCCTTTCATTTCTCTATTCTAGTGATTGGGAAGAAAACCATGTTAAGTGTTTTCAGCAATTGACAGCTCCTTCTTCAAGTTGTCACTAAAATATAATTTGAAGAAACCATAAAGTAGAGCTATAAAGACTTTTTTTAAGTTTCTTTCTGTACAAACACACATTTGCTCAAGTTCCTAGATAACCCATGAGACACCTCTGTAGTTGGGCCAGAGGGCTACTGTGCTTAGTAAACAGAGTCCTAGAAACAGTGGTCAAATTGTTAGACCATTAACAATTAAATATAACTTCTAAAACCTCAAGCAACAACTTTAAGGAGGCTACACATCTGCGACTTCGCCCAGCCACTACACTCTGAAGTACCTTCCCCATACACCATAAGGTATATGAAATCTCTGGCTGTTCGGGTTGAATTTCAAGAATAATAGATATTAGCATAAATAAAAAGATACTCAAGCACCACACAGAAAGTTCAATGAATCTTTAAGAACTAATTAAATGCTCTTAAATAATTTCCTCTGAACATATCTGATTTCTTAAAGTCAGAACTAGTTAGGAGATAAAGGGCATTTAATTAACATTGACAATGAGGTTAAAAACAGGAAAGAGATCTTTTTAAAACACTGATGAAGTAATGAAATGAATTTTTAAAATTGAATGTAGTGGAATGGAAAGTTAATTCTGAAAAGAAATACCTATAAGATAAAAATGCATGATTAAAATATCTTGAGCCCTTAAACACATCCATGACCTTTACTTTTTAATATTTTATTAACCTGATAATTGCATGTAGTTTTTAAAAAATTAAATAGCACTAAAAGCCTATAATGAAAAATCACAATCCAATCCCCAGTCCCATTTCTATCTACCCACAGTCCTACTCTCCAAAACAACCACTCTTAAATCTTTCAGCTTTTTCTTCTACATGCCTCCATATTTCTAAATAATAGGTTCAATCTCTGTCTGGGGATATTGATTAGAGGACTGTTTGTCTTTTGTTCATTAGCTCTCTCATATTTGGAGCCTTTCCTTAAATGTCTGATGATCCTTGACCATCCATTTCTATAGAAAGTCACAAAAGTTGATTGGAAGCTTGGTGTTTGGGGGAAAGGGAAAGTAAGTTTGATGATAAGGTTTATGTGTCAATTTGGCCAGGTAATGGTGCTCAATTGTCTGGTCAAGCAAGCAATGGCCTAATCATTACTACAAGGACATTTCATAGACTTAAATCATCAATAAAAATTGACTGTATCTATGACTGCTTAGATGTACAATCAACTAAGGAGAGTGTCTTCAGCAAGGAGAGATATTTAATCCAATAAATTGAAGGCTTTAAAAGAAGGATGACTTCAGCAGTGAGAAGAGAGATTTTTCATCTTCTACTTCAACCAGTTTCTCCTGGGGAATTCACTGAAAACCTGAGTCAGAGCTGTCCACTAACAGCCTGCCCTATGGAATTTGGACTTGTGCATCACCACAGCTGTATTAGACACTTTTATAAAATCTTGTATTTACAGATATCTCCTGTTGGTTCTGTTTCCCTGGAGAACCCTGACTTATACAGTATGTCATAGGAATCTTCTGCAAAAGGAAAAAAGCTAATTGTGGTAGGAACATCAAAGTTCCCAATTATCTTAATTTGCAAGGGCTGTGTAACAAAGTAACACAAACTGGATGGCTTAAAACAGTAGAAATGTATGTCTCTTACTTCTGGAGGCTGTAACTCCAAAATCAAGGTGTTGACAGGACTAGTATTTTTCTTTATTCTGGAGGGAAGTATCTGTTTCATGCCTCTCTCCTAGCTTCTGAAGTTTACATTCTCTGCCTCAGTACTCCAATGGTGTATTCCCTTGTGTTCCTCTGTTTGCATCCAATTTCCTCTTCTTATAAGGACACTAGTCATATTGGATTATGATTTGGCCTCAATCTTAACTAATAACAAATCCAAAAATCTTATTAACAAACAGGGTCACTGTTTGGGTTTGTTAAAGCTGAAAAAAATGGAATATACCAGAAAATGGGTTGACTTTTACAAGTTTACAGTTGTAAACTGTACAGTTATTTAACTTACAAGTTTACAGTTCTGAGGTCACAAAAAACATCCAAATCCAGGCAGCAACAGAATGATGCATGGACTCTGAAGACCAGACTACCAGTGAGCTTGGGCTCCTCTGTGTCAGATAGCAGGGCACAGGGTGACACCTGCAGGTCCTTCTCTTCTGGGTTTCATCACTTTCGGCTTCTGGCTTCAGTGGCTTCCTCTCTCAGCTTTTCTGGGGCTTTCTTCTTTGTGCTTATTCAAGCTTCTCTGTGTGGTTTATCCTCTTATAAAGAACTCCAGTAAGAGGATTAAGAGCCACCCTAGGGAAAGTCTCAACTGAAATAACCTAATCACAAGGTCCCACTTACAATAGGTTTATACCTACAGGAAATAGATTAAAAGAACATGATCTTTTCTGGGGTATATACAGCTTCAAACTACCACAGTCACATTCATGGAACTGGAGATTAGAATTTCAGCACATCTTTTCAGAGAACACAATTCAATCCATAACACCAAGGTAAGGTTTTTTCTCTAGAAAAGAGTTCATGAATTTTATGCCCAGTCCAGAGGCCAACTTCCCATGAAGGAAGAAGGGAGGAGATGGGTTAGAGCCCCCAGTCAGTAGCTAACTTTCAAGAAATCCTCTATTTTCAGCTCCAGCATGCCCTCTGCCTTTTAAATTTTTAAATTACAAAGGGGAATTCATTTTTTAAAATATTTTTATTGATAAAACTTACCATATAAACATACAAACATTTCATACATGGTGTACAGCCAGTGACTCACAATATCATCACATAGTTGTGTATCCATTCATCATCATAATCACTCTTTTGAACATTTGCATCATTCCAGAAAAAGAACAAAAAAAAAGAAAAAAAAACCTCATGCATACCATACCCCATACCCCTCTCTTTCATTGACAACTAGTATTCCATCCACTCTATTATTTGTTTACTTTTTTATCCATATTTTTTACTCATCTGTCCATACCATAGATAAAAGGACCATCAGACACAAGGTTTTCACAATCACACAGTCACATTGTGAAAGTTATATCATTATACAATCATCTTCCAGAAACAAGACTACTGGAACACATCAGGTACTTCCCTCTAGTCACTCCAATACACCATTAGCTAAAAAGGGAAATCTGTATAATGTGTAAGAATAGCCTCCAGGATAACCTCTCAACCCTCTTTAAAATCTCTCATTTTAACTTTATTTTGTCTCATTTCTCTCTTCCCCCTTTTGGTCAAGAAGGTTTTCTCAATCCCTGAATGCCGGATCCCAGCTCATTCCAGGATATCTTTCCAGGAAGTAATTCTTAAGGTACAAAGTTAAGAAAAAAAAATCAGGATACAAAACTGTATAAATAGTTTGAACTATATGAAAATATGCATAAAATAGCTAAAAGGAAATACATCACATTATTGAGTGGTTACAGTTTACCCTAAGTGGTAAAATAACATGTGATTGTCATGTCTCTTTATATGAAATTTTTGTTTATTTTCCAAAATTTCCACCAAGTATATACCCATCAATTTAAAATGTTAGGGGAAATCCTGTATTTTTAAAGAAACAGACATATCAGAATGCCAAAAACAAAGCACAGCGTTGCAAGTTGGCATTAGAGTAAAAGAGCATTACTGATTGTGGCTTTAAAAACTTTTAATTAAATATTTAATATATACATGTTAATAGTGAGGAAATATGAATAAGCTGTTAAGAAATATCCCATTGTTATATGAAATATTGAAATAGCCAGAATCCAGCTCAAAAATTATAACACTACTAAGAACTTTGAAGCTCTTAGTGAGCCATGCTTGATTCCATTCCCCAGTCACCTAATTTGATGTTTGTCACTGGGTTTTTGTTTGTTTTGACTTTTAAAAAGGTAAATTTATTAATTGCGAGTTTACAGTTCTAAGGGCATGAAAATGTCCAAATTAAATCAAGCCCATAAAAATGTCCAATCCAAGGCATCTAGGGAAAGATACCTTGTTTCAAGAACACTGATGACCTTCAGGGATTCTCTCCCAGCTGAAAAGGCACATGACATTATCTGCTAGCTTTCTCTCCAGGAATCTTCAATGGCTTCACTGGAGCTCTGTCCGTTCTGTTGGCTCTCTTGGTCCTGGTGGCTCTCATGGCTCTCATGACTCTCAAACTTTTTCCAAAATTGTTCCCTTTTAAAGTGCTCCAGTAAGCAACCTCACCTTGAATGGGTGGAGACACATCTCCATGGAAATCATCTAATCAAAAGTTACCACCCACAATTGGGTGGGTCACATCTCCATGGAAACAATAAGAAATCTCCCACTCTGAAATATTAAATGAGGATTAAAGGACATGGCTTTTCTGGGATACACACAGATTAAAACCAGCACAGCCTGTATTCTGAATTACCTTAATCCCGACCTGATCGACTTTGTTCTTAACTCTAAATACCAGGTAATACATATATAAAACTGCCTCGAAGAATCCAGAAATAGTAATTACAACTCTGGGCTAAATGAAGGCAACCACTTTTTTTTTTTTTTTTTTAACATTTTTCATTGTATGGTATAACATATATAAAAAGCAATAGTTTTCAAAGAACTTTTCAATAAGTGGTCACAGAACAGATCCCAGAGTTTGTCATGGGTTACCATATGATCCTCTCCTATTTTTCCTTCTAGCTGCTCAAGAATATAGGAGCTAGAGGGCTTAAATTTTTTTTATCATCACAATTGATTTTTTCCTTCTTTTTTGTGAAAAATAACATATATACAAAAAAGTTATAAATTTTAAAGCACAGCACAACAATTAGTTGTAGAACATATTTCAGAGTTTGACATGGGTTACAGTTTCACAATTTTAGATTTTTACTTCTAGCTGCTCTAAAATACTGGAGGCTAAAAGAGATCTCAATTTAATGATTCAGCATTCAGATTTAGTTGTTAAATCCTATCTTCTTTGTATAACTCCACCAGCTTGTTTGATCTTTCCATACCTCTTGTCATTGGCTTTTCATTAGAATCTTCTCACTGTTATGTATCTCTAAACAATCAATGCCCTCGCTTTGCAGCTATTTAATTTTACACAAATGAAATCACACTGTGTGTATTATTCTGCAGATTGTTTTTTTTTCACTCAGTATTTTGTTTGTGAGATCATCCACATTGATTTTCACTGCTCTATCATATATATTATGTGTTTCTAAACTTAGGTTGTGTCCAGATTTGTGTTATTACATTTTACTTCTTCTTTTCTAATTTTTATACCCCTAATTCTTTTTCTTGTAGAAATTTATTAGCTTTGTATCTCTCATACTGTGAAATGATGGTAGTGATACAGGGCATCCTTACCTTGTAGCTGCCTATTCATTTCCCCCCTCTTTACCTTGATTATTTTGTCGTGCTTTTTATGAATTTTTTTATTGACAAGTGATTTATTTTAATTCTTTCTTAATTATCAGTATAGATATTTAAAGCTTTAAAAAGCACTGCATTTATGGAATCCCATAGGTTCTAATAGAAATATTGCTAACAGTGTTAAGTTTGAGGAATTTTGTTTTATTTCCTCTTTGACCCAAGGATAGACTAAAAAACATTTTTTTTAATTTACAAGAGGTAAAAATTTTAATTTCTCTGATTCACTTGTTACTTTTTTGTTTAATTGCATTATGCTTTGAGAAAATTGTCAGTATCATTTCTATTTTTAATAATTTCTTGTGCTTTTTTTTCTGCATATCAGAATATGTTCAATGTTTCAGTTTGCTAAAGCTGCCAGAATGCAATATACTGGAAATAGGTTGGCTTTTGCAATGGAAAGTTATTAGCTTACAAATTGACAGATCTTAGGCAATGAAAATGTCCAAATTAGGGCATCAACAGGACAATACCTTCTCTGAAGAAACACTGCTGGCATCTGAGATACCTCTGTCACATGGGGCGGCACACGACTGGCATCTGCTGGTCCCAGGTTTCATTGCTTTCAGCACCTGGCTTCAGTGGCTTCCTCTGTTAGCATTTTTGGGGGCTTTTTCTCTGGGAGAGTTTCTTGGTTTCATCTCTCTGCTTCTTATGCGTTTCTTCTTCTTTTTTTTGTGAAAAATAACATATACACAAAAAAGCTATGAATTTCAAAGCATAGTGCCACAACTCGTTGCAGAACATATTCCAGAGCTTGGCATAGGCTACAATTTCACAATTTCTGGCCCTTACTTCTAGCTGCTCTAAAATACTGGAGACCAAAACAGACATCAACCCAATGATTCAGTACTCACATTCACCTGTCAAATCCCATCCTTTATGCACAGCTCCACCATCACCTTTGATCTTCCCATCCCTCTCTTTAGGGGTGTTTGGGCTATGGCAATTCTAAATTTTTCATATTGGAAGGGTCTGTCACTAATATGGGGTAGGAAGATGGAACTATATGATGTTCTGGAGAGGCTAGGCTAGATTTCAGAACTTATCTGGACCGGGAACCCAAGTGGAGGTTATAGGTTTCTGGAACGTTAAACTAGTGCTTGGAACATTTGTGAAATCTTTTATATTGCCCTAAATGTTCTTTAGGATTGGTTCGAATGGTCCTGGTTGGGGGTTGGCAGGTTATGATAGGTAGCAAGGTCTAACTGAAGCTTGTATAAGAGCAACCTCCAGAGTAGCCCCTTGACCCTATTTGAACTCTCTCTGCCACTGATACTTTATTAATTACACTTCTTTTCCCACTTTTGATCAGGATGGAATTGTTGATCCCAGTGCTAGGTTTGGATTCATCCCTGGGAGTCAACTCCCACGTTGCCAGGGAGACTTTCACACCTGGGTGTCATGTCCCACGTAGTGGGGAGGGCAATGATTTCACTTGCAGAGTTGAGCTTAGAGAGAGTGAGGCCACATCTGAGCAACAAAAGAGGTCTTCCAGAAGTAACTCTTATACATTCCTATAGGTAGTCTAAGCTTCTCCACCACCTACACAAGCTTCACAAGACTAAGTAAGCCTCATGATCGAGGGCATGGCCTATTGATTTGGGTGTCCCTAAAGTTTGACACAGTATCAGGAGATTCTCTGATGGTAAGGTTTAATACTTCCATATTTTTTTCCCATCCCTCATGGGACTTTGCCAATACTTTTTGTTTATCTGCTTAATATACTCTGGAATGTATTCAGGCATTATGATAATCTATATAGGATTAAAGGACTTCTTTCTTATTCTGTGCTCCCTGTGTTTCAATTGTTCAAATGAACTATACAGATAGGTTGTATTAGATTATGCACTACAGAAAATTTCAGTTCCAGACCAAATAAACCTTTCTTCCATTGATCTCAAAGAGTATGTGTGGTTCTAAAATATAAACATGTCTTCCTTTCCTCTATGTTCTGAATTACTTCAAGCCAAACCTGTTTGGCTTCATTCTTATCTCTAAATATCAGGTTATATATATATATAATAGTCTCTCAAAACCCAGAAATAATAATCAGCACTCTGGACTTAATGTGTCTGTTCTAAAAGTTTGCAATCTAGGCCCTTGTTCTCTTATAAGCATTTTTTAAAGGTGACTATGCCATTGTTTTTTTGAGTGTTTCTGGCTTATCTGTCTTACCAAATGTCCCATATGTCCATTCACATCATTGTGTGCCTCAAAACTTTGTTCTTTATTGTAGCAGCACAACCTTTGTTCATAAGTATGTACCATCATTCACCAATATATTTCTCCATCAGTGCATCCTTCAGTCACCTACATTCATTGGGCATCATGTAGAGGGCCCAAACTCCACAGTCCATCAACATTCTCAATTTTAGATAATTTCATTGTTCCTAAGAGAAAGAAAACCAGTAAACATACCTTCACCAAACAGGAAATCTAAAGTTCCTCTTAACTCTTGTCCCCCCCTTCATTATTTATGTCTGCTGTTGCTGTGGTAGTGCTGACAGTTTCCTTCTGAACATAGCTCATAACATGCAATAGTAGTTTCCCCCCAATCCCTGGACTTAAACACGCTTTATACAAGAATCATATCTTTGAAGTAATTCTTGTGAGAACTAATTCATATTTTTAGTGTGAGTCATTGGGACACATAGGTCTATCAACCCCTTTCAATCTTGTTCATCTTCAATATGGTAATATTACTGATAGACCCACTAGAGAACCATCTTTACTCCTATCTATTCTTTTATATTGGAGTTCAACCTCATTAGCTAACAGTTCATCCATCTCTAGCTTCCATGTATCTCTAAGTCCCCTATATTCTGTATTATAAGCCTCTGATTATACCTTCATACTGGTCATAAAAGTGGAATCATTCAGTATCCATACTTTTGTGTCTAGCTAACTTCACTCAGCATTATGTCCTCAAGGCTCATCCATCCAGTCTTGTGCTTCAGGATGTCATTTTTTGTCTTACTGCTGCATAATATTCCATCATATATATATACCACATTTTGTTGATCCATTCATCTGTTGATGGGCATTTGGTTTGTGACCATCTTTTGGCGATTGTGAATAATGCTGCTATGAATATCAGTGTGCAAATGTCTGTTTGTGTCTTTGATTTCAGCTCTTCTGTGTATATATCAAGACGTGATATTGCTGGGTCATAGGGCAACTGATATTTAGTTTCCTAAGGAACTGCCAGTCTTCCATAGTGGCTACACCATTATACATTCCCACCAGCAGTGCATAAGTGTCCCAGTTTCTCCACATCCTCTCCAACATGTATAGTTTCCTGTTTTTTTAATAGCAGCCATTCTTATAGGTATGAGGCAGTATCTCATTGTAGTCTTGATCTGCATTTCCTTTATAGACAATGAAAATGAGCATTTCTTCATGTGCTTTTGAGTCATCTGTATTTGCTCTTCCAAAAACTGCCTATTCAGATCTTTAGCCCATTTTATGATTGGGTTGTTTGTTCTTTTGTTTTTGAGTTATGTGATTTCTTTGTATGTACAGGAAATCAAACCTTTGTCTGATATGTGATTTCCAAATATTTTCTCCCATTTAATTGGCTGCCTCTCCACCTTCTTGACAGTCTTTTGAAGTGCAGAAGCATTTGGCTTTGACATGTTCCCAGTTATTTATTTTTTCTTTTGTTGCTTGTGCTTTGGATATAAAGTTTAGGAAGCTACCTCCTATTACTAGGTCTTGAAGATGTTTCCTTACATTTTCCTCTAGATGATTTATGGTGCTAGTTCTTATACTTAGGTGTTTGATCCACTTTGAATAGGTTGCATAATAGGGGTCCTCTTTCATTCTTTTGGCTGTTGGTATCCAGGTCTTCCATGCCCAATTATTGAAAAGACTGTGTTGTCCCAGTTCAGAGGACTTAGGGGCCCTGTCAAAAATCATGACCATAGATTTGGTGGTCTATTTTTGCACTCTTGATTTGATTCCATTGGTCAATGCTTCTATCTTCTTGCCAGTACTGTGCTGTTTTGATCACTGTGGCTTTATAATAGGTTTTAAAGTCAGGAAGTGTTAATCCCCCCACTTCGTTTTCTTTTTTAGGATGCTTTTAGCTATTCAGGGTCTCTTTCCCTTCCAGATGAATTTGGTAGTTAGCTTTTCCAAATCTTCAAAGTAGGTTGTTGGAATTTTGATTGGTATTTTGTTGAATATGTAGATAATTTGGGGAGAAGGTTGACATCTTAACTATATTTAGCCTTTCTATCCATGAGCAGGAAGTTTTTCCCCATTATATCCTCAGCTACTCTTCCTAGCCCTTTACTCTTCTCTTCTCCTTCTGGGATACCAGTGATTCTTATATTTGTGTGCTTTGCTTTGTCTATCATTTCCCTGAGTTCCGATTCAATTTTTTCCATCTTTTTTTGCCATTTGCTGTTTTGAGTCTTTGAAGTCAATTATCCTGTCATCTATATCACTTCTTCTTTCTTCTGTCTCTTCAAATCTGGTGTTGTGTGCCTCTATTATGTTTTTTATTTGGTCAACAGAGTCTTTAATTCTGGGATATCTGCTATTTTGCTATTTATTCTTTCAAATTCCTCTTTATGCTCTTCTACTGTCTTCTTGGTCTCCTTTATGTCATTTGCTATCCCACTTATTTTATTCAGTAGAGTTGTCCGAACATCTTTGATTAGTTGTTCCAACATTTGTGTCTCCTCTGGTGTTTTAATTTGGTCATTAGGCAGGGCTATATCTGTCTGCATTGTGATATGCTTAGTGATCTTCTGCTGTCTTCATGGCATGTAAATATCTTTATTGATTTAATTTGGGAGTTGATTTCTTTCAGTAGTCTAAGGCCTTGTGTTTGCTGGATGGTTGTAGAGCAGGAAGCAGGGCACAGGGTGGGACATTCAGTGAGGTGGTTTGTTATAAGGCAAGTATAGGTGCAGATTGGATTGTTATACTGATACTTGTGAATGTGGGTGCCCAGCAGCCAGGAAGAATGTGGCTGTGCGGGTGCACCAGTTTGGGGGGTATAACCCTGGTATGCACTGATCTAAGGCATGGGGCCCTTTGTGCACATGCATAGAACTGTGGCAGCAGGTCGACATTATGTCTTTGTGGATTGGAGGTGGATACAACCTGCACAGGTTGGAACTTTCTCAGAGCTGGGAAGTGTGGCTGAGGACTGTGTGCATGTGCAGTTCTAGGACTGCTGTAAAGTGCAGTTTCCAGAGCTGAATGATGTGGATGGGGGCTTGTGCATATACATGAGCCTGGGAGTGTGGTAAATGTATATGCAGGGCTTGGAGGGGAGGTGGAGTGAGGCTGTGTAAAACTATGGGCAGGGGGCAGGGGTAGCCTAGGTATGGAGGTCAGTGCCTGCAGTGTTTATGTACTGGCGACAGCGTGCAGAGAACAGGGAGGGGGGAGGTAGTGCTTGGGAGGCATGCAGGAGGGGTGGGTTGGACTGCACTTGGGGTGGGAGTGGGGGGTAGGTATGTGTACTGGGGGGTGGTGGGGTGGGGGCATCTGGAGTACTGGGAATGGTAGTGGGTGATGGGTTTCATGTGTGTGGGGTATGGGGTGAGTTGCTGGTCATGGGGCTATGCTGGTGAGGGTAGCGAGCCTAAGGAATGCGGCCTGACTTACTTCCCAGTCCAGAGCTCGATCTGTGTACCCCTGAGGGCTCTGTGGCTCCGTGCCTCCATGCCAGGCTCCAGCTTTCTGCCTCTCAGTTCCTCAGCCTCTGCAACCTGGGCTGCCCCATGTGATGGAGAAGGCTCTCCTAGGTCAGCTGCACTCCCAAATCACTGCCTCAGTCGCCCTCCTGTCCCTTCTCTAACTTTTCTGTGGAGCAGGGCTAATCTTGAGCTACTCTATTCTGCCATCTTCCCAGAAGTCAGTCCTTAACATCTTGTGACTAGCCTCAGGCGCCAGTGTGCTGGGCCCAGGAGGTATGCAGCAACAAGCTGTGTGCATCCTGTTGGGAGAGGCTAGGGACCATGTCCTGCCAACAGACATCAGTGATGCACAGAGCCTAGAATGATGTTTTATCCTCGGGGCTTGAGAAAGCAGCAGTCCCACCCTTTCCAAAGGAAAGCCTAGCCTTTTCATTACACTTTTTAGTCTGGCATCTGTCCTGTCTTTCTGCAATTCTATTCCTCTTGGCACCCTCTTTTTATTTCTATAAGGGTTTTCTTCCTCCAGTTACTTCCTTGTAGGGTATCTCACCCTGGTGAACCAAGTGGGATCAATCCAGAAAGGTCCTTCATTCAGTTAGGCAATCTAGCAATCAGACTCTGGGCTGAGTGTGTGCACCTCTTACCAACAGTTCTGATGTGGTGTCTTTTTTCCCTGGAGGCATTTTTGTATGAGGCACTCAGCTGCTTATATTCCACCCTGGGTCTCTGCAGAACTGGATGTGAGTTGAGTTCTAACTCACTGCTGTGAGTAGTTCTATATTCTGCATCAGCATCAGGAAGCACCCAGACCATGCTCCCTCTGTGTGACGCCAAAGCTGCATGGGATGAGTGAGGTATGGACTAGCATTTCTGGGAGGTAAATCCCCTACCTGTTTTTGGTGTGTTTTTCTATCTCTTTGATTCAGCATTTGTGGAATCTTTCTCCAATCTCTAACATCCTCCAGAGTTCTAAGCAAGTAGGATTTGTCCTTTTATTAGTTGTCCCTGTCCATATTTTTCTTTGTGCTTGCCCAATATAATTATCATATTTTAATTTCTGAATCACCTGGACTTAAGTGTGTTTCTTTAATCCAGAAAAGGGATTTTCTTTTTCTTTTTCAGGTTTTCTTTTGTCATCCTAATTCGAAATACTTCGTTTTAATAGTATGATATGGTATGTATAGCCCATTTTCATTTACTTATATAATAGGTGTGCTGCTCACAAATTTAGCTTATTATTCTATATTATGTTTTCTAAATTTGTAATTTAAAAAAGAAATTCCTCAGACAGATATGAGATAGAGAATGTCATTCAATGATAGAGGCAGAGATTAAACTGCTACAGCTGCAAAACAAGGAGTTCCAAGGATTGCCAGCAAACACCAGAAGCTTGAAGATGAAAGGAAGTGTTCTTCCTTTGAGATTTCAGATGGATCAGGCCCTGATGACACCTCAATTTCAGACTTCTAACCTCCACAACTGTAAGACAATAAATTTATGTTCTCTTAAGCCACTATTTTGTGGTACTTCATTACAGCAGCTTTAGGAAAATAAGACAGTGCCCACTGTAAACTGAAATATTAGAAGGCATGAGATATGACTGAAATTTTAGAAGGCATGAGATATGACTGAAATTTCATTTTATGATCACATCTTTCTTGGTTTATATGGTGGTGTGGAGCTGCGCACACCAGAAGAACATGTTCTTAAACCCAATCCATTCCTGTGGATATGAACCCATCATAAGTAGGACCTTTAGATGAGGTTACCTCCATCGAGGTGTGGCCCAACTCAATCAGGATGAGTCTTAATCCTATTGCTGAAGGCCTTATAGGGAAGGCCACTGAAAGAGAAAGACAGAGGGAGTGGCCAGAAGCAGAAATTCAGTGGAATCAGGAAGAGAAGAGGCCACCATGTGCATTGCCATGTGGCAGATGACCCAAGGACCAGGATCACCAACAGTCAGCCCCAGAAAGCAAGTTTTAACTTTTCCTAGCTTCCAAATTTTGAGCCAATAAATTCCCATTATCTCATGATTTCAGGCAACTTACAGTTCATAGAATCCCTAGGAATTCAGATGATGTCCCTTGCTTTAGACATTCACCTTAATTAGAATTACAAAAATTGCCAACTTCAGAGTCTCTCAGTAATAGAAAAATGAAACATAGTCAGCCATATGATAAGATATAAACAGCATAAACTAACTGTGCTTAATTAAATATATCTCTTTTTGATAGTCTCTTCAGCAGTAACATAGTTCACAGGAGAGATTTCAAATAGTGCTCTCTCATCTTCCCTCCTTTCTTCCCCCCTCCTCTCTTTTGTCTCCTCTTCTGGCATGTTCTATTGTTCCCCTCTTTCTTCTCCTCCTCTTTTTCACTCTCCCTTCTTCTTCTTCACTTCTGTTCTTCACTTTCTCCTCTCCCCAGAGTACTGGTAATTAGATTTTCTTGAGCAAACATAACCCACCTACTGGTTCTTTCAACAATTTCATGTTTAAGGACAAATTGAGAAATGGAAGAATCTGTCAAATATATTAATGGAAATAATTTTATGAGCTAATTTTAGTTACTGTGAAGACTTTGGTAAATTATGTACTAGGGAACTTTTTAAAAATCTGAATTTCGTTCCCAATTTTTAAAACAGATTAACGTAGATGATGTATTATTTTAATATCTTCTCTTATATTTAGAAACATAGCAATTATAACGTCTGACCCCTACTATAAGCACAACCAACTTGTCCTGCTCTATTTTCTTTTTCCCTATTCCAATTGCCTGGTGAACTGATTCTTAGACTCCTTCGCTGACACCTTTTCTTGTGCTCATTTCTCTGCCCCAAGTTCAGTCTTTGAAACTCTTATTACACTGCATGCATGACCCTGGGAAGCTTAACTTCTTCCACTTTTTCAATTCTCACCTTTACACAAAAAATTGCCAAATTTATGTTTCTAGCCTGAAATTCTCTCCTGAGCTGTAGACTCACATTTTCAAATACCTGCCTAGATGGCTTGCAGGTAAGTCAAGCTCATTATAGCAGCTCTTCTCTTTTCTTGGCTTTGTTAATATCATCTGACTTTTAAAGTTATATGATGCTGTTTAACATATCACCTCAAATTTAGTGACATAAAATGGAAACCATTTGATTATGCTCACAGATTCCAAGAGTCAGAAATAGGGCACAGCAGGAATAGCTTGTTTCTGCTCCACAGGCCTTGAGACTCAGTGAGAGGAATCAAATGGCTGGTGACTGGAATCATCTGGAAGTTTTTTCCTTGCATGTCTGTGCCTAGGCTGGGCTCAGCTTGAACTGTACACCACAGTGCCTATATATGACTCAGAACACATATTCTATTCAACAAGGCAGAAGCAGCCCTGTTTTGCTGGTACTTTCTACTGGTTACAGTGAGTTACTAAAGTCTGACCCAGACTCAAGAGGAAAGAAATTAGATGCCATCTCTCAATGGGAGAGTGTCAAGGAATATATATTAATCTTTAAAACAAACATATAGCCTTTCACAACCAAACTACAAAATAGATTTTAACTTTTACCTCCACCATTGCTTTAATTATTTCCTGATGAGTCTACTTTTTATTTTTTTAAACATAACAACATACAAACACAGATATTCTTACCATATGATCATTCCATTCTTGGCATATAATCAAAAACTCACAATTTCATCACCATCATCATTTCTTAGAACATTTGCATCAATTCAGAAAAAGAAATAAGAAGAAAAAAGAAAAAAAATCATCCATACAATACCCCTTACCCCTCCCTCTCATTGACTGCTAATATTTCCATCTATCCAATATATTTTAGCCTTTGTTTCCCTATTTTTTTCTATACCCCTCACCACTCCCTTTTATTGTTCACTAGCATTTCAGTCTACTAAATTTATTTTAACATTTGTTCCCCCTATTATTTATCTATTTTTAATCCATATGTTTTACTTATCTGTCCATACTGTAGATAAAAGGAGCATCAGACACAAGATTTTCACAATCACACAGTCACATTGCGAAAGCTGTATCATTATACAATCATCTTTAAGAAACATGGCTACTGGAACACAGCTGTACATTTTCAGTCACTTCCCTCCAGCCTCTCCAATATACCTTAACTAAAAAGATGATATCTATATAATGCATAAGAATAACCTCCAGGATATCCTCTCGACTCTGTTTGAAATCTCTCAGCCATTTACACTTTATTTTGTCTCATTTCTCTCTTCCCCCTTTTGGTCGAGAAAGTTTTCTCAGTCCCTTGATCCTGAATCCCAACTCATTCTAGGACTTCTGTCCCACATTGCAAGGAAGATTTACACCCCTGAGAATCATGTCCCACACAGAGAGTGGGAGGGCAGTGAGTTTGCTTGTCACATCGGTTGAGAGAAAGAGGCTACATCTGAGCAACAGAAGAGATTCTCTGGGGTTGACTCAGGGCTAATTTTAAGTAGGCTTAGCTTATCCTTTGTGGAGATAAGTTTCATACGAACAAGCCCCAAGTTTGAGGGCTTGGCCTATTGCTTTGGTTGTACCCACTGCTTGTGAGAATATTAGGAATTCTCCACATGGGGAAGTTGAATTTTCCCCCTTTCTCGCCATTCCCCCAAGGGGACTTTGCAAATACATTTTTATTCACTGTTCAAATCACTCTTGGATTTATTGGGCCATCACTCTGGACAAATCTACAAAATCTCATGCCCTACTCAAAGTCCCATGTACTTATGGTGTTCAATTAAACTGTCCACATAAGTTATATTAGGAAATGTTCTAGTCAAAATATAAATTTTGCTCCAAATAAACATATTTTACTTTAGTCACACACATAAATTAAAGTTTTAAAATACGAATTCCCATCTATTTTCAACACCCTGCAATATTGACATTCCTTCTTCCTCAGGCAAAAACATTTTTTTAATTTGTACAGTTAGTCACTATCATGTGACTCTAGGCCTTCCTAGATTATACCATCTCAGTCTTTATCATCTATTTTTCCTTCTGATCTTATTTGTGCCCCTAGCCCTCCTCCCTCTATCATTCTCACATTCAGCTTCATTCAGTGTACTAACATTATTGTATTACAGTTAGGTACTAATGTGCTATCCATTTCTGCATTTTTACAATCAGTTCTGTTGCACAATCTGTATCTCTTCAGCTGCAATTACCCAATATCTACCCTATTTCTATCTCCTGAGGGTCTTTGTTCTTAAGTGAAATTTTCAAAGTTCACTCACTAATGTTAGTTCCTATCAGTGAGAGCATAGAGTATTTATCCTTTTGTTTCTGGCTAATCTCACTCAGCATAATGTCCTCAAGGTCCGTCCATGTGTTACATACTTCATAACTTTATTTTGTCTTACAGCTGCATAATATTCCATCATATGTATATACCACAGCTTGTTTAGCCACTCATTTGTTGATGGACATTTTGGTTGTTTCCATCTCTTGGCAATTGTTAATAATTGGTGTGCAAATGTCTATTTGTGTCCTTGCCCTCATGTCCTCTGAGTAGATACCTAGCAAGGGTATTACTGGATCATATGGCAATTCTATACTTAGTTTCCTGAGGAACTGCCAAACTGCCTTCCACAGTGGTTGTACCATTTCACATTCCCACCAACAGTGAATAAGTGTACCTCTTTCTCCACATCCTCTTCAGCACTTGTCATTTTCTGTTTTATTGATAATGGCCATTGGTGGGTTTGAGATATTTCATTGTGGTTTTGAGTTGCATTTCCCTAATAGCTAGGGAAGTTGAGCATTTTTCATGTGCCTTTTGGTTATTTGTATTTCCTCTTCTGAGAAGTGTCTGTTCATGTCTTTTGCTCATTTTGCAATTGGGTTGTTTGTCTTTTTGTTGTTGAGTTGAACAATCCCTTCATGTATTCTGGATAGTAGACCCTTATCTGATAAATCATTTCCAAATGTTGTCTCTGATTGTGTAGGCTATCTTTTTCCTTTCTTGACAAAGTTGTTTGATTCACAACAGTGTTTAGTTTTGAGGAGTTCCCATTTATTTATTTATTTCTTCAATGTTTGTGCTTTGGGTGTAAAATCTAGGAATTTTTCCCTCCTATTATGAGATTTATAAGATATTTCCCTACATTTTCTTCTAAAGGTTTTATGATCTTAGATCTAATGTTTAGGTCTTTGATCCATTTTGCATTAATTTTTGTATAGGATGTGAGATATGGATCCTCTTTCATTCTTTTGCATGTGGATAACCAGTTCTCTAGACACTATTTATTGAAGAGACTGTTCTGTCCCAGGTGAGTTGGCTTGACTGCCTTATCAATGATCAATTTTCCATAAATGAGAGGGTCTATATCTGAACACTCTATTCAATTCCATTGGTCAGTGTATCTATCTTTATGCCAGTACCATGCTGTTTTGACCACTGCAGCGTCATAATATGCTTTAAAGTCAGGTAGTGTGAGACCTCTGACTTCATTTTTCTTTCTCAGGATATTTTTAGCTATTTGTGGGTACTCTGCCCTTCCAGATGAATTTGGTCATTGGTTTTACTATTTCTGAAAAGTAAGTTTTGGGGATTTTAATTGGTATTGCATTGAATCTATAAATCAATTTGGGTGTAATTGATATCTTAGCTATATTTAGTCTTCCAATTCATGAACACGATATGCCCTTCCATTTATTTAGGTCTTCTGTGATTTCTTTTAGCAATTTCTATAGTTTTCTTTGTATAGGTCTTATGTATCCTTAGTTAAGTTTATTCCTAAATATTTTATTCTTTTGGTTGCAATTGTAAATGGAATTTTTTTCTTGATTTTCCACTCAGATTGCTCATTACTAGTATACGGAAACACTATAGATTTTTGAGTGTTCATCTTATAACCTGCCACTTTGCTGTACTCATTGCAAATCTACTTTTGAAATCTCTTGACTTCTTTTAGTCTCACACTCTCTCTCACCTGAACTTTTGCAATATTCTACCTATCACTCTACTTCCAATGTTTCCCTTCAGAATTATTCCCCAATTCTCATTGTCATTACCCTGCTCAAATATGCTAAAAAAGATTCTAAGCTCAGCCTGACATTGAAAGCAATCCACCATTTGACCTCTACTTCTCTTTGCAGCCTTATCTTTCCCTACATTCCTCTCATGCAGCCCGTTCTCCAGCTATCTTCTATTTGCCATTTTTTGAAACGTTCCCTGAACTCTGGCCCATCTGGCCTTTGTTCACGCTATTATTATCTCTGCTTGGAGTCTCATGTGCTTGACCATTCTTCTATGTCCAATTCAAATCTCCTCCAAGAAATTTCCCTTGGAATCAATCTCTTCCACCCCTTCAGCACATTTTACTTTTAGTATTGCTCTCATCACAGTCTATTCACATAATCCTTCAATGTGCACTCTACTTAATAAAAATACTAAGATGGATCTTTCCTTATATTATTTGTAATGCCTACTGTCTTTATACGTTTAGAATGATGTGAATTTCCCAACACTGTTTGGCAAAATATTGTGGTATTTCCCTTAGTATTGTTTGACTCTCTATATAACTATGCCTTCTTGTGAAGACAGAAGTTCCAGCTGACATCTCCTAAAAAACCATTTAGAAATTGTTTTCAAAGCTATTTTGCATTATCCCTGCCACACGTATTAATTATGTATTTGAAATCTCACATTTTATAACTTGGTCCTTCTTGCCAAAGAAATACATATGTAAAATTCCAATTTCATAATAAAATATCATATTTTAATTGGTGAAGCTTAGACATTTGTAAATGATTTGACTAAATTTCTTTGTGTTGTTACCTGAAACCAAGTCATAGATCACACAAGATAAAATCTCACAGACCTGTTTCTAAAGGTGTTTTTATACAGAGCAAGGTAACTAAGAAGCATTCCATCTTTCAATCAATGTAGTATTGTTAAACAATTCAAACTAAACAAGTTAAACTTGTTCAATCAGTGTTTTTAAAAATTGTATTAATCCTCCGCACATTCCAAACATGTTTGAACATAAAACATGGCACACTCTAACTCATCATGGTTTCACAAGTTCACACAAATACAGCCATTTAAAAAAGCAAATTGGCTTAGTGACTTAATGCTGCAACAAGAACTCTGTCATGGATGCTTCTGTTTATGAAATGGTTGGGGGATTTTTTAACTAAATTTCACACGTAAAGTTGTGTCCAGTTGAACGCCTCTATCATTTAACAGCAAGTGAAAAATATATTTATGAATTCAAGTCTTCATAGTGATTCATTCATGCTGAAGTTCATTTTCCAGTTTGGTAAGGCAGCCAGCCAGCCAGAGTCAGTGTGGGGAGTCCTTGGTTCCAGGGCGAGGCTTTTAAAATAAGTTCCACTATTGCTGCTTGACATCTACCCGATAGTATATGCAAATTCAGCCCCAATTTAGTAATTTCTTGCAACTCAAGCCATAGTTTTCACTATTTAAAATACTTAATTCAAGGCCACAGTGGCTCAGTTGCAGGGTTCTTAACTGCCATGCCGGAGACCCAGGTTCATTTCCTGGTGCCTGCCCATGCGGGACAGGGGTGGGGAGCCTTAATTCAGTAGATATTCTCAAGGAACATTTTAATTTTAACAATCTGCATCGATACATGTTAACTCACTAATTTCTGCTGAAAGTGATTTTTAGCCATTAAAGTACACTTGACTTTATATGCTATCTGTCTAACATGAGAGTGGTACGTTAAAAATGTAAATATTGAGACTTCCGGAGAAGATGGCGGCTTAGTAAGACGCGCAGATCTTAGTTTCTTCCCCAGGACATCTACTAGGGGAGTAGAAACGATACAGAAAGCGCCCAAAGCCACAACAGAGATAAAAAAGACAGCGTACCCCATCCTGGAATGGCTGGCTGGCTGAGAGTAGCAGCTCGGGTGAGACCACTGAGGCGCACGGGCCTCACCGGGCGGGGCGGCAAGCGGCCGGAGTCACTCCCTTCCCCTTTCCTGGGCCAGCTGGGAGAATTGGAGAGGTGGCCCCCTGAAACCGTGGCGGCTGGTGCCCACACCACGCGCGGCCACCCGGACCAACTGAGAGAATTGGATCGGAAATCCCCAGGCCGTGGAGAACGGTGACGGGTGGGGGAGGCCCCTTCCAAACCCGTGACTCCCCGGGAACGTGCACTCTCCTGGGCGGGCCGCTGCCGCTGGCGCCCTCCCTCCACGCTTGTCGCCCCAGGCCGACTAGGAAATTCGGACGGGCTCGTTCCCGGGCTGCAGCGGCCAGCAACCCACCCTGCGTTCGGACCCCGGGCCGGCTCAAGCGGCTTCAGCTAGCGAACCTCCCGGACAGCGAGAGTTTTCCAAAGTTAAGGGTCCCACAGCACCTTTTACTGGTGGGACCCGCAGACAAACGTGTGCCATGAGCGCCACCTACTGGGCAGGATAAGAAAAACAGAACCCAGAGATTTCACAGAAAAATCTCCCAAACTTTTGGATCCAATACCCAGGGAAATCTGTCTAAATGCGCAGACGCCAACAGAAGATGACGGATCACGCTCAAATAATTGAAAATATGGCCCAGTCAAAGGAACAAACCAATAGTTCAAATGAGATACAGGAGCTGAGACAACTAATGCGGAATATACGAACAGAAATGGAAAACCTCTTCAAAAATGAAATCGATAAATTGAGGGAGGACATGAAGAAGACATGGGCTGAACATAAAGAAGAAATAGAAAAACTGAAAAAACAAATCACAGAACTTATGGAAGTGAAGGACAAAGTAGAAAAGATAGAAAAAACAATGGATACCTAAATGATAGATTCAAAGAGACAGAAGATAGAATTAGTGATTTGGAGGATGGAACATCTGAATTCCAAAAAGAAACAGAAACTATCGGGAAAAGAATGGAAAAATTTGAACAGGGTATCAGGGAACTCAAGGACAATATGAAGCGCACAACTATACGTGTGGTGGGTGTCCCAGAAGGAGAAGAGAAGGCAAAAGGAGGAGAAAAACTAATTTTCACTGAAAATTTCCCAACTCTTATGAAAGACCTAAAATTACAGATCCAAGAAGTGCAGTGCACCCCAAAGAGATTAGACCCAAATAGGCGTTCTCCAAGACACTTACTAGTTAGAATGTCAGAGGTCAAAGGGAAAGAGAGGATCTTGAAAGCAGCAAGAGAAAAACAATCCATCACATACAAGGGAAACCCAATAAGACTGTGTGTAGATTTCTCAGCAGAAACCATGGAGGCTAGAAGACAGTGGGATGATATATTTAAATTACTAAAAGAGAAAAACTGCCGACCAAGACTCCTATATCCAGCAAAATTGTCCTTCAAAAATGAGGGAGAAATTAAAACATTCTCAGACAAAAAGTCACTGAGAGAATTTGTGACCAAGAGACCAGCTCTGTAAGAAATACTAAAGGGAGCACTAGAGTCAGAACCGAAAAGACAGAAGAGAGAGGTATGGAGAAGAGTGTAGAAAGAAGGAAAGTCAGATATGATATATATAATACAAAAGGCAAAATGGCAGAGGAAAATATTATCCAAACAGTAATAACACTAAATGTTAATGGACTGAATTCCCCAATCAAAAGACATAGAATGGCAGAATGGATTAAAAAACAGGATCCTTCTATATGCTGTCTACAGGAAACACATCTTAGACCCAAAGATAAACATAGGTTGAAAGTGAAAGGTTGGGAAAAGATATTTCATGCAAAAAACAACCAGAAAAGAGCAGGAGTGGCTATACTAATATCCAACAAGTTAGACTTCAAATGTAAAACAGTTAAAAGAGACAAAGAAGGACACTATATACTAATAAAAGGAACAATTAAACAAGAAGACATAACAATCATAAATATTTACGCACCGAACCAGAATGCCCCAAAATACGTGAGGAATACACTGCAAACACTGAAAAGGGAAATAGACACAAATACCATAATAGTTGGAGACTTCAATTCCCCACTCTCATCAATGGACAGAACATCTAGACAGAGGATCAATAAAGAAATAGAGAATTTGAATATTACTATAAAGGAGCTAGACTTACCAGACATTTATAGGACATTAAATCCCACAACAGCAGGATACACCTTTTTCTCAAGTGCTCATGGATCATTCTCAAAGATAGACCATATGCTGGGTCACAAAGCAAGTCTTAACAAATTTAAAAAGATTGAAATCATACACAACACTTTCTCGGATCATAAAGGAATGAAGTTGGAAATCAATAATAGGCGGAATGCCAGAAAATTCACAAATACCTAGAGGCTCAACAAAACACTCTTAAACAACGAGTGGGTCAAAGAAGAAATTGCAAGAGAAATTAGTAAATACCTCGAGGCAAATGAAAATGAAAACACAACATATCAAAACTTATGGGATGCAGCAAAGGCAGTGCTAAGGGGGAAATTTATTGCCCTAATGCCTATATCAGAAAAGAAGAAAAGGCAAAAATGCAGGAATTAACTGTCCACTTGGAAGAACTGGAGAAAGAACAGCAAACTAATCCCAAAGCAAGCAAAAGGAAAGAAATAACAAAGATCAGAGCAGAAATAAATGAAATTGAAAATATGAAAACAGTAGAGAAAATCAATAAGACCAGAAGTTGGTTCTATGAGAAAATCAATAAGATTGATGGGCCCTTAGCAAGATTGACAAAAAGAAGAAGAGAGAGGATGCAAATAAATGAGATCAGAAATGGAAGAGGAGGCATAACTACTGACCTCACAGAAATAAAGGAGGTAATAACAGGATACTATGAACAACTTTACGCTAATAAATACAACAATTTAGATGAAATGGACGGGTTCCTGGAAAGACATGAACAACCAACTTTGACTCAAGAAGACATAGATGTCAAAAACAAATCACAGGTAAAGAAATTGAATTAGTCATTCAAAAGCTTCCTAAAAAGAAAAGTCCAGGACCAGATGGCTTCACATGTGAATTCTACCAAACGTTCCAGAAAGAATTAGTACCAATTCTCCTCAAACTCTTCAAAAAAATCGAAGTGGAGGGAAAACTGCCTAATTCATTCTATGAAGCCAACATCACCCTCATACCCAAACCAGGCAAAGATATTACAAAAAAAGAAAACTACAGACCAATCTCTCTAATGAATATAGATGCAAAAATCCTCAATAAAATTCTAGCAAATCGTATCCAACAACACATTAAAAGAATTATACATCATGACCAAGTAGGATTCATCCCAGCTATGCAAGGATGGTTCAACATAAGAAAATCAATTAATGTAATACACCATATCAACAAATCAAAGCAGAAAAATCACATGATCATCTCAATTGATGCAGAGAAGGCATTTGACAAGATTCAACATCCTTTCCTGTTGAAAACACTTCAAAAGATAGGAATACAAGGGAAATTCCTTAAAATGATAGAGGGAATATATGAAAAACCCACAGCTAATATCATCCTCAATGGGGAAAAATTGAAAACTTTCCCCCTAAGATCAGGAACAAGACAAGGATGTCCACTATCACCACTATTATTCAACATTGTGTTGGAGGTTCTAGCCAGAGCAATTAGACAAGAAAAAGAAATACAAGGCATCAAAATTGGAAAGGAAGAAGTAAAACTATCACTGTTTGCAGACGATATGATGCTATACGTCGAAAACCCAGAAAAATCCACAACAAAACTACTAGAGCTAATAAATGAGTACAGCAAAGTAGCAGGTTACAAGATCAACATTCAAAAATCTGTAGCATTTCTATACACTAGTAATGAACAAGCTGAGGCGGAAATCAAGAAACGAATCCCATTTACAATTGCAACTAAAAGAATAAAATACCTAGGAATAAATTTAACTAAAGAGACAAAAAACCTATATAAAGAAAACTACAAAAAAACTGCTAAAAGAAATCACAGAAGACCTAAATAGATGGAAGGGCATACCGTGTTCATGGATTGGAAGACTAAATAGAGTTAAGATGTCAATCCTACCTAAATTGATTTACAGATTCAATGCAATACCAATCAAAATCCCAACAACTTATTTTTCAGAAATAGAAAAGCCAATAAGCAAATTTATCTGGAAGGGCAGGGTTCCCCGAATTGCTAAAAACATCTTGAGGAAAAAAAACGAAGCTGGAGGTCTCGCGCTGCCTGACCTTAAGGCATATTATGAAGCCACAGTGGTCAAAACAGCATGGTATGGGCATAAAGATAGATATATCGACCAATGGAATCGAATAGAGTGCTCAGATATAGACCCTCTCATCTATGGACATTTGATCTTTGATAAGGCAGTCAAGCCAACTCACCTGGGACAGAGCAGTCTCTTCAATAAATGGTGCCTAGAGAACTGGATATCCATATGCAAAAGAATGAAAGAAGACCCATCTCTCACACCCTATACAAAAGTTAACTCAAAATGGATCAAAGATCTAAACATTAGGTCTAAGACCATAAAACAGTTAGAGGAAAATGTTGGGAGATATCTTATGGATCTTACTACTGGAGGCGGTTTTATGGACCTTAAACCTAAAGCAAGAGCACTGAAGAAGGAAATAAATAAATGGGAACTCCTCAAAATTAAACACTTTTGTGCATCAAAGAACTTCATCAAGAAAGTAGAAAGACAGCCTTCACAATGGGAGACAATATTTGGAAATGATATATCAGATAAAGGTCTAGTATCCAGAATTTATAAAGAGATTGTTCATCTCAACAACAAAAAGACAGCCAACCCAATTACAAAATGGGAAAAAGACTTGAACAGACACCTCTCAGAAGAGGAAATACGGATGGCCAAGAGGCACATGAAGAGATGCTCAATGTCCCTGGCCATTAGAGAAATGCAAATCAAAACCACAATGAGATATCATCTCACACCCACCAGAATGGCCATTATCAACAAAACAGAAAATGACAAGTGCTGGAGAGGATGCGGAGAAAGAGGCACACTTATCCACTGTTGGTGGGAATGTCAAAGGGTGCAACCACTGTGGAAGGCAGTTTGGCGGTTCCTCAAAAAGCTGAATATAGAATTGCCATACGACCCAGCAATACCATTGCTGGGAATATACTCAAAGGACTTAAGGGCAAAGACACAAACGGACATTTGCACACCAATGTTTATAGCAGCGTTATTTACAATTGCAAAGAGATGGAAACAGCCGAAATCTCCATCAACAGAAGAGTGGCTAAACAAACTGTGGTATATACATACGATGGAATACTATGCAGCTTTAAGACAGGATAAACTTATGAAGCATGTAATAACATGGATGGACCTAGAGAACATTATGCTGAGTGAGTCTAGCCAAAAACTAAAGGACAAATACTGTATGGTCCCACTGATGTGAACAGACATTTGAGAATAAATTTGGAATATGTCCTTGATATCAGAGTCCAGCAGGAGGTAGAAACAGGGTAAGATAATGGCCAATTGGAGTTGAAGGGATACAGACGGTGTAACAGGACTAGATACAAAAACTCAAAAATGGACAGCACAATAATACCTAATTGTAAAGTAATCAGGTTAAAACACTGAATGAAGCTGCATCTGAGCTATAGGTTTTTGTTTTGTTTTGTTTTGTTTTGTTTTGATTTTACTATTATTACTTTTATTTTTTTTCTCTATATTAACATTCTATATCTTTTTTGGTTATGTTGCTAGTTCTTCTAAACCAATGCAAATGTACTAAGAAATGATGATCATGCATCTATGTGATGATGTTAAGAATTACTGATTGCATATGTAGAATGGTATGATCTCTAAATGTTGGGTTAATTTCTTTTTTTCCATTAATTAAAAAAAAAAAAGGGAACGGGTAATTGGAGCTGAAGGGATACAGACTGTACAATGGGACTGGATATAAAAACTCAGAAATGGACAGCACAATACTACCCAATTGTAATGCAATTATGTTAAAACACTGAATGAAGCTGCATGTGAGGTATAGGTTTTTTGTGTTTTTTTCTTTCTATTATTGTTTTAATTCTTATTCTGTTGTCTTTTTATTTCTTTTTCTAAATCGATGCAAATGTACTAAGAAATGATGAATATGCAACCATGTGATGTTATTAAGAATTACTGATTGTACATGTAGATTGGAATGATTTCTAATTGTTTTGTTAATTCTTTTTTTAATTAATAAAAAAAAATGTAAATATTTACAGGAAATGAAGTATAAGGACCTACTTTTCATTTTCACCATTTTAGTAATGTGAGAGAGATAGGGTATCTCCCTTGTAACAGCACCCTAGGGGTAGATGATGTTATCTCCATTTAACGTATGAGGAAACTGATAGAGAAGTTTAACAACTTGTTCATCATCACTCAACTAATAAATGCTAGAGCAAGAACTAGAGGGCAAATTCTAGGAGGAGGGGCAGGTCAGAAAGGACTTTCCCAAGTCAGTCTTTCCTGGACAAAGCAGGGTCATGGACCCATGAAGGGGATGCTCCAGTGTGCCCTGGGGAGGTGATTGGAAAAGGCACTAAGAATTTCCCTGTTGGCTTTTCTGGTTCCCAGAAAAGCTGAGCTCTTCTGGCCTGCCCAACAAATACAGCCCTTCAACTAACTGTCTCCCACAGCCCTAAGGAAGCATGGTGTCTATTTCTCTACTGCCACCACCTCAGTCCAGGGAACGAGGAAACAATGGCCACCACTGCCCTTGTCTAAGGGTGTTGAAACAGTGGCTGCCCAGGGATCTGAATTTGGTAGTAAAAAGAAGTGATAAGTGCTTGGCCATATCCCACCCTGTTCTTGAGGAAGAGGATTTTATATTCCTTTCTGACAGCAGCAGGTAGCCAGGGGCTGGATCCCGAGGCAACCCCCTGGGAGAGTGGGGGATGGGCACCAGCTGCCACCATGCAGACAGAACTACTCATAGTTCTTCACCAGTTCCTCAGCCTCTTCCTCTCCCTCTTCCCTGCATATTATACAGTGTTTTCCTGTCCTGTGAAGCCTTAGAACAGTTGTTTCAGACAATTCCTGCCTGTTTACTAGCTGTTTCAAAGTGAGTCCTAAGGCTTCCTACTCTGCCATCTTTCCTGGAAGTCAATGTATTTATTTTTTGATTCAGAAATTCTAACTTCTCAAAATTAACCCTAAGGAAAGAAATGATTACACAGGTAAAAGGATATTCATTTAAGTGTTATGATACTGTCTTCTGAAATTGGTATTAACAGAAACCTCCATCAGCTGGTGAAGGGATAAACAAACTGAGATACAGGCATACTGTGCAGCAATAAGAAATAGACTACTCATACCAAATGGATAGATTTCAAATGCATTATGGTAAGTGAGAAGCCAGACTCAAAAAGTTACATACTATATGATTCTATTTATATGATTCTGGAAAAAGTCTGACTATAGGGACAGAAAACAGGAAAACCTTGTCAATGGCTGCCAAGGTTTGGGAGTGGGGGAAGGGAAGGATTTTTTTTTTAAATATTTTTACTAATAAATCTTAACATACAAACATTCTTGACATAAAAAACTAACAAAACAAACATTCTTAACATGCCAACATTTATACATGGTGTATATAATCAGTGGCTCACAATATCATCACATAGTCGTATATTCATCACCATGATCATTGTTTTTTAGAACATTTGCATCACTCCAGACAAAGAAATAATAAGAAAAAAGAAACAACTCATATATATCATACCCCTTACCCGTCCCTCTCATTGACCACTGGTATTTCCATCTACCCAATTTATTTTAACCTTCCTCCCCACTATTACCTATTTTTTATCCATATTTTTTACTCATCTGTCCATACCCTAGATAAAAAGAGCATTAAACACAAGCTTTACACAATCACACAGTCACACTGTAAAAGCTATATCATTATACAATCATCTTCCAGAAACAAGGGTACTGGAATACAGCTCCACAGTTTCAGGCACTTTCCTCAAGCCACTCCAATACACCACAAACTAAAAAGGAATATACATATAATGCAAAAGAGTAACCTCCAGGAAAATCTCTCGACTCTGTTTGAGATCTCTCAACCACTGACATTTTATTTTTTCTCATTTCTCTCTTCCCCCTTTTGGTCAATAAGGTTTTCACAATCCCTTCATGCTGGTTCCTGGCTCATCCCGGGATTTATGTCCCATATTGCCAGGGAGATTTATACCCCTGGGAGTCATGTACCACATAGGGGAATGGGCAGTGAGTTCACTTGCCACATGGGCTTAGACAGGCCACATCTGAGCAACAAAACAGGTTCTCTGAGAGTGATTCTTAGGCCTAATTTTAAGTAGGCTTAGCCTATCCTTTGCAGGAATAAGTTTCATAGGGACAAATCCCAAAATTGATGACTCAGCCTCTTGATTTGGTTGTCTCCACTGCTTGTGAGAATATCAGAAATTCTCCAGATGGGGAGGTTGAATATTTCTTCCTTTCTCCCCAGTCCCCCAAGGGTATCTTTCAAATACTTCTTTATTCACTGCCCAAATTATTCTGGGATACATAGGGGCACCATACTAACCTGGCAAACCAACAGTCTCACACCCTATTCAAGATACTATGTACTTAGGCTGACCATATAAGTGAAATTAGGAAATACACTACCTAAAACATAAATTTTGCACCAAGTAAACATCTCTCCCTTTGGCCTCACACAGAAGCTGAAGTTTTAAAATATGGATGATATCATCCTTTACCCTGTATTCTGTTTTACCTCTGTCCTATCCAAATCAGCCTTATTCATTTCTCTACTTGAAGTCATATCCCTTTTTCAACTTTCTAAACAGTTCCTGTATGCGTTACTGCTGTTGGAAAGGAAGGACTGGCCACAATGGGCAAGAAGGAACTTTGGGGACTGATGAAATGTTCTATATATTGATTGCAATGGTGGTTACATGACTCTATGCATTTGGTCAATATTTACAGAAAGCATATGTAAAAAGGGTAATTTTTAGTCTATGAAATTATATCTCATTAAATCTGACTTTACTTTTTTTAAGTGTTATGATAGTGAAAAATTGGAAATGAACTAAAAGCCCAAAATTAGTCACATTCTAAGTAAATTAGGTAAAATGAAATGCTATAAAATCATTAAAATGGCATTTATTTTTCATATTAATAGACCTATATAGCATTAATTTAAAACACTGAGTATGTCTAGTATGAAGACATACATAGTAGACATATCTGGAAAGATGCATATTTAAAAGTGTTAATAGGAGCTGTCTCTTACTGGTGAGACTGGCTAATTTTTTCTTTTTCTTTCTACTCTGCACTCTTTCTTTTTGAAAATTTTTCTATCACTTGAACTTTTTTTTTTCTTTTAAATAGTAGCATGCCAGGCTGGAGGTAGTGGTTTGGTGGATAGGAACTAGTGGTTAGAAATTTGATTCAAAGTATTCCTATCCCTCTCCCCTCCCAATCACACACCACTCCTTATTACTACTAATAAGCATGTGCAAGACGCAGTTCAGTGCTCAGGCCTTTGGAGGTGGGCCTCTAGTGGACTCAGAATAGATGTCAGTAATAATTTGCAAGAATAATTCACTTTGAATAACAGTAGAATGATCTATTTTCCAAGTTATACAACTACCATTTTTCATCCAGATATATTGCCTATTTCATAATAAAAATACATACTTACTGAAAAGTATAAAAAACTAAGATGCACAGAAATATGTTCAAGTATCATCTTAATCTGGTGCCCAGCCCCCAATAGCCTTCAACAAAACTAAGTAGGCTACAAGATCTAGTACTTTTTAATTTAAAAGGTAAACCGAGGTGTATTTTAACACTCGCTTCTATGTTTCTATATTATGCTTAAATGCTTTACATTCAATTCACTACAATAACATTCCCCAATTTTAAATATCAAGTTTGATGAGTTTTGGGAAATGTATACAGTGCTGTAACCACTATCACAATGCAAGATATAGAACATTTCCAACACCTCAGAGTTCTTTTGTGCCCTTTCACAGTTAATTCCATTTCTCTACCCCCGGCCTCTGGCAACTACTGATCTGTTTTCTGTCATTAAAGTCCTGCCTATCCTAGGTTTTCATATAACGGAGTTATATTGTAGCTCTGGTTTTATGTCTGGCTGCTTTCACTTGGCATTTTGCTATTCATCCATGTTGTTGTATTTATCAATACTTTTTTCCTTTTTACTGTTGAGTAGTATTCTAATATATGGAAATACCACATATGTCACCTGCTGATGGCTTTTTTTCTAATTTTGGGTTATCATGAAAATTCAAGTACAAAACATATGTTTTTATTTTTCTTGAGTATACACCTAAGAATGAGGAACTACAGTTTTAGTACTAATAAATATTGTGCCTTCCCTTCATCAATTATCCTGACAAAAAGAAGAATACAAATATTTCTTACATAGCTTTACTTCATAATAAATTTATTAGTGGATCTGTTGTAAAATATTTGAGGAAGTACAATGAGCTTCATAAATTTCCCTAAAAGGCCACACTCAATCAGACATTGAACATATTCCAGGAAAGTGCATAATAATCTGCAAGAGATACTAGTCCTCAGAAACACCAATATTTTATGACTCAAAGTAATATATCCACATTATTTTAGGAACAAAGAAGCTATACATAAACATTTCTGTTGTTTCTCTTATGAACAAAGGTAAGCATTGTAAAATTTGAAAAAGATCAATTTGATCAACTTCAATTAGTTCACCTTATAAAAAGAGATTAAATGCTTACATATTTCTTATACTAGTTATGTCTGCTTTAATTAAGGGAGGAAAATGTTTCTCAATTCATTTCCCAAATGAAAAATATTCCCAAACTTCACAACTTCCCCAGCATCATTCTTAGTCTCAACTTCCACATAGAAATATCTGAAATAGAAACATTTTAAGTATCAGAATCCAGGGACATAAGTTTTCACATTCAAAAGTGCAGAAATCCCAACATTAACAAACTATAGTATTGCAAAAAATCAAAACTACAACTTAAACATTCCTTATTTAAATAAGAATGAAGTTCACCTTTGAGGTTCACTATAGGGAATCACTGAATTATATCCCACTTGCACAGAAAAAGAAAATTTCAAGTATGCTTAAATATCTACAATTATAAAAATGGATATTTACTTTATAATATTATGGTCTTTAGACAGAAATACAAAGATTATGATCAAAGAAACTTCAGTAATGACAAAGGGAAACTTGTACCTTCATTTTATGTTGCTTTCTAAAGTTACTCATAAGTATCAACTTCATTGAATTTAGAAAAATAAAACATATCCCATGATGGAGATTTTTATGGCAAAAGCTAAAAGTTTTAAAAACTACATGGAACAAAAATAGCTCAAGAAACTTTCCTCATACAAATTATTATAATATTTAGATTTCCTTAATCTAATACTTGTAAACTCAATGTCATATTTTGTAAAGTAATCATATAAAAATGGCTCTAAAAATATGAATGAGTTTTTATATCAACTAATATTGTCTCTATCAACAATATGCCACCTCAGTACCTTTCACTGACAGCATCCAACAGAAACTCAACATTCTGAGGTGGACCCCAGAATGGAGAAGGCTCTGAGCACTAAGGCACAGCTAACCACCACACTGTGGCAATGGTGCCTGCCAGCAGAATGAGGGGCATAAATTCTGTATCCCCCAAACCCCAGCAGGATCTCTCTGCATCAATGCACCCAGTCCCTCGGATGGCGTAGAACTTCCAGAATTTCAGCTTCTTTGGAATTTTCTGAGGGTGAATGCATGTACTCCCACCTGTGTAAGACAAGAAAAGCAAAAAGAAAAAGTCAATAATAATAAAAATAATAATAAATGACATACATCTTTACTTTCTATTTTAAAAGTTTTAAAATAAATCAAAATTAAAATTCTAAAAGAGTAAGAAATGTCTTAATAGCTGTCTGATTTCACTCTGGCTAATGTGCCTTGTGTCTACTAAGCTTTTAACAAATATTTGCTGTTAAACAAATTAACATTGCTTAACAATTCTTGGGTACACTTTGGCCAATATTAATATCCTAGAGCCAAAACATACTTTTTTTAAAATTCAGAGTATGGGAAAATGTAGAACTTAGATAATTCATAGACAAACTTTTTTTAGCTTAATTCTTATGTGTTTATTTAATTGTGCTACTGTCTAATTATGCTTTCTTGTTGAAATAAATTTTATTTCAGAAGAAATAGTAATTTGATATTCTATAAAATATTGAGTAAATAATACCATGAATATTATACAGATATGGTCAAAATGACCAGGATATAGCATGAAATTTGGCAAACACTAGTTTAGACCAGGGGTGGCCAAGCTTTTCCTGTAAAGGGCCACATAGTAAATACTTAAGGCTTTGGGAAACCATGTATATTTGCATATTGTGTTTATGTTTATAACTATTCTTAGCTCAAAGGCTGTACAAAAATAGATCACAGTGTATTTGGATTTGGCTTGTAAGCCTTAAGTTTACAGACTCCTGGTTTAGACTATAAGAACCTAAAAGTGGCCTGTCCTATTAATGCTATTCAATGGAACAAACGTTTGGTTTATAATCAACCTACACCTGAGTTTGGGATTTGAACTACAATTAGAGGCCAGAAGCACCTGACATATCCCTCATACTTTCAAAGAAGCTGAAAACCTCACAAAAGAGAGTAAGAAATTTTCCATCAACAGCAATAATCTCTAATAAAGTTTAAATAGCTAGTATTTAAAAAAATTAAAAAGATAGCTAATATAGTCAAACAAATGTACTTTGCACATAGCTCCCCTTCCCAAAATTATGAAGTACAGAGGCTAATGTAGGCCCCCAGACACCACCACCAGCCCTATCTTCTCATTCCTCTACCATCTCCCTGCTCTCACACACAAAGCTATGTCATCATCCTGTCAGCCTGTAAAAATCCAATTTGATTTTCCTTAAATACTTGACTTTGACTTTCCTAAGAATCAGCAAAATCAAGTCCAACTAAGTTTTAGGTAAGGCGTTAGGTAAGACATTTGGTGTGTGAGCCTGCATATTTCGTGGGGGTTAGGGAATAGGGGAGGGGAGGGAAGAAATAACTTTCTATGAGTCATCTCCTTACCTGGCAGTTAGAGGTAAAGACATTAAGATGCTTTCAATCCTGGATCCTGGAGTGAAGAGGCCAAACTTTGTGCCCCTATCATATACCAGATTAAATTCCACATACCTGCCATAAAGACATCAAATAATGTTAAGCTTCAGCTAGCTAATTCTTAAAACTAATCCATAACGAATACTTAAAGAGATGCTTCTCCCCTCAGCCCCACCCCTCCCCAACCATTGAAACTGGCACAAAAAACACCAGTCTGCAGCCAGCTGAGTTTTCTCCATCTGGACAGACATGAATAAAAGTGTATTCTACCCATCAAACAAAAGGCTATAGATTCTGTCCCACACAGAGCAATTACAAGACAAGAAGGTTATGTTTTCCAATAAACAGAATGGACCAAAATTGAGAACTTTAAGGGACAATGACAATTAAGAAAAAGAATTGGCATCCTGTTTCTCAGGATAGCAAAGCTCCTTCTGGCTCAATCTACAGTCTGGATGTTTCAGAGTCAGAGATTTCATTTCATTGACTATAACTCACACGTACTTTAATAAGACAGTGTACGACTTTTGTAACTGAAAAGCCAAGTACTGTTAACAGTTATCTATTAATAATTACTAATATAGTCTACATATTCCCTTTCTTAAGTAAATTACATTAATGAGTAGTCATACAATTCAGTCTTCCTGAAAATTAAAAGCAATCATAGTAAAAAGATAGTATATGAGTCGCAGAACTCAGCTTTATTTTTTAGAAAAATAAAATCAGCAGAAACTTGGTTCAACATACTACTTTCCCATCAACTGCAAGAGTCTGAATGGGACTCCATCCAGCTTAAAAATCTGTTTGTCATCCAAGGGTGAAAGTCTCCCTGGCAGTGTGGGAGATGACTCCCAGGGATGAATCTGGCCCTGGCATCGTGGGATCAGCAATGCCATCATGACCAAAAGGGGGAAAAGAAGTATAACAAATAAGGTATCAGTGGCTGAGAGAGTTCAAATAAAGTCAAGATGCTACTCTGGAGGTTGCTCTTACACAAGCTTCAGTTAGACATTGCTACCTGTCATAACTTGCTAAACCCCAACCAAAACCATTCAAGCCAAGATTCTACAAAGGTCCCATGCTGTAGGGTAACTTTCCAGAAACCTGCAACCTCCAAATGAGTCCTTGGACCAGATAAATCCGGAAACCCAGAGAGCCCAGACTCTCCAGAACATCAGCTAATTCCATCCCCCTGTCCCATATTATTGGCCACCCCTTCCAATGTGAAAAAGTTGAATGGGCATAGCCCAAACACCCCTAAAGAATGGGAAAAATACCAAAGGTGATAGTGGAGTTATACAGAGAAGGTAGAGTTTTAACAAATGAGTATGATTGCTGAGTAATTATATTGATATTTCTTTTAGTCTCCAATATCTTAGAATAGTTAGAAGTAAAAACCTAAAATTGTGGAATTGTAACCCATACCAAACTAAGAAATCTGTTCTACAACTAACTACTGCACTGTGCTTTGAAATTTATTGCTTTTTTACATATGTTATCTTTCACAAAAAAGAAAAAAAATCAATTATGACGATAAAACAATATTTATTCCTTCTAGTCTCCAATGTTTTGGAGCCATTAGAAGGAAAAATCTGAGATATATGGTATGGTAGCCTATGACAAACTCTGGGATCTATCCCATAACTACTTGTTGAAGAGTGTTTTGAAAACTATTGCTTTTTCTTTCTTTGTTTTGTATATATGTTATATTACACAATTTAAAAAGTTAAACAAAAATACATCTCTGACATAAGGGATACTATATAAGAGTCTGTCTTCCCCATTTTAAAAGGATAATTTTTACTACTCAGAAAAATTTAGAATTACCAACAAATCTGAAAATTTCCCTAAATAATCCCTTTTTCAGATCATTTCTCATCATTCAGAAAATACTCTCCAGTCTAATCTTCCCTTAGATATTCTCACTTTTCCATTGGTTCCTATCTTTCAACACACCTTTATCAAAATACTATCTAGAATTCTACGGTACTTCACTTTTTTAATAAGCACCTTTTCTGCATGTGGAAATTAGCCAAAGGCCCTGCAAAAATGTAAATCATCTGCCTTGTGGATCCCTTCCTGGTCCTCACTGTTGATTTCTATTGATTGAATTTTGTGCATTAATAATAATACCTTCTTCATGACTGTTTCAAAGACAATTTAAGAGACTCTACTTAACTTCTTTCTTACTAGGACCATGGAAAATAATTTTAGTCTATTAACTACCTTTTTTTACCCCTAAACTTACCTTTTTGAAACATGATTTCTAAAGAATAGTTATGATTTTCTAGTTTGTCATTGATGTATTCAGACTTACCCTCAAAGATCTTGGTAAGAATCTCTCTAAATGGATTTTCTCTGGCCCACTTAATTTTTACACTCTGATCAGCCTGTACAATCACTGTGTCCCTGTCATGTTTTGAAAGAAATATGCCCCTTTCCCAAAATGAGCCCTTCTGATTCCCACCAGGTTTCACTGAAATCTGATCTTTCAAATTCTTCCTATACATTTATCCTCATTGAGCTGTCTGTAAATTATGGAATCTTAATATTTCCTTCAATTTAATGGTCAAATTTTATCCTATTTCCCTTTCTCAAAATATAACAAAATCAAAAATAAGTTAAAGGTCTTTAGTTTTTATTCTCCTATGAATAAGGTGACTATGAGACTGAAGTTCAAAGGCTTGCAACTGAGAGCAAGAGACTACATAAGAATGCCAAATAAGAGATATAAAGTCAAAGGGGAACCAGGCTGACAACTGCAAGGGAAACTCATATTTTGAGAGGGGAGGGGGAGTACCCTACAAAGAATACAGGTAACAGGTTATGAATATTTTCAATCGTCCTTTTAGGTATGACTTCCTCACTAAACTGAGCTTTTCAGCAGGCTCCATGTCACACTCACCTTTATAGCCAAGCAGGGGGCACACAAGAAATGTTGGATGAGAGAAGGATTGAGAAAGCTATATATGAAAAATAGTGAAAGAAGAGAGTTCTAAAACAGATGTATTGTTTAAGAAATAACTAAAAGAGAAAACTCAATCAACTCTCAGTTACCCAACTTTCATAAACAAAAACCAGATAGTACAGGTGAACATAAGAAAGGGTAAAGACAAAAATCACTTATCTTTAGCTTTGGAACACCCACTATTATCACAGCTACTCCACTTCCCCCACAGTTCTGCAATGAGATGATTTATTCCACTCACCGTCCTCTCCGGAGCTGCTGCCACAGCTTCTCCTGGGGAGTGAAAGAGTCACCACAGTGCTTTTTCACAAGGGGAATATAAGAGGGAACTACAGCCTGGGCACAGCTCTGCACAAAGCGAAACACCTCTTCTCTGGACGGAGAGTCAAGATCATCAAAAAAGATACCACCAATGCCTCTCCGCTCCCCACGATGGGCTATTAGAAAGTAGTCATCACACCTGGAAAACGCAAACAGGCCAAAGTGAGGTCGACAAGAAAGGTGCGAAAAGCATGTGAAACCTTCACACTATCCCCTCCTCACTTTTTGTTGAGCTATTGAAAAGAAACTAGGAGTTTAGATGGATTTCTTGCAGATACCACCAATGTAATAAAATGCTTATACTCTTTTATCTGCAAAGCAACAAGGCAATGCAACATAAGATTATCTAAACAACTTTAGTGAGAACAGCAACAGAGTCTAATATTCATATTGTCTTTCTTGAAACAACTGATGCTCCCGCTCTCAGAAACAACCCTGCTTTTGCAGGAGGTAGGAACACAGGAATCCTCTAGCAACAACAATGCCAACCAAGCCTGGGACTGGGCACAAATCCCTAAACTCCCAGAAGTCACTTCATTCACCAAAGGAGATGAAGGGATATAAAGTAAATAATTTCTGAGATCTCCTTTGGCAATAAAATCTTTATGACTCTATAGCATGCATGACTATGGGTAAGGCTGGAAGAAGGAAACGTCCAGAGAATAAGAGTCTTCAGACATATTCATGCTATCATGAGCAAGCACAAAATTCTCCATCTGTTTTTGAATCTTTTCCCCTCTATTTCCACTGGAGTGGGTTTCCTAAGAAGTTATTTCCTAAATCCAAATGTGTAGTAGAATGGTTTACATTTTGGAAATGTTTCTGCTAATAATCTCTACATAATAAGAACATAAGTAGAAAAAGCAGTACAAACAAAAACTAGAAGTAATTTATTTTGTTTTCTTTTTTTTAACATGGGCAGGTACCGGGAATCGAACCCAGGTCTCGGACATGGCAGGTGAGAACTCTGCCACTGAGCCACCATGGCCCGCCCGGAAACTAAAAGTAATTTAGAAGGTCACCTTAAAAACAGCCTTGATAGCTTAAACTCAAAAACAAAAACAAAAAAGGCAGCAGATGCAAATTCCAAGAATTGATGCACCGGGTAATTTACCTTGTAATTTTTTGGCTTTACTTTACATGCACATTTTATTACTGTAGTTAAGAAAGCATATCCTTAGCAAGGTTGTGAAATCATCTTTTAACCCAAATCATATCATTTTAAAACCTCTCTTAATGAGACTATAAAGTTAAGTGATTTACTGAACACTAAAAACTTTTTAACTAGACTACACTTTACATGTTTCATTTAGTAGTAATACTTAAAGTAATCTTAGTAACAGAAGAGTACACCAAAAAAGGGAAATGTTTAACTACCAGTCCTTCCTCCTGGAAGGTTACTAGTTTGTGGGAGAGGTAAAAACCTGCATCTGACACATATGCATCCAAGGCTATGTAGTTTTCAGTGGTCATGTTAAATCAAGAGGAGATTATTCAAATGCTTTATCTTTTCTGAGAATTTTAAACTTGAAGTTGATGCTCTTATATAAAAAAATCATCAACAATTCCAAATTATTGACACTAAAAGCAAAAAACAAAAAAACCTGTATGCTATTCATTTTGAAAAATGTTAATATACTCTAAGCACTGTTCAGTACTTTACTCTTATTCAGACATTTTATGACAAGACATTATTCAACATCTAGCAAACATTTCTGGTTTTATCACCTCTTTTGTTTCTTTTCCTTTCTACTTTTCTCCTTGTCCAAAATCCCTGATACACTGCAACACTGCATTTCTCCCCAGTGGTTCTTGGACTGCTCTTATCCCCTAACATATTCCCATGGTAACACCAAGAAAATAATTCTGGTCTGGAATGGCAACTATCTCATCTCAGGTTTAAAAAGTCTCTAATTATAGGCATAAATCACTACTCCTTAAGGTTTATATTCTACCATTCTAAATCATTTAGGATCAAAAAGAGATGCTGCTACTTAATTTATATACAGACATCCACATATTCCTAAATAAGTAACTAATTTTAAAACTATTATTACACTTCTTTTGGTGAGCAAATTTCAAACTTCACAAGCTGATGAAGTTATGTAGTGAAATACAGTTGCCTTCGGGACCCACCGAAGGAATAGGATATGCTTTTGGAGTTGTGATAGTTGAACACCTTTACGTACCATTTTTTAAATTTGGGGTAGAGATCTGGGCCGTGCTGGTCACACGCCTCCTTTAAAGTTCTATGAAAATGGACAGCATCCTCTTGATTCAAGTACGTTGGAGTAAGATCACATCCACCACCAAACCACCACTGCTTGTTACCTACCAAATCAAGACATGATTCTGATGAGGATTTTAATACTTGGAATATTACTGATCATACTCACAAACTTAATTTATTAAGTATGGGTGACAATCAAAAAATATTAAACTGAACAATCACTTCAGCTCTGAATGACCAGTAAGACCTAGGCAGGAAAGAGGTAGAGGCAGAAAGAAAAGGAAATAGGAAATTAAAAAGTGAGAGAGTAGGACCAGCAAGGGAAATGTATGCATGGCAGTGAATGATAAACAGGTGAATTAGGCAGTAAATCTCAACCTAGCTTTTATTAGAATCACATGGGGCACTTAAAATATCTCCATCAGATCAGAATTCATAAAACCAAATCTCTGGCCCAGGCATCTATAGTTCTTAAAAATTCTCCAGGTTTGTATGCTCCCTGAATTAAGAACCACCGTTACTCCCTTTTCTTACCCTCCAGAAAGGGTAAAAACATTTGCTGAGAGAGGCAACTTAACCATCTAAGAACAACTATTTCATGTTCTTACTTAGGTTTATAGGTTGTCAAAACCAGTTAACAACTTTTTTAAACATTAAAAGGCTGACTCAAACTGAAAGGCTTCAAAATGAAAAGTTAAAACAGTGACTTTAAAACTGACCTGGAGATACCAACAGGTGTAGGTGTGGTGTTGCACAGGGGCTCTGACATGCAGTAATAGTTGGCCCTACTGATAGGAGAGACAGGCTGAAACTAGATAGGCAGGAGGGATGATTGGCCGGCCCCATTTTAAACTGTTGATAATGCACTGGTGACTAGCAAAGCTATGCATGGGGAAGATATCTTCCAAAAGTTTTTTCTTTGGATGTAATGAATTTATATTTGCAAAGAACCCTTTGTGCAATCAGAAGTTCAGGTTCATTAAGTTACTCCTTCTCTGTTAGAGGAAAGACAGGGAGGTCAGAATCCAGCCAACTACCAGTCTTGTTTTTCATGTCCAGTGTATAATCTTTTGCAGTTGCCAAAGAATAAACCTTCATATCCTGTCTGGAAAACCTGGTAAGATCATATTTATTCTTTCTCTTCCAGAACTTATGCCCTCTTACCTGTTTCAAAATACACATTTTGCACAATGAGAGTTTCCACAGCTCCAGAGATACTTACCATCTGCTTCTTCTACTTCAAAGTATCTATAGTTGAAATGGATAGTAGGGGCATGAGGATTCTTGGGATGGATAACAGAGCTCACACCCATAGCAGAAAATGGCAATTTGCCTGGAAGGTAAAACATAATGAGCTGCTTTTAATCACCTGGCTTGATAAAAAACCACTTCAATGTGGTTTCTGGACAAATCTTCAAAAGCAACTTTTAAAACTGTCTCTGAAAATATAATTTTTCAAAAGTAATTAGAAAGAGCTACAACTCAACAACAAAAAGATACACAGTCCAATTAAAAATGGGCAGAGGACTTGAATAGACATTTCTCTAAATAAGATATATGACTGGCCAAAAAGCACATGAAAAGACGAATGCTCAACATCAACAGTCATTAAAGAAATGCAAATCAAAACTACAATGATACCATCTCACACCCACTAGAGTGTCGATAGTAAAAAACTGAAAATAAGGGTTGGTGAAGGTGTGGAGTGACTGAAATCCTCGCACCATCACTAAATGGTGTAATCACTGTGGAAAGAGTTTGGCAGTTCCTTGAAATTTTAAACCTGGAATTACCATATGAACCAGCAATTCCACTCCCTCTTGAGCATCCCTAGAGAACTGAAAACAGACTCAACTGATACTCATACATTAATGTTCATAGCAGCATTATTCACAATAGCCAAAAGATGGAAACAACCCATCCATGAACAGCTGAAATGAATGAACATGTGGTATATTCATACAATAGAATATTATTCCCAAAAAGAAGCAAGGTTCTGATATATGCTGCAACATAACGAAGACACTATGCTACAGGAAACAAACACAAAAGGACAAATGTCGCATGATTCTTCTTATATGACATGTCTACGACAGGTTACCTAATAGGAACAGAAAATAGATGAAACGTTACCAGGGGTTGGGGGGAATAATGGGGAGTTATTGCTCAATGGGTACAGAGTTTCTATTTGAGTTGATGAAAATCTTTAAAAATTGTGAGTGTCATTTATGCCACTGAATTGTACACTTAAAATGATTAAAATCATAGATTTTATGTTATATATATTTCACCACAATAGAAAAAGTAATTACTAATATACTTGTCTGGCATATGTACCCAAATGGCCTTTTCCAGAAGCAATATTTATTTTATTAAAAAAAACTTGTGGGAGGAAAAGTTTTGCATGACTTAGTAAAGGCTCTTAAGATTCTCTGAATTACCATCTTTGGTCTTCAGAATTTTCCCTCTGCTTCTCATTTGTTTTGCTGCTTCCTCAGAAAGATGCCCATGAACGACAGAAACATTCACGCCAGCCTTTTCAAAAATATTTCCATCTTGAAGCACACAGCTGATGCCACCACCTCCTGTTCATATAAATATAAAAAAGGGAGTGGATGTAAGGGTATATGCAATATCAAAACCACCCTTGAATGAAGGTGGTGGAGTTAGGAGTTATTTTCCTCCTCTAACTTCTAAATCTTCTATAACACCAGTATATTTATAATGCTTGAATAAAATAAAAATTAGGTAACTGGTTTAACTTTATAACATTAACTACTGCTATTGGGTAAATATTTATATCTCCTCACTTCTCTAAACTGGATATTTCTTCTACATTCTTATGACATTATCTATAAAAAAAAATCACTAGGTATGTACCCTTCAAATACTATTGTTCAGAATGATGCAAATATGTTATATGAGAGAAAGTTAAGGATAAAAACAAGAATGGGTATATTTGAAGGGTGTTCTCCTCTTATTGAATTTAAGGGCTCTAAATGTGTCTTTTTTTTTCTCAGCTTGCTATTTTAATTTTGTTTCTAGGCAATTAAAAATAGTAGATACTGGAATATTTAAGCGATTTCAGAAACTTAAACTGAGTGAGATGCTAATATTTAGATGTATGAGCCATTCCATTAGGAGCTATTTTTTTTTTTAAGGCATGAGGGTTCATATTTGGTTTCTTTTATTTCTAAGAACTTATAGAACTAGATAGGACACAAGATCAAGATAAGCCAGTACAACCCTTGAAGATTCCGTGGCCCAGAGAGGTAGAACAAGACCATACTTCTGACAGTGATTCAAACAATTCACCTCAGTACTTTCCGTGCATCAATGTCCCAAGCATTTTACATGTATTCATTTCATTTAATCTTCACAATAACCCCTATACATTAACTTTATGTCATCTCAAAGATGAGAAATTGTGGCATAAAATGGTTAAGTAACTTTCCAAGTTTATACAACTAGGCTAATGCTTGAGGTTGTGTCCTAGTTCAGTGATCTCCACCTGAAAACATTAAAGACTGGAAAACACCATGAAAACCAGATTTGACTTCACTCTATAGATGTGGCAATATCACAGCTCAAAATCTGCTGACAAGAAGTTACTGTATGATTCCCAGCTAGGAAAAGCTAGGAACCTTTCAAAATTATGACCAAAATGTGGGGTTTCATTAAAGGCAATAACATGGTCATGAATATGTGCAATTCTTTGAGAACTGGGTTTTAATACTGAAATATTTTGGCACTGGAAGAGAAGCATTTGGAAATGTGAAGGGAGCATTTGGTGGGAGTACTGGCAAGCCAATCAAATATTCCTTGTGCCACAGAAAAAAGTGCAGTCTGCCACAGTAGCACCCTCAGCTGGAGGAGTGTGACTGACAGGCAACATAGAGAGTGGAGTTTCTCTTTCATTCTCGTAGAGGAGAAAAGGGTAAACATACCTAGGGAATCAGATGAAATGTGTGGAAAAATCTACGTTCAGAAAAAAAATTGGATATTCACACTTGTCAGTTGTAAGTATCCCTAAGATTCCTAACAACCAAACAAACAAATGCTGTTATAGAGTTGTGAAGACTTAGGTACTAGAGTGACACAGATCTGGATCCACACTTGTAAGAACTGTAGTTGATGACCCTTTCTATGTCAATCTTTTTAACGGTGTCCCTTCCAACCAAGAGGACTGACCCTCTGTGGGATAACCCCATTTCACCCCTATCTTCTCCCTTTTCTGCCCGACCTCCTTTCTCCACCTCCACTTCAACCTCCCGCTGGGGGCCGACCTCACCTTCCTTCCTCTCCCACCGGTCCACAGAGAAGGTGGCGCCCTCGTCTACCTGTGCCAGTGCCTGGCACACTTGCGCCTGGGTTTCCATGATCAGCAGTTCCATCTTTGTCTTCATGTCGCCTGGCCTCCCCCGCAGCTCGTGAAGATCAGTCACAGGCGAATCCATAAAACAGCTGCAGCGGCGGGCCAGCGCGTCCTCCTCCTCCGGCCTCCCTGCCTGGGCTTTCTGCTCCCCGCCGCTCTTAGACAACATTTCCGCCCGCTTTACGTGCCCGAAGACCGCGGCGGCCAGCCCAGCCAGCCCCGCGGCCAGCCCGGCTCCCAGCCAGGGGCTACCTCCCGCCACGGGGCCGTGCCCCAGACCGCGGATCTGCACTGTGCCGGCCGTACCAGGCGGCCAGCAGATGCGCCCCGCTGCCCAGCGCAGGGACCAAGCGCGCAGCTCTCCGCAACCCCCCCGCGCCGCGCGCCGGCAAGGGCCTACGATCAGTCTACCCAGGTGCAATGCCATGCTCCCCACGTTGTCACCTTGGGCAATGCCCGCGTCTCAGAAACCGGCTGTCTGACACCCCGGCTACCGAGCCGGCGAGCCGCTCTGGAAGAGGGAACCTACAGAGGGGAAGAGCAACTACCGAGTCCGGCTGGCGGGCAGGAGGCGGGGGATGCTGGGAGCTGTAGTCCAGACTCCTATCGCCGCCTGCAGAGGGCCGAGCTTGCGGCGTCTCGGAGATAAGGTATCCACCGCCCTCAAGAGGGCAGGACGGTTGGGAAGAGCCCTGGGGCGTGGAGGGTGCAAAGGGGCTGTGGATACGAAAGGGAAGATAAGAGGGGTTCTCTTGTCCGGTACACCGCATCCTCTGTTTAATCAACCAGAGGGAGAAGACAAAGTACACCTGGGAGGTAGAGGACGGACCTGGGCAGAAATATGGCCTGATTTACATTTTCAAATAGAGTTTGCAGGATACAGATCCTTGCTCCGTGTCTATGGAATGTCCCTTAGCTCCAGGTCCTAGCCCTCCAGAGTTTGTAGACTAGGTGGAGGCAGAGTCTGGGAAACTCCTCCCCTAAGGGCTAGGTTTTAAAAGGAGTAGGAAAAGTAGTAAACGGCTCCTAAGTGAGTCCTAGGAAAAGATTTCATGGAATCGAGCCCACATCACAGTTCTTTCCCTAAAATCTTCCCAGGTCTTGCTCCTCCAGTGCTAGAAAAAGCAAGCACCTCCTCATGCTAGAAAAAGGAAAAGCAAAATAAAACAGCAAAGTTTTGCTTAACTAGTGTACAATTCCTCACCTGGTGTATTTGGGTGATTGAGAAAAGATTTAAAAATTCTATGGTTTTGGGGAAATATTTCACACTTTTAACACTTTCAACAACTCCTATAAACTAAGCAGGGCAAATATCCACATACCCCCACTTTTTCCATTTTCAGTTAGCCAACGCACGCATTTTAAAGAAACGAGGAAAGACACCAACGTTTGATACTCAGGGTTTTTTGTTCCAGCAATCATTCCACGGTCCCATGGTGTCTCCATTTAACAGTGTAAGAACAGTTCTCATGGGCTGTTTTGTCCTGTAAGTCTCCAAGATGATTTTAGTTTCCAGTTCTAGATAATAAATTAAAGCAGTGGTGAGTGTTCCAAGTATTTTTCTTCGTGGCGGAATGCAGTGATGGAACGTCTATGGCTATTAATTAGCCTGGCTATTTGTTCAGGCCAGGGTATTTTATCCATCCACAGTTGCATCTGGCAACTCTCACACTGGGGCATAATTAATGTTAACTAGATGGACATGCAATGCCCAAGCCTAGCAGGTAAGATTCAATGGAAGGAAAAGGTCTGAGTTTACAAGGGTATAAACTACTCTGGGGGAAGAAAATTAGTTGACTGTTAGTTATAATGTAACTTATGGGGAGCATGAGTTGCTGAGAAAAGGAAAGCTAATTATCATTCTAGAAAGAATTGTTTGCCTCTTATGGATGCCTGTAATGGGACTTGGCTGGACTTGGCATTGGGGATAAGTGAACCTCTTTACTGAAAAGGGGCACTTCTGGCCCATTTTTCTGCAAAAAAAGACCCTCTCTCTATTATTGCTCTAATTCTGAGAATACCCCATGACATTAGTTTAAAAAAAGAAAAAAGCAGAGTAGGCCATATGAACATTTGCCGAGTCTCATAGGCTGGTCCTGAGCAAATCACATGCTGTTTCCAGGTTGTTCCCAATGTTAGCTTCTCCAACCTCTGGGCCTTCTTTCTTCTTTCCTCTGGTGCTAGGGACCTTCCTTATCTTCAGCCCTATTATAACATGCTTGGGAAAGGCCTTAACAGCCCGGTTTGTGTGAATTTCATTCATTTTTCTGGAGTTTAAATAATCTCCAAGAGGATAGTTGTATTTAAGTCTTATTTATCAGTGTAAAATAAAAGGCATCCTCTATTTAAGGAAGTTTTAAACAACAGAAAGAGAGCCAGAAAATTATTTACTGGGGCAAAATAAGTTATAGAATATAAGGAGTAAGGTAAGGGTTTCAACCTTTTTTTTTTTTAACTCAGTTTCCTACGCTGCTTTATAAATTTATCTTCGCCAAAATCTTATAGCCAAAACACTTTTGAGTATTCTTAAACAAAATCACTACGTATAGATATATTAAATATCATTTTTCAAACTCCACATGCTTTTCCTGATCCTTATCTGCTTCTGCTTCTGCTTCTGCTTCTGCTTCATCCCTCCTCCTTCTCCAAAAACCTTGTTGAACATCACAAACTTTAAGTCTACTGTGGTACATTAGCCTGCCCTTTTCTAGAAAGAATTTAAAGGACCTCTGACTTCATCCCTCTAGAAGCTTTAGTGCTTTCTAACACACACACATTCACAAAATTCCCACTAGCTTTACTGAATTATACTACTTTCACCAAACCCCAAATTTTGAATGCCAGACTTAAGAAATGTATTATTAAAGTGACTCAGTTCTGTTACTTTCAGATAGGTGCAGAAACTCAGGCTAAATGTTATCAAACTGTTTCCAAGCAGATGTGTTTGCCTTGGCACACACATCCAACTTATCAGATACTCTGATGGAGGAGGGGTTGGTGTGGTGGAAATGAGATTAGCAAAGAAGTGGAATCTTTGAGATTTTTATTCTATTTTTGTCCTAGAATTTATATTTAAATTTTTTTTCATCTTGATTGAGGCGAATGCTTGTATAAATCAATAAACTAATTGGTTCTTTTTTTTTTTTTTTTTAAACATTTTCTTGTTTTATTGTATTCTGTTTCTCCGTTTTTGTTACATGGGCTGGGGCCGGGAATCGAACCGAGGTCCTCCGGCATAGCAGGCAAGCACCTTGCCCGCTGAGCCACCGCGGCCCGCCTACTAATTGGTTCTTAAAGCTAAATGCAAATTAAATATGCAAGGTAATTTGGTGTTGCCGACTCGCTTTTTCTTTAGCTGAAGTAATTTGAAAATTAGTTTCATACAGAGGTGTAGATACCACCCAAATATTTTAGAAAAGTTTTGTAGAAGGGACAGACTCACCTGCCCATTTAGCCTTTTACCTTTGCCTTTAACCTCTCCCCAGTTCTTCCCTACTGTAATATACATATGATGTCTGGATTTGCAATAGCCATTTTGTGCCAAGAGAATGAAAATCACATTATAAAGTTTGCAGAGCAGTAAGATAGAAGGAGACTATCTCTTGATGACATCCTTGAGCAGATGTAACAACCCTAAACTACTTTCCTATAGACTTTCTTTTTATTTGAGAAAAAATAATTTAAGGTACTGCTTGTCCAGTTTTGTGTTACTTACAGCTTTACTCTTTCTGATACAGGCTCTAATTAGTCCACCCTGGGTCAGATATGCATCCTGGAACTAATCATCAATGACCAGTAGTGGTGGGTGTGAACATGTAAGAACATGGGGAAGCTCCCACTATAATTAATGTTTGGGGGCTGGTGAGGATGTGAGATGTCATTTCTAGAAAAAGGGAAATGTGATAAGCAGACAATACCGTAGATGCCCACTATAGGGATACTTTCGAAGATTATTCCAGGACATTAAATCTGAATATCTAAGATTAACAAAAATAGGGAATTCAGAAAGAATTGGCAAGTGTGGAGTAGGGGTTTATAGAGGAGGCAGTTTGAAAGGGATGTTTCCACCAGTTTAGTGGAAGCTCTCCTGCTGTTCCATTTGCCCAGATGCAGGGCCTCCTGAACACCCACCCTACCCTTGCAGTTTACAGTTGTTTCAACATCATTCTAGGAGGTTTAAGAGTATTATGAGCCACACAACAGGATGGGTCAGTTGGAAAGGTGTTGGGGAGTGGAGGCAGAGTGTTGGGGTATTCACAGATATCCCTTCCGCTTGGCAATTAGGGAACAATGGGCATTGGACTACTGTGGAGTAGTCCTCATCAGACAGGATAAGTAACATCTTGCATAGCTCCTTGGTTCCTGCTTCCATGATGCTTTCATGGTTCTTTTAACCAGTAGTACTTACTCAAACAATGTTAAGCTCCTTCCAATCACATCATGAAGAGTTCATCTAATCTAAAGGACTGGAAGACTCTCTTGAAGAGTACACAATTAAAACCTTTTATCTTAAACCCACATCGACATATTTTTAAAATTAGAAATCAAGAATCTCTTCCCTTTATTCCCTGTGTTTATTTATAGTGACCTTTTCCCCATGTCTAACTGTATGACTAGGAGCCCATGTAGAAGTCAAGAGTTTGAATGAATGCAAAGGGGAAGAAAAGCACATTTGAAGTGCATTGTTACTGCGAGCACTTTGAACTTAACATGTTAGTGGACTGAACCAATGAAAATGTCGGGCCAGAGTGGGTGGGGGCTAGGAAAGTAGATTTGTGAGATACCCAGTGTTGGAGTGATGAACACACCCAGAAGAACTTTTAGAAGAGAAAAGTAAGAGGCTTATAGTCAGAGCAAAGTGCAAGAAACACATTTTGGGATGAGAGAAATAAGAAATTTTTAGGGCCTTTGGTGCCTCAGAAGCAGGGGAGACTTGGGCATCAAGGTAAACAGTGTTGTCAGTGGACAGAACTACACTCTCTGATCAACCAGAGAACATAAATGCTGAGTAGAAATTATGGAGTTTGTGGAAATTATGAAGTCACTGGCTGCTTTTGAGGCAAGAGCATGAAAATGTGATAGGAGAAGTTGTGGGATTGAAGGTGGGAAGTGATGGCATTGATTAATTATTTGGGCATGAGAGTCTTGAGCATGTTGTTTTTGTTTTTGTCTTCCTGAAGCAAAGTGAGCCAACAGAGAGAAACTAAAAATGCAAGAATATACACCAGTAGGCAAACTCAAGACCAGACCTAAGGTTTGCTCTCTGTGCCCTTCTTTCAGACTCCATTTAGGGAGCACAGAGGCCAAGAGGAATGGGGAAAATAATTGGGGTAGGGGATTGTACCTTCAGTCCCTAATATTTTGGAGCTTTCTTGCTTTGAATATTTGCCCCATCCCTAGCCTCACCCTAACCAGCACCCAGCCAGCCTTCATGCCTACTCTCAACTGTAATTGAGGTTATAAGAATTTTGTGGGGTAAGTACCTTTGATGTAAACAATCCTAGACCATTCCTTCTTTCAAGAGATGTTTATTTAGTGCCTGCTATGTGTTATGTTTAAAATAAACCCATCAGTAAGATAGGCCATTATTATTATCGTCGTGGAAGCTTGGATAGTTTTAGGGATAGAGCAAGTCTAGATCTTTTCTCTAATGCTCTCTTAACTTTATACATTGCTCTTCATCTTCCTAGAGTCTTTGTCCACTGTGCTGGTTTGAAATGATGTATGTACCCTAGAAAAGCCATGTTTTAATCCTAACCCCATCTTGTAAAGGCAGGCGTTTCTTCTAATCCCTATTCAATGCTGTATGTTTGAGACTGCAATTAGATCATCTCCCTGGAGATGTGATTTAATCAAGAGTGGTTGTTAAACTGGATTAGGTGACAACATGTCTCCACACATTTGGATGGGTCTTGATGAGTTTCTGAAGTCCTATAAAAGAGGAAACATTTTGGAGAATAAGGCTATTCAGAGAGAGCAAAGCAGAACGATATAACCTTGAGAAGCAGAGTCCACCAGCCAGTGACCTCTGGAGATGAAGAAGGAAAATGTCTCCCAGGGAGCTTCATGAAACAGTAAGCCAGAAGAATAAGCTAGCAGATAACCCTGTGTTTACCATGTGCCCTTCCAGATGAGAGAGGAACCCTGACTGTGTTCACCATTGTCTTTCCAGATAAGAGAGAAACTCTGACTGCGTTCACCATGTGTCCTTCTACTTGAGAGAGAAACCCTGAACTTCATAAGCCTTCTTGAATCAAGGTATCTTTCCTTGGATGCCTTAGATTGGAAATTTCAATAGACTTGCTTTAACTGGGACATTTTCTCAGCCTTAGAACTATAAACTAGCAACCTATTAAATTCCCCTTTTTAAAAGCCATTCCATTTCTGGTATATTGCATTCTGGCAGCTAGCAAACTAGAACATCCACTAATCCAATGAGACTGATATTTATTATACCTTATTAAGAACTTCACAGTACACAAAGGAATTATTGGCCTTCCCTGACCTGCCTAACCACAGATTCCATTTTCTTTGAGCCACCAGATCATCTCTTCAGATGAATTTCTATATGGGAGGCCCTCATTTTGCAGGGTAATGTAGGACTTAGAAATGAAATCATGAGACTATGCCAAGCAGTCTTAATCAGTGGGAAACACTGCAATTGTTCTGTGAACTTTACATTTTTATCAAAACATTAGAAACTCAATATAAATCTACAGTAAATATGCAGAGATTTTTTAAATAGCAAAACTAATATATATTTAATAGCCTGTAATTCAAAATATTAGAAACACTGAAAACTAAATGATTTTATACTTTAAAAAAAATTAGGAGTAATTTGAACAATGCTTGCTTGCCTTCTTTTCCTCATCGTATCATTTACAATACAGAGCAAGTGTCTGTGTCTTAGAGAATTGTGATACTCCTTGTTTCAGTCGAGGTTCCTCAGAGAAACAAAACCAATTGTGTGTGTGTGTGTGTGTGTGTGTGTGTGTATGTGTGTGTGTGTGTAAAGTGATTTATATTAAGGAATTGGTTCAAGCACTGGTGGGGGCTCAGAAGTCCAAAATCTATAGGGCAGACTGGAAACTCAGGAGGTCTTGACACTGCTATCACAGTCCTGAGGTAGAATTTCTTCTTCTCCAGGAAACCTGGTTTTACTTCAGACCATCAATGACTGAACAAGGGCCACCCACATTATCCAGGGTATTCTTCTTTACTTAAAGTCAGCTGACTGTGGAAGCCAGTCACATCTACCAAATACCTTCAAAGCAACGTCTATATTAGTCCAGCCTAGTGACCAAACAACTGGGAATCATAGCCCAGCCAAGTTAACACATATAATGAACCATCACACTCTTCTGTAAGTTTGGATCAGCTTCTACCATTTTTATCCTTTGCGCTTTGATGTTGTGTATCTTCTCCAAGAGTTCTTTTAATGTGAAACTTTTGCATTACTCCCTCTGGGACATCTTAGTCCTGTGCCTGAAAGCCACTTTCCTAATTTATGTGTAAGGTAGACCTCTAGCTACTATATCTAGAGTCTCTCAAATGTTGAAGGCAGGGTCAGCATTCCCAGGGTTGATGTTTTCTTCTCTAACACATTTGCTCTGAATTTCACTTGCAGTATTGTCATTTTTTTGTTTCTTTGCTGCACTTCGATCTTTTTTTTTATTTTTGTATGCTGTGTGGCAGGGTCACATTTCATTCTTTTTCCATGTGAGTATTCTGTTATTGAAGCACCAGTTGTTGAATTTTTGTTTGTTTGCATGTGTGTTTGCTTTTATTGTTTTTTGAAAGTGCATGGATAAGGAATCAAACCTGGGTCTCCTGCATGGCAGGCAAGAATTCCACCACTGTATTACTCTTCCCCCTCCTGCACTTCAATCTTTATTGATAGATTCCCTCTTTCAATTATCCATTTTTGGAAGACATCTCATGAATTCATCACTGGGAGAAAAACAACACAACCACACTACACGTCTTTGTGAATGAACTGAGTAAGAGATATTCAGTGATAATCACAGACAGACTTTGAAAGAAGCACTGCGATTGGCCACCGGTCATGACATGCACCTGTTATTTATGTAGTGATATGTGGACTAAAGAGCTCTCAGCAAAGTTTGTACAATACGCAATTATCCTCAGTTAATATATCATGGTAACTGAAATTTTAACTGTTTGGGAGGTATTATTTAATTAAACTGTAATAAATGAAATTTATGCATATTAAACCCATGCAAGGAGAGGTCTGTCTTACTTCTGAACTGATTGTATAGATCTGTAGCTATAGAAATCCTTACTATGAAGCAAAGAAAACAAGATTATCAAATGAATCATCAAACTCTATTTTTATTTATTTGTTTTGTATGCTATATGGAGGGGTTCATATTTATTCTTTTTCAATGTGAGTATCTCCTTATTGCAGCACCATTTGTTGAATTTTTGTTTGTTTGCTTGTTTGTTTGGGAAGTACATGGGCCAGGAATTGAACCAGGGTCTCCCACGTGGCAGGCGAGAGAATTCTACCACTGAACTACCCTTGCACACCCCACTCAGTTTATAGTTTTAAATCCCAGCATTTCATTCATTGGATTTTTAAAAATAGCTAACACTTATTTTCTTGACTATTTTCTGTGAATAATTTGATGTTTAGAGAATCACACAGGAAGTATCCTAGGATAAGAAGTGGTTTTATATGGAGACAGCTATTTGTCTACACAAAACACATTCTCCCCTTCTTCTTTTATTAACATTACTGCAGATTTTATTGGGGCATTTGATTGCCTTGTTGAAGACTGTGTTCCCATCCTCTCTTGTAGCTTATGACCAAGTTCTGGTCTGTAGGTTGTGAGCAAAACCTTTGTGTTCTACTTCTGGGTTTGTCCATAAAAATAGTGGATATGGTCTCCCCTGACCTTTTCTCCGCTGGATGAGATGGAGATATGAGGGCAGGTTTTAGAACAGACACTTTGAACCCAGAAATGGAATCTACACATCGAGGATGATCGAGCTCCACTATATGCCCTGGAGAGTTATGCCAGAGAGAATAGACTTCAATCTTGTTTTAGCCATTCATTTTTGGGATCTTTTTGCTATAGTGAGTTAACTATAACTTCACTATTACCTGGATGGTTTCCTGTTTGGGGAAAAACAATAGCCAACAGTGAAATATGGGGTTTCTACACATAGTTGGTAGCTATTCCTTTCTTCCAACTTTAAGTCAAATTCAGGATAAAAACCAAGGGCATGAGACTGATGGCATTCCCTTCTGAGGAAATAAACTGAATGGATCTATCATAGACAATGAATGATGTGAGGAGGTCACTATGGATAGGATAAGTGAAATCTGTCACATACACAGAACAGATTTGGGTTTTTCCCATTTAGCAATTACTGTGAAACAACCAGACATATTGGGACAGAAGTTTCCTATATTTACATTGAGTTCCCAGGAACTACTGAGGTCTGATGAGAGCTAATTATCTAGCAGATAGTTATGCTTCTTTATAACAACAAAAAATTAATTTAAGGTAGTATTAACCAATTAAGTCATTGACATGGAAGTAACTTGTCTTGCTATAGACGCTAAAAATTGCGTATCATGAAATTTGGCTCTTTTGAAAGGAGTTAAGGTAAAAATGATTTTAAAAAAAATGTGTGACACTCATATTTATTCACTAGAGGGCACCCACCTTCCACTATTTTCTATCTGAACAAAATGTAGAGCACTATTTCCTGAACTACAGTGTGTATAAGAATTGCCTGGGGATCTTGTAAAAAAATGTATTTTCCTAGGCTGTGGAGGGGCTTGTGACTCTTCACTTTGAATAAAAGAGACTAAAGAAGTGTGGTTTTCATGAAGCCTGACTGCCAAGATTTGAATCCTGGCTTTGCCACTTTGGATCATGGACAATTATTTAACTTCTCTGTGCTGACGTTTCTTCATCTGTCAGAAGAAGAAATAACACCTACTTCCCAGGTTGTTGTGATGATTACATATGTTCACTTAGGGCCTGTGTCTGGCAAAAAGCAATAGCTATAGTATCACAAGTATTATTTTAATTAGCACTTTGCTTGATTTTGTTCAGGCAAACCTGAGGACCACTCTTGAGAAACACAGAACTGTTTTAAAAATAAATGAGAATACTGGTGCCTGCCCATGAGGGGGCTTGGGATGGGACCATTCTTATTAAAATAAATAAGAATAATATAGAGAAAAATAAATGAGAATATTCTACCCAGCCAGGTTGAGGCCTCAAGTTCTGACCCTAGCTGGAGTGTTTTGGAACAACAGCAAGACTCAAAGATACAGGGGAGAATGGAGTGAGATGAGGCTGGTCTCTATATGCTCTACCAAATAATTTGTACTTTATTCAGAGGTCAGTGGAAACCCATAAATGAACTGAGGGACAGAGTTGGAGGTGGATGAATGGGAGACCCCAGGTAGCTGTAAAGTTGCTCGTTTTCCATTGTGAGGAAGGGTTTCAAGAGAACATTAAGATTATTCATATAAGTGACTCTAATACTAACCTTTATAGATTCTTTCTTCTTAGAAGCTCAAAAGAAAATCCCATTTGTAATAAACCACTCCTCCCTTGATTCTCACATACCATATAGTATACAGTGCTGCAGGCATCTTCCCTAGGTTTGGGGGCAAAGTGACTGGTTCTGCAAAGAGAATTCCTATAAGCTATTCTTCAGGCACCAAGGAAAAAGTGGACCGCTCTCCTCAGTCCCAGTAAGTGAGATGGAATTGTACTCTTCATTTCATCTGGTGGTCCTGTAGATATTGGGGTGGATTTCCAGGAACCCTGGCAGCTTTGAGGTGTTTGGCCCAAGAGATTTTGAAATAAGCTTCCATTCTGCTCTATCATGCCCCTAGCCAGAATAGGAGAGCTGCCAAAGAAGAAGCTAAGGTCACACAGTCCTCCATTGCTGTGCTTCGAATTCACCAACACTGTTCTACCTCTAAATGAGCAGCATCGACAGCCCAGGGAAAATAGCTAAATGAATATGTATTTTTCTAATACCTGAGGAATGACTATGAATGACTTCATGAGAAAGGAATTCATCAATGGGGGCTCTTCTTCCAGGAGCAGTTCCCACTTCTGTATTCAGCCAATTCTTGTGTATTATCTACTTTCTAAGCTGAAAATGTACAAAACGTATTTTAGATAAAACAGCAGTCCCCTCTGTTAGAGTTAAGATCGCAGAATCAGATGCTCATTTTATCTATTGTATGAGGGAAAAATATGGATTAAAAATAAATGATAGGAGGAAAAATAAAAAAAAGAAGGTAGCAGAATCATAGAATAGTATTTTTGACTGTTTAGAGCTAGAAGGAATCAACCTAATGGTTTCGAAACTTGTTTTGGTAGCAGATCCCTTCAGGTGAAATCCTGTCAAGTCTGGATTATTATGTGAACACAACACAGAGTTGCTTCCCTGGAAGGGTTTCCTATTGGGCAATACCTCTCCTGTTTGCCATGGTTCCAACACCCTGTCATATGAAGTACCTCATTGAACCCTGAGGACCGAGAGGAGTACAGTCTGAAAGTTATGGTTAAACCACTTCCCCCAATTTACAGAAGACAAAAGTGAGCCCCAGAGAGTTAGCAATTATTTAAGTAGAATGTGAATAAAAGAAATAGGCAGGTACTAGAAATAAAATTGAAGGTTACTGTTCAAATTCATGGTAGAGAGTTTATTGGAAAGAATAATTTCTTTATGGTTGGATAAAGGAATTGCAAAAAACAAGTCAAATTGAAATGTATGAAGGGTGAGAGGGGGGTTTAATAGATCCGGAGAAGATTTCCGATAGAATGGGATGCAAACTGGAATTTTGAAGTCTCTGTCCTGGCATCTGTTAACTGTAGCAAAACTGCTTATCTATCCAGAAAAAAATCCAAGTAAAATCAAATTTTAGTTATAGTTTTACATTGAGGTAGAGAACTTCAGCCCCACCAGCCATGGGTCATCATCTTTGGCATTTTCAAATCTTTGACATTATCAAACAATCTCTTAGAGCCTTTGTAAGTTAAACACACTTGATGCCATGTTGCAGGTCAATAGTTTAGACAGACAGCAACCTGGCAATTTTCTGAAGATTCTTGGGAGAAACATTACCTAGTTATAAGCCTTCTTCATTTTCCTTTCTGCCTTCAAAATCAAGATCAGAGCTCCCGGGTTCAAGAATTCTCTATTCACCTGACTCTGCCCATCATTATATTCAACTTCTGTTTTTCTTTTTTTCTATTTTTGCAGGAACTCAAAAATGGCTTACTTTTTAAAAATCTGCCTGCATAAGAGTCACATGAATGGAAACATAAAGAAAAAAGCAAAGAAACATGAAAGTGTAGTCAGAATACTCAGAGAAAATGAGTTATGTTTGGAAGGTTTGACAGATATTTTTGAAGCACAAAATATGGTCAGTTTTGGGAAATCATATAGATAATTGAAAAGAAAGCATTCTCTTTTTCAGGTAATAAGTTGGAGCCATCTCACGTAACTCAACCCCCATGTACAACTCAAATTGTTATTTTTTGCCAATCTGAATCAGTGCAGATTGAGTTCACAGTTGTTGAATTTATGTCAGTTTCTGAAGTGATTTTCCTTTGATAGTCCAACATTATATTATTCAGAATGTAGCTCATGACTGCCCTCATAGCTTTAATAAGGTCAGTATGTTGTAACCACACATTATGTTTGTATTTTTCCTACTTAATGCTCCATCCACACTCTTACCTCTCATATATTTTAAGTGCCCCATATAATGCTGAAAACAACTAGTAATGTAAAGATAAACATAGAGCTCAATAGTAAAATGTTGATATAAAACATGCATAATGAAATGCATATAATATATTGTACAAATTTTATGGTCCCATTTCTGTACAAAATATTCAAAATATTTATATACAACAATATGATCACTGTACATATATGTGATGTGTATGTGTGTCAATGAATAGATCAAAGTTTGTGAAAAACCAACCCAACCATAACTACTGGTTATTGCTGGGAAAGGGGACAAAAGAAGAAGTGGAAGTAAAAAGTTTTTTTCTAGGCAACCTAACTGAAACCACATAACGGTTCATATTTGTATGAAAAGATCTTTAGAATCATTTTCAAGAAAGTATAGGGTGTCTATACTACTGTTTTTATATGAAGAACATGGTGTATTTCTGGTTTGTTTGTTTTTTTTCATTGGAAAGGATGTGGGTTTACAGAACAATCATGCATAAAATACAGGAGTCCAATATGTCACCCCACCACTAACACCTCGAATTGGTAGGGAACATTTGGTACAATTGATGATGGCACATTTTTATAATTGGACTATTAATTAAAGTCCATGGTTTAACCTAGGGCTCACTGTTTGTGTAGTGCAGTCCCATGGATTTAAACAAAAAAATTATTCAGTTACCATATATACAATCTAACCTTCCCCTTTTAATCATATTCAGATATATATCTGAGTGCTGTTAATTGTGTTCACAATTAACATTAGCACAATCATTACCAAAACATTTCCACCATTTCAAATAGTAACTCAGTACATTTTAAGTCTTAACTTCCCATTCCCTATACCCCTCTCACGGGTGCCTAGTAACCATAGATTCTGACTCTATGAGTTTCGTTATTCTAATTGTTTCCAAAAAGTCAGATCATATAATATTTATTCTCTTGTGTCGGCTTATTTCTCTCAACCCAATGTATGCCAAGGTTCGTTCATATTGTCACATGGATCAGGACTTCACTCCTTTTTATTGCTGAATAATATTTCATTATATGTATATACCATGTTTTATTTATCCAGTGATAAGTTGATGGACACATGGGTTGCTTCCGTCTTTTGTCAATTGTGAATAACGCCACTATAAACATCTGTGTGCCTTTATTTGTTCAAGTCCTTGCTTTCAATTCTTAGGGGTATAAACCTAGAAATGGGATTGCCAGGTCACATGAGAATGCTATACTTTCTGAGGAACTGTAAACTATCTTCCACAGCGGCTGCACCATTTTACATTGTGACCAGCCATGAAGGAGTATTCCTATGTCTCCGCTTACCGTCTTCTATTTTTTTATAGCAGCCATTCTAATGTATGTGAAATGGTATCTCATTGTGGTTTTGATTTGTAATTCCCTGACAGCTAATAATGTTGAGCATATTTTCATGTGCTTTGTGGCCATTGTTATATCTTTGGAGAGATGTCTGTTCAAGTCTTTTTCCATTTTTTTAATTGGGTTGTGGACTTTTTGTTGTTAAGTTAATGGATTTCTTTGTATGTTCTGTATAGTAAACCTTTATCAGATACGTGGTTTCCAAATATTTTCTCCCATAGTGTAGATTGTTGCTTATTTTCATGATAAAGTCCTTTGTGGAACAAAAGTTTTTAATCATGATTAGGTCCCACTTATCTATTTTTTCTTTTATTTCTTGTATTTTGCATGTAACGTCTAAAAACCACTGCCTAATGCAAGGTCCTGAAGATGCTTACTTTCTTTTTCTTCTAGAGGTTTGATATTTTAGCTCTTGTATTAAGGTCTTTGAACCATTTTGAGTTGTTTTTATATATGGTGTGAGGTAAGGATCCTCCTTTTTTTTTTCAAATAGAGATCCAGCTCCATTTGTTGAAGAAACTTTTCTTTCCCAATTGAGTGGTCTTTTCAAATGTGAAGGTTAAAAATCACTTTGGCATAAACATGAGGGTTGATTTCTGAGATCTGAATTCTATGCCATTGTTCTATATAAGTGCCTTTTTGCCAGTACCATACTTGTTTGATTACAGTGGCTTTGTAATAAATTTTAAGATTGGTAAGTGGGAGCCCTCCAACTTCAGTCTTCTTTTTCAAAATGGCTTTAATTCAGGGCCCCTTACCTTTTCATGAATACCTTTGATGATTGACTTTTCCATTTCTGCAAAGAAGATTGTGGTAATTTTGATTGGGATTGCATTGAAGCTATAAACTACTGTGTTTAGCATTGAAAATTAGCAATATTTGGCCTTCCAATCCATGAACATGGAATGTCCTTCCATTTATTTGCTTCTTTAATTTCATTCAGCAACGTTTTGTGGCTTTGTATGTATAAGTCCCTTACATCCTTTTATGCCTAGAAATTTGATTCTTTTAGTTGCTATCGTGAATGGATTTTTTTCATAATTTCTTCTTCTAATTGTTCATTACTTATGTATAGAAACACTACTGATTTTAGTGTTTTGATCTTTTACCCCAACATTGAAGAGTTCTTTTATCAGATCCAGGAACTGTCTTGTAAATTTTTCAGGATTTTCTATATATAGAATCATATCCTCTGCATGTAAGGAAAGTGTTTTTTTTTCAACTTTTGTGATTTTTATTTCTTTTTCTTACCTAATTACACAGGTAAGGACCTCCAATACAATGTTGAATAGCAGCAGTAACAGTGGGCATCGTTGTCTTGTGTCTGATTTAAGAAGGAAAGCTTTCAGCCTTCACCATTAAGTAGGATGTTAGCTGTGGGGTTACATATATGTTCTTTATCGTGTTGAGGAAGTTTCCTTCTATTACTACTACTACTGTTTTAAGTTGTTTTTTTAAATCAAGAAAGGGCACGGTATTTCATCAAATGCCTTTTCTGCATTAAGTGAGATGATGATGTGTTTTTTCCTTCATTCTGTTTATGTGGTGTATTGCGTTAATTCATTTTCTTATGTTAAACCAAACTTGCATACCAGGAATAAATCACACTTGATCATGATGTATACTTCTTTTAATATGCTGTTGAATTTAGTTTGTTACTATTTTGTTAAAAATTTTTGCATCTATGTTTATGAGATATTGGTCTGTAGTTTTCTTTTCTTGTGGTATCCTCTCTGGTTTTAGTATTTGGGTGATGTTTGGCTCTTAGAATGAGTTAGGGAGTATTCCCTCCTCTTCAGTATTTTGGAAGTGTCTGTGCAGAATTGGAGTTAAGTCTTCTTAGTGTATATGGTATAATTCCCCTGTGATGCCATCTGGTCCTGAGCTTTTCTTTGTTGTGAAGATTTTGATGATTGATTCAATGTCTTTATTAGTAATTAGTTTGTTGAGATTACTAGTTGAGATTTTCTATTTCTTTTTTAATCAATGTAGACAGATCATGTGTTTCTAATAATTTGCCCATTTTATCTAGGTTACCTAATTTATTGGCATACAACTGATCATAGTATCCTCTTATATGCCTTTTTATTTTATCAGGGTTTGATAGTAATGTCCCCATTTATAGGTGTGATTTTCGTTGTTTGTAGCCTCTGCTTTTCTTTGTCGTTCTAGCTATGGGTTTGTCAATTTTATTGATCCTTTCAAAGAACCTACTTTTACTTTTGTTGATTCTCTTTATTGTTTTTTTCTATTTCATTTGTCATTACTCTAATCTTTGTTTTCTTCCCCTTATTCTCACTATGGGTTTAGTTTGCTCTTCTTTTTCTAGTTCTTCCAGTTTTGAGACATTATCTCTAAGTTTTTAATGTAAGCATTTAGAACTATAAATTTCCCTTGCAGCACTGCTTTTACTGCATCTTGTAAGTCTTGGTAAGTTGTATGTTCATTTTCCTAATTTCACTTATATGATTTCATCTTTAACCCATTGATTGTTCAAAAGTATGTTATTTAATTTCCACATATTTGTGAATTTTCCTTTTCTCCCCCTGCAATTGATTTCTAGCTTCATTCCATTGTGGTCAAAGAAGATACATTGTATGATTTCAGTATTTTTGTATTTATTGCAACTTTTTTTGTGATCCAACATGTGGTCTATCCTGGAGAACGAACCACATGCACTTGACAAGAATGTGTATTCTGTTCCTTGGTTGCAGGGTTCCATATATGCCTGTTAAGTCTAAGTGGTTTAGTGTATCCTTCAACTCCTGTACTTCTTTATTGATCTTCTGTCTAAATGTTGTATCTGTTGATGAGTGTGAGATACTGACATCTTCAACTATTATTGTAAAGGCGTCCATTTCTTCCTTCAGTTTTTCCGGTGTTTGCTTTATGTATTTTGGGACAGTGTGGTTAAGGTGTGTAAATATTTATGATTGTTATTATTTCATGGTGGATTGACCCATTTTGTTAATGTATAGTGTCCTTCTTTGTCTCTTATAACAGCTTTTGTTTTGATTTGAAGCCTATTTTGTCCAATGTTAGTATAGCTTATTTGCATGGAATATCTTTGTTCTACTTATTTGTGTCTTTGGGTCTAAGTGAGTCTCTTGTAAACTACATATAGTTGGACCATGTTTTTTTTTGTTTTTGTTTTATCCATTCTGCCAAACTGTATCTTTTGATTGAGGAGTTTAATCCAGTAACATTCACTGTCATTACTTTACAGCAGTTCTTATTTCAGCCATTTTGTCCTCTGTTATTTATATGTGTTATATCTTTCTGTTTTATTTTTCTTTACAGCAACCTCCTTTTCTGTATAGTTGATCTTTCATGATCTATCTGACTGAAATTTTGCTCATTTCTGTTTCCACCTTTATTTTTTTCTGCATGGGCAAGTACTAAGAAACAAAACTGGGTCTCCAGCATGGCAGGCAGGAATTCTGCCACTGAGCCACGGTTGCACCACCCTCCATCTATTTTTAATATAATATACTTTCTTTCTTTATACCACACAACCTATATATAACCTGCTAATCTGAAAGGATACTAACTTAGGTTCAATAGCATACTTGTTCTCTGCTCCCCTATCCTTCTGCTTCCCCTTTTTATGTTGCTTTTGTCCCTATCAGTTTATGTTTTGCAGGTCCATTTTCAGGAAAATATGCCTCTTTCTTATTCAATTGTATTCTGACCCTGACAGATACTAAAGAGCAGAGTTGTCCACTGAGGATCCAGTACTATTGAGTTTTGCTTTTATCCTTTTAGTTCCCCTTAGGGATAATCACTTTTTCAGACTACTCCAAGCCTGTCTCCTGGCTTTTCTTTTCAACTTGCAGAACTCCTTTTAGTAATTCTTGTAGGGCAGGTCTCTCTTGAAAAACTCTCTGTTTCTGTGTATCTGTAAATATTTTAAGCTCACCATCATTTTTAGAAGGCCTTTTTTTCCCTTCTTGCCTCCATGGTTTCTCTTAAGAAAGCAGCATAGTCTTATTGAGAATCCTTATATGTGATGAGTCACTTTTCTCTTTCTGCCTTCAAAATTCTCTCTTATTCTTTGGCATTTGACATTTTGATTTGTATGTGTCTCAGAGTAGGTCTACTATGATTTATTCTGTTTGGGGTACTTTGTGCTTTTTGGACATGTGTATTTACATCTTTCATAAAAGTTGGGAATTTTTATGTCCTTATTTCCTCAAATATTCTTTCTGTCCCTTTTCCCTTTTCTTCTCTTTCTGGGACACCCATGATGCATTTATCTGTGTGCTTCATGATCGCACTCAAATCCCCAAGTCACTGCTCAATTTTTTTTCTATTCTTTTCTCTATCTGCTCTTCTAATTCTATCATTTCAATCATCCAGTCTTCTTGCTCTCTGAGTCTTTCTTCAGCCTGTCATATGCAGATTTCAGTTCAATTAATGCTACAATAAATTCTTTAATAAAGAATTCAAAACAATTAATAGTTAATGTATCAAATATTCATCTTAAAGAAATGCTTATAAAGATTTGAAAAGAGCTTAGTTTCTTAATATTATTTAAATCTTTCCCCTTGTGCACATCCAGCATTAATATACTTAAAATATAAGGATTAACTTGGGCTCAGGCCCTGCCCAGCAGCCCAACAATTTTAAATGTGGAATGCAAATTAATGGATTAAGGTATAATTGATCACTATCAAAGAAAAAAATCACCTCTTAGGACACATTATACTGTTTGGAAATTGTAATATGATTGCCTAATGTTGTGTGTTAGACTCAGATACTGCTGGCTCACCTACTACTGGAAAATGGACATAAAGGTCAATATCAAGGATTCTGTGGTTACTTCCTGGGTCACAGAAAATGGAATCAAAATTCCACTCCCTTTTCATTCCAATAAATGTACATAAAAATTTTTAAATGATTTTAGAAACCTGAATTTCCATTGTCATGTTTGCTTGATTTTTCCACATTATTTTAATAAATTTCTGTCAGTATTGAAATATTCTCTTGGTTCTCTCTCATATTCTCCCTTTTCAGTTTCCCCCATAACCTTCCTTTTGAATTTTGGCAATTAGGACCCTGCTAAATGTGATATAAATTAGTGATATTCAAACACTTTGCTCACAAATTCGCCAAAACAAATTTGTAATGCAATTACCTCCGTCACACATTTCAAAATCAATCTCTAAATTTTTCATCACAATGTCATAGTTGTAAATCATATAATTTTCAATATATTATAAAAATTGACATTTTAAAACAAGGCTGTTAAATAATTTTTAATATACCTAATGGAACCTAAATGTAAAATGATTTATCCATTTTAATTCATATAAAAATCCATGAACAGAGCAGAGTTTGTACAAAATTACCCCTTGTATCTCTCATAATTTAAAGGAAAATTTCATGATACCCAAGGCCCTTGACATCCTTCAGATGAAAGACGAAATGTGCCAATTCCTTGTGCAAGAACTCAGTCAGGTACAAATGGATATAACACCTACAAGTAGAGTGGTGATATCTACATATATATCTGAAGAATATATGGTAAGAGCTGAAACCTTGCTGGCAACCTGAGTCATGGTTGCCTTGAAAATCCAGCTGATATGCCATATTCTCCAGGAATGCAGGCCAGCCTAGTTATTGTCACTGTAGCAACATCTGTTGCTGGACTTCTTCCCTCCTGGAAACCTCACTAGCTAGATCCAGGAAATTCTCCACCAGGTTAATTTTTTGAGGTTACTAATCCCAACTTGATCCTTCTAAAGGCCTTTTTGCAGACTATGGAAATGAGGGTGAGAGAAAATAAACATCAGTTTTGTACAGAAGGAGAGAGAGAGGCTTGAAGGAGATTGTAAAAATGAAGATTGTCAGTAAGGGTAACTAAAAGGATAAAAAGGGACACAGAAACAAGATATGATATATAAAAGCCAAAGAATTAAGTGGTTGAAATAATAATAATAATGCTTTGAAATAATAGCATTGAATGTTGATAGATTAATTCCCCACTTAAAAGACACAAACTGGCAGAATGAATTTAAAAAAATATGATCCACCTATATGCTATCGACAAGAAACTCATCTTAAACCCAAGAATGCAAATAGGTTGAAAGTGAAAGGTTGGAAAAAAGATATTCCACACAAACAGTAACCAAAAAAAAAAAAAAAAGAGCTGAAGAAGCTATAATAGTATGGGACAAAACAGACTTTAAATGCAAGACTGTTTTAAGAGACAAAGAAAGACTCTATATATTAATAAAAGAGGAAATAAGAAGAAATAAAATAAATATATATGCATCTAGCCAGGGTGACCCCAAAATACATGAGACAAAGCTGGCAAAAGTGAAGGGAGAAATTAGAAGCCTCTACATTAATAGTTGGAGACTTCAATACACCACTCTCATCAATAACTAGAACATCTAGATAGCAGATCAAAAAAGAAATAGAGAACTTGATAAATTTGATAAGTGAACTGGACCTAAAAGAAATATACAGAACAATGCACACAAAAACAGCAGGATATACATTCATCTTAAGTGCTCATGGATCATTCTCCTGGATAGACCACCTATTGGGACACAAGACTGGTCTAAATAAATGTGCAACAGGACTGAATATAAAAACTCAGAAATGGACAGCACGATACTACCTAATTGTAATACAATTATGTTAAAACACTGAATGAAGCTGAATGTGAAAATGATAGAGGGAGGAGGGCTGGGGGCATAAATGAAATCAGAAAGAAAGATAGACGATAAAGATTGAGATGGTATAATTTAGGAATGCCTAGAGTGTATAATGATAGTGACTAAATGTACAAATTTTAAAAATGTTTTTGCATGAGGAAGAACAAAGGAATGTCATTACTGCAGGTGCTGAAAATAGATGGTAATTAATATTTTAAAATTTCAACTTATGTGTGAGACTAAAGCAAAAAATGTTTATTTGGTACAAAATTTATATTTTGACTAGTGCATTTCCTAATATAACTTATGTAGACAGCTTGGTTGAACACCATAAGTATATGGAACATTGTGTAGGACATGAGATTTTGTTTGTTTGTCCAGAGTGATGCCCCGATGAATCCCAGAGTGATTTGATCAGTGAGTAGAAAAGTATTTGCAAAGTCCCCTTTGGGGAATGGTGAGAACGGGGGAAAATTCAACCTCCCCAAGTTTAATTCTTGATGTTCTCACAAGCAGTGTGGCCAACCAAAGCTATAGGCTGAGCACAGAGTGGAGAGGTTATCTTGGAGGTGATTCTTACACATTAAGTAGATACCACCTTGTTATTCAAAATGTAATGGGGAGGCTGGAGGGAACTGCCTGAAAATGTAGAGCTGTGTTCCAGTAGCCATGTTTTTTGATGACTGTATAATGATATAGCTTTCACACTGTGACTGTGTGATTGTGAAAACCTTGTGTCTGATGCTCCTTTTATCTACCTTGTCAACAGATGAGTAAAACATATGGAATAAAAATAAATAATAGGTGGAACAAATATTAAAATAAATTTAATTTGAAATGCTAGTGATCAATGAAAAGTGAGGGGTAAGGGTTATGGTATGTATAATATTTTTTCTTCTGTTTTCATTTTATTTCTTTTTCTGTTGTCTTTTTATTTCTTTTTCTGAATTGATGCAAATGTTCTAAGAAATAATCATGATGATGAATATACAACTATGTGATGAAATTGTGAATTACTGATTATTTATGTAGAACAGAATGATTATATGTTAGGAATGTTTGTGTTTCTTTGTTGTCATATTTTTTAATTTAAAATTAATGTAAAAAAGATTGAAATTATAAAAAGCACTTTCTCTGATCATAATGGAGTCAAGTTGGAAATCAACACAGGAAGAGGACTGGGAAATGCAAATGTATGGAGGTTAAACAGCACACACCTACACAATCAGTGGGTCAAAAAAGAAATTGCAAGAGAAATCAATAAATATCTCAAGACAAATGAAACTGAGAACATAACATAAAAATGGGATGCAGCAAGAGCAGTACTGAGGGGGAATTTTATAGTTCTAAATGCATACATTAATAAGGAAGTGTTCAAGTTTGCTAGCTGCCGGAATGCAACACACCAGAGATGGATTGGCTTTTAATAAAAGGGGATTAATTTTGTTAGTTCTTCAGAGGAAAGGCAGCTATCTTTCAACTGAGGTTCTTTCTTACATGGGAAGGTACAGGATGGTTTCTGCTGGCCTTCTCTCCAGGCCTCTGGGTTCCAACAACTTTCCCCAGGATGATTTCTTTCTGCATCTCCAAAGACCTGGACTGAGCTGTGAGTGTTGAAATGAGGTATGCTGAGCTGCTTGGGCTGTGCTACATTGAGCTCTCTCATTTAATCACCAGGCAATTAAATCAAACATCATTCATTGCAACAGGCACACCTCCTAGCCGACTGCAGATGTAATCAGCAACAGATGAGCTTCACACACCGTTGGCTCATGTCCACAGCAACAGATCTAGGCACCTTCACCTGGCCAAGTTGACAACTGAATCTAACTACCACATGTCCACCCATTGTCAACTTGGTAACTCCACACATCACCTTAAACAATATTAAGGTGCAAAAAAATTCTCTTCTGGCTGTGTACCTGTGAATCTCAAAACAAGTTGTCTGGAGCCAATATGCAAAGGAGGGACAGTCACAGGATCCATAGGGATAAATTTGGAGGAAAATCTGCAGGGCAAACACCATTGGATTTCAAAGTCTGAAAGTTATTTATCCTTCAGCTTTAGAAAGTGGAAGTCCCACCCTTTCCAAGGGCCTATGCAGTGGCCCGCCTCTTTCTGAATCAACCTCAGGGGACATTGAGGAGAACACCTTTTTCTCAGCTCTACCCCTTCCAAGCATTGGGGCCACACCTAGGGTCTCCGCCATTTCTGGGACACATGCTCAACCCCTCCATATGGTGGCAAACAGGCTCTCCCCAGTCCCTTAGGAGTGTGCTATACCTTCTCAAAGGTCTAAAGTGGCAAAACTCTTCTACTGCAATGAGGTGGGAAACTCATCCTTGCCCTTCAGGGTAAACTCACCCTCTCCATGTGTATGGGTGGGTCCACTCTCCTGGCTGTGGTTTCTTGGCGTCAGACCTGAGCTTCCATGGCTCTCACTCTGTAAACTCCAATTTTTCCCTTTTGTGTCCCCCTTTGTCCAGATTGGCAGTCATTCCATTTACACCAACAGTCTCTTCAAACACTCCAGGACTTCACCATCATTCTCATCACAGTCCTCCAAAATCTTCCCCTTACCCATTTAAAAAGCCATTCCAACATGCATGGTATTTGCAAACAGCAGCAGCACCCCACTCCTGGTGAAAAATCTGTTCTAGTTTGCTGGCTGCCAGAATGCAACACACCAGAGATGGATTGGCTTTTAATAAAAGGGGATTTATTTTGTTAGTTCTTCAGAGGAAAGGCAGCTAACTTTCAACTGAGGTTCTTTCTTTCTTACATGGGAAGGTACAGGATGGTCTCTGCTGGCCTTCTCTCCAGGCCTCTGGGTTCCAACAACTTTCCCCAGGATGATTTCTTTCTGCATCTCCAAAGGCCTGGACTGAGCTGTGAGTGTTGAAATGAGGTATGCTGAGCTACTTGGGCTGTGCTACATTGAGCTCTCTCATTTAAGCACCATCCAATTAAATCAAACATCATTACTGCAGCAGGCATGCCTCCTAGCCAACCATAGATGTCATCAGAAACAGGTGAGGTTCACACACCATTGGCTCATGTCCACAGCAACAGATCTAAGCACCTTCACCTGGTCAAGTTGACAACTGAATCTAACTACCACAGGAAGTAACAGCTAAAATCAAAGACCTAACTGTACACCTAGAGGAACTAGAAAAATAGCAGGAAAATAAACCTAAAGCAAGCAGAAGGAAAAAAATAATAAAGAAAAAGCAATAGTGAGAATTTAAAAAAACAAAAATTGGTTCTCTGAGAAGATCAATAAAATTGACAAACATTTTGCTAAACTGACAAAGAAAAAAAGAGAGAAGATGCAAATAAGTAAAATCAGAAATGAGAGGGGAACATTACTACTGACACCCCAGAAATGAAAACATCATAAGAGGATACTATGAACAATTGTATGCTAACAAATTAGACAACTCAGATGAAATGGACAATTTTCTAGAACCACACAAATGACATAATACATTGACTCCAAAGGAAATGGAGGACCTCAACAAACCAATCACAAGTAAAGAGATTGAACCAGTCATCAAGAACCAATCAACTTGAAATGCAAATGGCTAATGAGAGGGAGGGGTAAGGGATGTATGTTTTTTTTTCCTTTTTTATTTCTTTTTTCTGGAGTGATACATATGTTTTTTAAAAAAATAAGCATGGTGATGAATACACAACAATGTGATGATATTGTGGACCACTGATTGTATACTTTGAATGGACTGTATGGTGCATGAAGATATCCCAATAAAAATATTTTAAAAAATAAAGACAAAAAACCATGGGCAATATGCAACAATCAGTTCCCTGAAAAGCTCATTAACTGTGCAACAAAAGAGCAAAGGACAGTGGGTTGCCCACTAGCTAGTAAGATAACACATGTGTGTCTTAATGCATGAGAACAGGGAGATGGTGGCATGAGAAAAGACAAAGAGACCAATGTAACTTAACAGAGTGCTGGGAGAGAGGCCCATAGACACTTGGGGCATTTAGTGAACAATACTGGCCTTGGCAAAAATCAAAGGGGGAAAGCTGAGAGGTTTGGAATTGGAAATTCAGCTCATTTTTAGGAGAAAAATAAACCTGGCACTGCACTCAAAAAAAAAAAAAAAAAAGGTAACAGCAAAGAAAAGCCCAGGACCAAATGGCTTCATACTGAATTCTACCAATCATTCTAAGAGGAATTAATGCCAATCCTGCTCAAACTATTCCAAAAAATTGAAGAGGGGGTGCACTATGTAACTCATTCTATGAAGCCAACATTACCCTTATACCAAAGCCAAATAAAGATACTACAGGAAAACAAAATTACAGACCAATCTCTCTAATGAATATGGATGCAAAAATTTTCAATAAAATACTCGCAGATGTAAATGACAGAACATTAAAAGAATCATACACCATGTTCATGTGGTTTTCTTTTAGATGTGAAGGTTGGTTCAACATGAAAAAGTCAATTAATGTAATAGAGACATTAAGAAATCAAAGTAGAAAAAAACATATGATCATCCCAATTGATGCAGAAAAGATATTTGACAAAATTCAGCATGGTTTCTTGATTAAAAACAATTCGAAAGATAGGAATAAAAGGAAACTTCCTGAACATGATGAAGGGCGTTTTTCATATGAAAAACCTAAAACTAACATCAGACTCAACAGTGAAAGACTGAAAGCTTTCCTTCTAAGATTGGGAACAAGACAAGGATGCCTACTGTTACCACTGTTTTTCAACATTGTGCTAGAAGTCCTAGCTAGAATAGTTAAACAAAAAAAAAAAAAAAAAAAAAGAAAGAAAGAAAGAAAAGGCATCCAGATTGGAAAGGAAGAAGCAAACTTTTATTATTTGCAGATGGCATGATCCTATATTTTGAAAATCCTGAAATATCTACAGAAAAGCTCCTAGAGCTAATAAACAAGTTCAGCAAGGGGGCAGGACAGAGATCAATATGCAGAAATCAGTAGTATTTCCATACACTAAATGTGAGCAATCTGAGGAAATTTTTTAAAAAAATTCCATTTACAATAGCAACTAAAGACTCAAATATCTAGGAATAAACTTAACCAAGGATGTAAAGGACTTATATTCAGAAAACTACAAAACATTGCTAAAAGAAATCATAGAAGATCTTAAAAAAAGAAAAAAAAAGAAAGATATTCTGTGTTCATGGATTGGAAGAGTATATATAACTAAGATGCTAATTCTTCCAAAATTTATTTACAAAATCAGTGAAATCCCAATCAAAATTCCAATGGCCTACTTTGAAGAACTGAAAAAGCCAGTCATCAAATTTATTTTGTAGGGTAGGGTGCCCCAAATAGCCTAAAACTTCTTGAAAAAGAAGGAAGTTGTATAACTCATACTTCCTTACCTTAAAGCACATTACAAAGCTAAAGTGGCCAAAGCAGCATGTGCTGGCATAAGATAGACCTATTGACCAATAGAATCAAACTGAGAGTTTAGAAATAGACCCACACATTTATTGTCAATTGACTTTTGAAAAGATTGCCATGCCCACTCAACTGGGACAGAACAGTCTCTTCAACAAATAGTGCTGGCAGAATTGGATATTCATATCCAAAAGAATGAAAGTGGGCCCCTATTTTACACCTTATACAAAAAAGTAACTCAAGATGGATCAAAGACCTAACTATAAGAGACAGAACCATAAAATTCCTAGAAGAAAATGTATGGAAGCATCTTCAATATCTTGTAATAGTTGATGGGTTTTGAGACTTTACACCAAAAGTACAAGCAACTAAAGAAAAAATATATAAAGGGGACCTCCTCTAAAAGAAGACTTTTGTGCTTCATAAGACTTTGTCAAAAAAGTAAAAAGGCAGGCTACTCAGTGGAGAAGATGTTTGGAACCCACATTTCTGATAAGGGTATAATATCCAGAATATATAAAGAAATTCTATACCTCAACAATAAAAAAAAAGGACAGCCCAATTTAAAAAATGGATGAAATACTTAAATAGACATTTCTCGAAGAGAATGGAGCATGATTAAAAAGCACATGAAAAGATCAACATCATTAGCTATTATGGAAATGCAAATCAAAACCACAAGAATGGCTACAATTAAACAAACAGAAAACTATAGGTCTTGGAGAAGATGTGGAGAAATAGGAATACTCATTCATGGCAGGTGGGAATGCAAAATGACACAGTCACCATGGAAAACAGTTTGGTTGTTCCTTGGAAAGCTAAGTATAGAACTGCCATATGATCTGGCAATCATGCTACTAGGAATAAACTCAGAAGAACTGAAAGCAGGGACATTTGCATACCAATGTTTATAGAAGCATGATTCACAATTGCCAAAAGATGGAACAACCTGTGGTAGTTAGATTCAGTTGTCAAGTTAACCAAGGTGAAGGCACCTAGTTCTGTTGCTGTGGACATGAGCCAATGGTGTGTGAACCTCATAATTACATATGCAGTGGGCTAGGAGGTGTGCCTGCTGCAATGAATGACATTTGACTTAATTGGCTGGTGTTTAAATGAGAGAGTGCAATGTAGCACAGACAAGCAGCTCAGCATACCTCATCTCAGCACTCGCAGCTCAGCCCATGCTTTTGGAGATGCAGAAAGAAATGACCCTGGGGAAGGTTGTTGGAACCCAGAGGCCTAGAGAGAAGGCCAGCAGAGACCATCCTGTGCCTTCCCATGTAAGAAAGAACCTCAGTTGAAAGATAGCTGCCTTTCCTCTGAAGAACTAACAAAATAAATCCCCTTTTATTAAAAGCCAATCCATCTCTGGTGTATTGCATTCTGGCAGCTGCAAACTACTGTCCATCAATGGATGAATGCATAAACAAAATGTGGTATACAAATATGACGGAATATTATTCAGCTTCAAGAAGAAATGAAGTCCTGATGCATGCAACAACATGAATGAACCTTGAGGATATTATGTTGAATGAAATAAGCCAGACACAAACGGACAAATATTGGATGAACTTACTATAGAAACTAAATATAATGAACAAGCTCTTGGAATTCAAAACTAGAATATATGGTACTAGCAGACAGAATGAGCGTAGAGATTGGGGACCTGACCCTTATTTTGTGCAGAACTTTTAATAAGGATGATTGTAAATGTTTGGAAATGGATAGAGGTGACAGTAGAACAATATTGTGAGTGTAATTAATAGTGCCAAATCATGTGTGTGATTGTGGTTGAAAGGGGAAGTTCAGAGTCATGTATGTCACTAAAAGGAAAACTAAAAGATGAAAGATGGGGCTGTGTAACGTAGTAAACCCTTGGTAGATGATGAAGGTGGTTAATAGTACAAATATAAGAATAGTCTTCCATGAACTAGAACAAATATATGTCATTATCACAAGTTGTTAATAATAGTGTGGTATATGGGGAAAAATACACCTAATGCAAACTATGAACTATAGTTAACAGTAAAATTATAATATTCTTCCATCAATTGTAACAAAGATGCAAGACCAATGCTAAGGGTCAATAATTAGGGAGCACAAGAGGCATGGGGTTTCTTTCTGCAGCAATCAAAATGTTCTAAAATTGATTGCAGTGATGAAAGTACAACTCTGTGATTATATCTAGAGTTATCAATTGCACATTGACTCTGATTTGTTGTGTGAATAAAGCTACTTTAATTGTTAAAAAAAGTTTGATTTTTTTTTACCTGGACTGAGTAATCATTATGATTTAATTCATTGATGAAAACAACATACATTTAACCTTTCATATGTAATTATTAAACATGCAAAGTAAAATTTATTGAAAATGAAGTTTTTAATGAAATATAAATTCAGGTAGTTTTATTACTAGTTCATGTATCTATAGAAGATTATTGCTTATTGCTAAAATGAGACAGCATTCAGCAGTAATTCCATTGAATCATAGATGACAATGGAACGGGTTTTGTTATGGCAATGCTACTGAATTCTTTGTGCTGTTTCTGAGTTCTGTGACAAATATCACATGGTGCTCTGTCATCAAAAATTACTTTGAAATATCTTTGGCTATCAACTGGATTATGCCTCCTGTAATTATATTGAAAGAACAAAATTAGAAACTGCCTATCTTGTAAAAATACTTGTCACCAGTCTTTAGTCTTTTCATTTCTCAACACCAACACCAATATTTATATTAATCCTTTTGTTTCCTCTCCTGGAGCATTTTACCTTCCAGCACAATGTACCACAGTAAGATTCTGGAAGGATGAGACATAGACTTTCAGTTCTACCATAAAAGAAGGACACTTATGTAAGAAGTGGTGGGAAAGATAAATCTGCATCTACATTCAGGTTTTTTCTTGTACAGAGAATTTTTAAGGCAGGATACATGAGGAATTAGGGGATTTGGAAGCTATATCTTTCCAAAAGCCACTAGGAAAGTTTCAGAGGACCCCTAGAGTTACACACACCCCAATTTTAAAACCCCTGATATAGATGATAGCCTTGCAATATCAATCTTAGCAGTTAACGGGGAAACAGATAAATGGAATTGTAGATAATACTGACAGGACTCAGGAGACTCAGACTCCAATGCCAACTCATCAGTGAACTGTTCTTACCGGGTGGAACAACACAATTAACTGACTTCTATATCAGTCAGTGCTAATTAAAAAGAGTTCAATGAAGGAATGTTTTATAGAGATGTGGGCAGGTTTAAGAGAACCAACAAAATTGTTAAAGAACCTAGGGACTAGCCACAACAGGAATTTTTTATCATCCCTAGCCTGAAGTGGAGAGGAGAGGGAGTTTATACTAAAACCTGGAAAGAGATTTAATCTTGGGAGAGATTAGGAAATGGAAAACAGCGCCTGGTAGAGAGGGAGCTAGGGAAAATGGAAAACAGCCCCCAGCAGAGAGGGAGGTTGGAGATAAGTCCTCCAACATCCCTCTTGCCCCACATTCTAATTTCCTGCCAGTCACCATAGTTACCCCACCAGAAGCCAGAAGGCAAACAACCTGGATGATGTAGCCAGTGGAATGCAGTCACCCTGAGAAAGAGTAGAGAAAGACCAGGGCTAGGTTAAGAGGACACTTGAAAACTCAGCCATCAAGATAAATAATATTTAATAGAACTTTTTAAAATAATTTCACAAAGAGTGAAAATTTTAAATAAAGGAAATGGGAATTCCAACCCTGCACTTGCATGACTCAGCTTCGCTTGCCTCACCCTAGTTCCACATAAGTGGATCCGAAGGGGCAAATAAAGAATGCCCAGAATAGCTTCGATATCTGAAACAAGCCTGCCAATTGTCCATAAATAAGGAATTGGGTGAATAAATTATACTACATCCACACAATTGAGTCCTAGAAGGCTGAAAACGGAATGTGAAACATCTCTGTCTGTCTATCTCTGCTGAGAGATCACCAGGAAATACTAAGTGAAAAAAGCATAATATAAGAATGAAAAATAATAATTGGAGAAAAAAACATGGAAAGACAAACTATAAAATATTTTAAATGGTTATCAAAGACTAAATGAAGCTGTGTTTCTCTCAATAGGCCTTATTTTGAAAACCTGACTTTGGCCTCCTGTTAATATTCTATAAAATCTTTAAAAAATAATTTTACAGCAATCTCAAAAAATCAAAACCGAAATGAAACCATGAACTGTGGCATAATAACACAGACCAGAGCTATTCCAAGTGACTTTGAAACACAGTGATTTGATTGTTCATTCCTTATGAGAAATATCTTAAGGGCAAAAAGAATTGTAAAAATATTTTAAATTGATTTCAGTAATCACATGGATGTTGATGATAGAATTCTTATTCTGAAAATGCTATGTGTATCACCTGATAACACAATTAAGTAACGATATTGATGTTTTTGAGAACTAGAGCTTTCTGTATATCCAAAAAGTAAAAAAAAAAAAAAAAAAAAAAAAAAACTAAATAGTAAGACAATCAGAGACATTTGAACACTGGTCGATTATTTGATGATACTATGGAATTAGCCATTGTTTTTACATGTGATAATTGTATTATAGTTATGCATAAAATAAGAACCTTTACTTAAGCATATTAGTATGTGTTACCACCCCAATGCTCTTCAGCCATTCTTCTATCTCTGGTAGTTTGTCAGAACCCACTAGGGTATTTCTAAGTCCAGTGCTTTCTCAGTCCCAAGATTTCTCCATTACCTCTATTTTCTCATTATTTGGATCTCCATGATTAATGTAGGAGGAAAAGAAAAATTACTGCTTCTTCAGTTTGTAAATCTCTAAAATTCTTCATCATCTGAATTGACCCATAGGCCAAAATCCATTCTTGTATTTTCCAAAACAGAGGTACAACTCTTCCACTAATACACCCACAATAAATACAGTCAGAAAATAAATAACTCTTTGCCACTTACTTTGCATTTCAGTGTAGTCATTGACTTAAAATTTTTTCAGAAAGAAAAAAATAGCCTTTTTTTGCTGCAAATGATTTTTACTCTGTTAGGGTTAGGGTGAGGGTTTGGGTCGAAGTTAGGCTTGAGATTCATTTTGGAACTGGGTTTGGAGGTTGGAATTGTGCTGGTATTGGTTCTTTAGGGTTTTGGTTTGTGTTTGTGGTTGTGGTTGTGTTAGTGCTATGTTTCAGTGAGGTTTAAGGTGAGGGTTCTCTGAAATATTGCAGTTTTAGTAAAAAGTCTTATGCCAGTTAATGGAACCAGGACCATTCTAAGTTTTCAAACCATGTTTAAGTAATGATTCCCATAGCTGTAGTTGAGTGCTCTGCATAAATGCTGTTTTTCACGGACATAATGTCTTGAAAGTGAATGGAGCTGGTAAGTCAAGGAGCTCTCAAAACATTTACAAACTGTTCTCATATTTTACTAGGAAACATTACTTTGCAAAGCTGTTTTCCATTAAAAATGCCTAGAAATGTGTGGAGATATTATTATTACTCGGTTTTTGAAAGAGATTATATTAATAGCATTAGGCTCAAGTTTATGTTTAGTGTTAATGGAGGGATAGCATTAGTGTTAGGTTGTGGTTTAGAGCTAGGCTTAGGTTAAGGTTAAGATTTGGGTTATGCTTAGGGTGGGATTACAATTGGTGTGAAGCTTCAGTTTGGTTTGGGTTTGTTGTTTATTTTGAGGTTGTTGTAAGTTTAGGGGTAGTGTTAGTGTTAGGTTTAGGTTAAGGAAAGTGTTCTCAGAAGAAAGTACTTTGAGACCAAAAAATGCGTGGAAGTGAATGGATCTGTTAAATCTCTTAGCTTTCAAAACAGTATTAGATAAGGGATATGCATAGCAATTGTTGAGTTTTCTGTGAAAATGCTAGTTTTCACGCAAGACATAAATCAAGATGAGTGGAGCCAGTATGTCGCTCGGTTCTCAAAACCCATTCACAGACTTTTTTAGGTGAGATTTGTTGGAGAATGCTGTTTTACGCTAAAAATATGTATATGTATGGACGTGTGTGAACCAAGTACATTAGTCAGTTTCAAGTTATGTGATGGCTAGGCTCAGTTATACAGTTAGGGTTAAGGTTAGGGTCAGATTTAGGGTTGGGGTTAGTGTTAGGGTTGGGATTAGGGTTAGGTTTAGGGTTGCGGTTGGGTGTAGGTTTGGTATAAAGGCTAGGGTTGGGTTTCGGGTTGGGGTTAGGGTTAGGGTTAGGGTTAGGGTTAGGGACATAGTTAGGTTTAGAGTTAGGGTTAGGGTGAGGGTTTGGGTTGAAGTTAGGCTTGGGGTTCATTTTGGAACCTGGTTTGGAGGTTGAGATTTGTGCTGATATTGGTTCATTGGGTTTTGGTTTGTGTTTGTGTTTGTGGTTACATTAGTGTTGAAGTTAAATTTAAGGTGAGTGTTCTCAAAATATTGCAGTATTGGTAAAAATCTTACACCAGTTAATGGAACCAGGACCATTCTAAGTTTTCAAAACAGGTTTAGGTAACGATTGGCATAGCTATAGTTGAGTGCTCTCAAAAATGCTGCTCTTCACCGACAAATGGCCTGATGGTGAATGGAGCTGGTAAGTCATTGAACTCTCAAAACACATTTACAAACTGTTCTCATTTTTCATTAGCAAACATTACTTTGTAATGCTATTTTCCATTCAAAATGCTCAGAAATGAGTGGAGATATTATTATTACTGGGTGTTTGAAACAGATTATGTTAATATTAGTGTTAGACTCAGGATTATGTTTAGTGTTAGTGTATGGATAGCATTAGTGTTAGGTTGTGGTTAACAGTTAAGCTTAGGCTCGGGTTAGGATTTGGGTTATGCTTAGGGTGGGATTAAGATTGGTGTGAAGCTTCAGGTGGTTTGGGTTTGTTGTTGTTTTTGAGGTTGTTGTAGCATCAAGGGTAGCGTTCGTGTTAGGTTTAGGTTAGGTTCAGGTTAAGGATAGTGTTCTGTGAAGAAAATACTTTCAGAACAAAAAGTGAGTGGAAGTGAATGGATCCATTAAGTCTCTTAGCTTTCAAAACAGTATTAGGTAAGGGATTTGCATAGTGATTGTTGAGTTTTCTGTGAAAATTCTAGTTTTCATGCAAGACATACATCAAAATGAATGGAATCAGTATGACCCTCAGTTCTCCAAGCCCATTCACAGGCTTTTTCAGCTAGAATGAGGTGAGATTTGTCGGAGAATGCTGTTTTAGGCTAAAAATATGTATGGACTTGTGTGGACCAAGTACATTACTTGGTTTCTGAAACAAATTATGTTAAGGTTAGGCTCAATGTTAGGGTTAGTGTTAGGGTTAGGGTCAGGGTTAGGGTTAGACTTAGGGTTAAGGTTGTGGTTAGAGATGGGGTTAGGGTTGCAGTTGGGTATAGGGTTGGTATAAAGTTTTGGGTGGGGTTTAGGGCTGGTGTTGGGGTTGGAGTTATGGGTAGGGCTAGGGTTAGATTTAGGAATATGGGTAGGTTTAGGGTTAGGGTGAGGGTGAGGGTTTGGGTTGAATTTAGGCCTGGGGTTCATTTTGGAACTGCGTTTGGAGGTTGGGATTTGTGCTGGTATTGGTTCTTTGGGGTTTCAGTTTGTGGTTGTGGTTGTATTAGTGTTATGTTGAAGTTAAGTTTAGGTGAGGGTTCTCTGAAATGCTGCAGTGTTAGTAAAAAATCTTACACCAGTTAATGGAACCAGGTCATTCTAAGTTATCAGAACTGGTTTAGGTAATGGTTCACATAGGTGTACTGAACTGCTCTGCAAAATGCTGTTTTTCATCAACAAAATGGCCTGAAAGTGAATGGAGCTGGTAAATAAATGAGCCCTCAAAACACGTTTGCAAACTGTTCTCATATTTTACTCAGAAACATTACTTTGCAATGCTGTTTTACATTAAAATTGCCCGGAAATGTGTGGAGATATTATTACTCGGTTTTTGAAACAGATTATGTTAATATTATTGTTAGGCTCAGGGTTATGTTTTGTGTTAATGTAGGAATAGCATTAGTGTTAGGTTGTGGCTTAGAGTTAGGCTTAGGTTAGGGTTTGGATTTGGGTTATTCTTAGGGTGGGATTAAGATTAGTGTGAAGTCTCGTGTTGGTTTGGGTTTGTTGTTAGTTTTGAGGTTGTTATAGGTTTAAGGGTAGTGTTAGTGTTAGGTTTAGGTTAGGTTTAGGTTAAGGATAGTGTTCTCTGAAGAAAATACTTTCAGTCCAAATAGTGCATGGAAGTGAATGGATACATTCAATCTCTTAGCTTTCAAGACAGTACTAAAACTGCAATATTTCAGAGAATAATCGCCTTAAACTTAACTTAAACATAACATCACTGCAAACAGAAACACAAACCAAAACCCCAAAGAACCAATACCAGGCCAAATCCCACACTCCAAACCTGCTTCCAAAATGAACCCAAAGCCTAAAATCAACCCAAACCCTCACTCTAACCCTAACCCTAAACCAACAATATCCTTAACCCTAACGTTAGCCCCAACCCTAACCCTATCCTACACTCAACCCCAACAGCAACCCTAAACCCAACACTAACATTTATACCATACCTACACCCAACTCCAACTCTAAACTTGACCCTAACCCCAACCCTAATCCTAACCCTCACCCGAGAGCCACTCCTAACCCTGACCTTCACCCTAAACCCAACCCCAACGGCAACCCTAAATGCCACCCTAACCTTTATACCAACCCTACACTCAACTGCAACCCTAAACCTAACCATAAATCCAACCCTAACCCTAACTCTAACCCAAACCCTGACCCTAACACTAACCCTATCCCTAACACTGAGCCTAGACTTCACATAATTTTTTTTCAAAAACCAAGTAACATACTTGGTCCACACACGTGCATACATATTTTTAACATAAAACAGCATTCCCCAACAAATCTTACCTAATTCTAGCTGAAAAATGACTCAGTTTTGAGAACTGAGTGACAAACTGGCTCCATTCATTTTGATGTGTCTTGCGTGGACACTGGCATTTTCACAGAAAACTCAACAATTGCTATGCAAATCACTTACCTAATACTGTTTTAAAAGCTAAGAGACTTAATGGATCCATTCACTTCTACGCACTTTTTAGGCTGAAAGTACTTTCTTCGGAGAACACTATCGTTAACATAAACCTAACCTAAACCTAACATTAACACTACCACTAAACCTACAACAACCTCAAAGCCATCAACAAACACAAACCTACCCAAAGCTTCACAATGATCTTAATCGTACCCTAAGCAGAATCCAAATCCTAACCTAGCCTTACCCGAACTCTAACCCACCACCAAACACTAATTCTTTCCCAACATAACCCTAAACCTAAACCTGAGCCTAACACTAACATTAACATAATATGTTTCAAAAACCGTGTAATAATAATATCTGTACACATTTACAAGTATTTTCAATGGAAAGCAGCACTGCAAAGTAATGTTTCCTAGTAAAATATGAGAACGGTTTATAAGTGTGTTTTGAGAGCTCCTTGACTTACTGGCTCCATTCACTTTCAAGCAATTTTGTCAGAGAAAAACAGCATTTATGGAGAGCACTCAACTACAGCTATGCAAACCATTACCTAAATCTGTTTTGAAAACTTAGAATCATCCTGGTTCCATTCATTGGTGTAAAATTTTTTACTAAACTGCAATATATCAGGTAACCTCACTTTAACTTAACTTAAAGAGAACACTAATGCAACCACAAATACAAACACAAACCAAAACCCCAATGAACCAACACCAGCACAAATCCCAAACTCCAAACCCACTACCAAAATCAACCCCAAGCCTAACTCCAACCCAAACCCTCATGCAAACCTAACCTTAAACCTAACCCTAACCCTAGCCCCAACCCTACCGTCAACCCTAACCATAACCATAACCCCAACACCAACACCAACCCTAAAAATAACCCTAAACTTTATACCAACCCTACACCCAACCACAACCCTAAACTTAACCCAAACCCGAACCCGAACCCTAACCTCAACCCAACCACCAACCCGAACCAAACCCTAACCCTAACCCCAACCTAAGACCAACCCTAAACCCAACCCTAAATTTTATACCAACACTACACCCAACCACAGCCCTAAAACAAACCTTAACCGCAACCCTGACCCTAACCCTATCCCTAACCCTAACCCTAACCCTAACACTGAGTCTTACCTCAACATATTTGGTTTCAGAAACTGAGTAATATACTTGGTCCAACACGTCCATACATATTTTCAGCATAAAACAGCATTGTCCAACATATTTCACCTTATTCTAGCTGAAAAATGCCTGTGAACGGATATTGAGAATGGAATGACATTCTGGCTCCATTCATTTGGATGTATGTCTTGCGTGAAAACTAGAATTTTCGCAGAAAACTCAATAATTGCTATGCAATTCCCTTGCCTAATACACTTTTGAAGGCTAAGGGACTTATTGGATCCATTCACTTCCATGCACTTTTTGTACTGAAAGTACTTTCTTCAGAGAACATTGTCCTTAACCTAAACCTAACCTAAACCTAACACTATCACTACCCCTAAACCGACAACCTCAAAACCAACAACAAACACAAACCTACTCGAAGCTTCATATCAATCTTAATACCATGCTTTACAGAATCCAAATCCTAACCACAACCTAAGCCGAATTCTAACCCACAACCAAACACTAATGCTACCCCAAAATTACCCCTAAACCTAACCCTGAGCCTAACACAAACATTAACAAAATCTGTCCCCCCAAAAACGGGTGATAATAATATCTGCGCAAATTTCCTAGCATTTTTTATGGAAAACAGCATTGCAAAATAACGTTTCCATACAAAATATGAGGACAGCTTGTAAACGTGTTTTGAGAGCTCCTTGACTTACCAACTCCATTCACTTTCAAGCTATTTTGTCCGTGAAAACCAACATTTATTTGGAGCACTCAAATACAGCTGTGCAAACCATTACCTAAACCTGTTTTAAAAACTTAGAATGGTCTGGGATCCATTCACTGGCATAAGATTTTTTACTAAAACTGCAATATTTCAGAGAACCCTAACTTTAACTTAACTTATACAGAACAGTAATGCAACCACAAACACTAACACAAACCGAAACACTAAAGAACCAATACCAGCACAAATCCCAACCTCCAAACCCATCCCAAAATCATCTCCTAACCTAAATTCAAACCAAACCCTGACACTAAACCTAACCCTAAACCTAACCCTAAACCTAGCACCAAACCCACCATCAACCTTAACCCTAATACTAACCCCAACCGCAACACCAATCATTAAAACAACCCTAAAATTTATACCAACCCTACACCCAACAGGAAGCTGAAACATAACCCTTACCCCAACACTAACCCTAAACCGAAACCTAACCCTAACCCTAACCTTAACCCCAGACCAAACCCTACCACTAAACCTAACCCAAACCCTAAACCCAATTCAAGCACCAACCCTCAACCCAATCTTAAACTTTATACCATCCATACACCCAACCACAGCCCTTAACCTACCCTACCCCTAACACTAACCCTAACCCTAATCCTAACCCTAACACTGAGCCTAGCCTTAGCATAATTTGTTTCAGAAAATGAGTAATGTATTTTGTCCACACACGTCCATATATATTTTTATGTAAAACTGCATTGTCCAATATATCTCATCTTATTCTAGATGGAAAAGGTTTGTGAACAGGTTTTGAGAACTGAGTGATATTCTGGCTCTATTTATTTGGATGTATGTCTTGCATATCGTTGTAGGTTAGAGTTTGGCTTGGAGTGTGCCTAGGGCGGGATTAATATTGGTGTGAAGCTTCGGGTAGGTTTGTGTTTGTTGTTGGTTTTGAGGCTGTTGTAGGTTTTGGATTAGTACTATTGTTAGGTTTAGCTTAGCTTTAGGTTAAGGACAGTGTTCTCTGAAGAAAGTACTTTCAGTCCAAAAAGTCCAAGGAAGTGAATGGATCCTATAAGTCCCTTAGCCTTCAAAACAGTATCAGGTAAGGGATTTGCATAGCAATTGTTGAGTTTTCTGTGAAAACTGAAAAAAACTGAATGCTAATAATATCTACACACATTTCCAATCATTTTTAGTAGAAAACATTGCAAAGTAATGTTTCCTAGTAAAACGTGAGAACAGATTGCAAATGCGTTTTGAGAGCTCATTGACTTACCAACCCCATTCCCTTTCAATTTTGTAGGCAAAAAAATAGCATTTCTGGCGGGCCGCGGTGGCTCAGCGGGCAAGAGTGCTTGCCTGCCATGCCGGAGGACCCCGGTTCGATTCCCGGCCCCAGCCCATGTAAAAAACAAACAAACAAACAAAATATAATAAAACAAGAAAATGTTTAAAGATGTTTCTCTTTCTTCCATCCTTCCTTCCTTCTCTGTCTTTCCTTCCCTTCCTCCCTCTCTCTAAAAAAAAAAAAAAAAAATAGCATTTCTGAGGAGCACTGAACTACAGCTATGTAATCCATTACCTAAACCTCTTTTGAAAACTTAGAATGGTTATGGTTCTTTTCATTGGTGTAAGATTTTTTATAAAACTGCAATATTTCAGAGAACCCTCACTTTAATGTAACTTAAACATAACACTAATGCAACCACAAACACAAACCGGACCCCAAAGAACCAATACGTCAGCACAAATCCCAACGTCCAAACCCAGACCCAAAATCAACCTGAAGCCTAACTTCACCCCAAACCCTCACAGTAAACCTAACACTTACCCTAAACCTAACCCTAACCCTACTCCAACCTCAACCCTAAACCCTAGCCTAAATTTTATACAACCCTAAGCCTAATCGAATCCCTAAAACTAACCCTAATTCTAACCCGATCCCAAGTCCCAACCCTACCATCCACCCTAACCCTAACCCTAACCCTACCCCTAACCCTAGCCCTAACCCTAACCCTAACCCTACACCCAACCACAAAGCTACAATTAACCCTATCCCAACCCTAAACCTAACCCTAACTCCAACCCTAACACTAACACTAACCCTAACCTGAACCCTAATTCTATCCCCAACTCTACCACCAAACCTAACCCTAATCCTAACCCCAACCCCAACACCAAACCTAAAACTAACCCTAAACTTTATACCAACCCTAGACCCAACTGCAGCCTAAAACCTAACCCTAGCCGAACTCTAATCCTAACCATAACTCTAACCCTAATCTTACCCCTAACCTTAACCCTAACCCTAACCCAGAACCTAGCCTTAACATCATTTGTTTCAGAAACAGAGTAATGTACTTAGTCCACACACGTCCATACATATTTTAAATGTAAAACAGTCTTCTCCAACATATATCATCTTATTCAAGCTAGAAAAAGTCTGTGAAAGTGTTTTGAGGAGTGAGTGACATTCTGGCTCCATTCATCTGGATGTATATCTCGTGTGAAAACTAGCATTTTCACAGAAAACTCAACATTTGCAATGCAAAACCTTTGCAAAATACCGTTTTGAAGGCTAAAGGACTTATTGGATCCATTCACTTCCTTGCACTCTTTGCTCTGTAAGTACTTTCTTCAGAGAACACTGTCCTTAACCTAAATGTAAGCTAAACCTAACACTAGCACTACCCCTAAACCTACAACAACCTCAAAACCAACAATAAATGCACACCTTCCTGAAGCTTCACATCAATCTTAATCCCACCCTAAGCAGAACCAAATCCTAACCCTAGCCTAAGCTGAGCTCTAACCCACAACCGAACACTAAGGCTATCTCAAAATTACCCCAAACCTAACCCTGAGCCTAACATTAACATTTACATAATCAATTTCAAAAACTGAGTAATAATAATGTCTGCACATATTTCGAAGCATTTTTAATGGAAAACAGCATTGCAAAGTAAAGATTCCTAGTAAAATATGAGAGCAGTGTGTAAATGTGTTTTGAGAGCTCATTTACTTACCAGCTCCATTCACTTTCAAGCAATTTTGTGGGAGGAAAACAGCTTTCCTGTGGAGCACTCAACTAAAGCTATGCAAACCATTACCTAAACCTATTTTAAAAACTTAGAATGGTCCTGGTTCCATTCACTGCCATAAGATTTTTTACTAAAACTGAAATATTGCCGAGAACCCTCATTTTTACTTAACTTAAACATTACGCTAACACAACCACAAACACAAACACAAACTGAAACCCAAAAGAACCAATACCAGCAAAAATCCCCACCTACAAACCCAGTCCCAAAATCAACCCCAAGCCTAACTTCAACCTAAATCTCACACTAAACCTAACCCTAACCCTATCCCGAACCCTAGCCCCAACACTACCATCAACACTTACCCTAACCCTAACTCCAACCCCAACACCTACCCTAAAACAATCCTGAAACTTTATACCAACCCTACACCCAACCACCACACTAAACCTAAACCTAACCCTAACCCTAACCATAATCTTAACATTAACTATAATCCTAGCCCCAACCCTACTATCAACCCTAACCATATCCCTAAACCCAACCCCAATACCAACCCTAAACCCAACCCTAAAATTTATCCCAATCCTAATGCCCAATCGGAGATCTAAACTTAATCATTACCCTAACCCTAACCCTAATCCTTAACCCTAACCCTAACCATGACACTGAGCCTAGCCTTAAATCTTTTGTTTCAGAAACTGAGTAATGTTCTTGGTCCATACATCCAAACATATTTTTAGCATAAAACAGCACTGTCCAACATATCTCATCTTATTCTAGCTGAAAAAAATCTGTGAGTGGGATTTCAGAACTGAGTAAGATTCTAGCTCCATTCATTTGGATGTATGTCTTGCGTGAAAACCAGCATTTTTACAGAAAATTCAAAAATTGCTATGCAACTCACTTACCTAATACTGTTTTGAAGGCTAAGAGACTTATTGGATCCATTCACTTCCTTGCACTTTTTGGACTGAAAGTACTTTCTTCAGAGGACACTGTCCTTAACCTAAACCTAAACTAAACCAAACATTACCACTATCCCTAAACCTACAACAGTCTCAAAGCCAACAACAAACAAAAACATACCTGAAGCTTCAATCCAGTCTTAATCCCACCCTAAGCAGAATCCAAATCCTAAACATAGCCTAAAAGAACTCGAACCCACAAGCAAACACTGATGCTATCCCAAATTAACCCTAAACCTAACCATAAGCCTAACATTAACATTTACATAATCTGTTTCAAAAACTGAGTAATAATATCTGCACAATTTCCAAGCATTTTTAATGGAAAACAGAATTGTAAATTAATGTTTCTTTCTAAAATATGAGAACAGTTTGTAGATGTGTTTTGAGAGCTCATTGCCTTACCTGGTCCATCCACTTTCATGCAATTTTGTTGGAGAAAAACAGCATTTCTGCAGAACCCTCAGCTACAGCTATGAAAACCACTACCTAAACCTGCTTTGAAAACTTTGAATGGTCCTGGTTCCATTTGCTAGCATAAGGTATTTTATTAAAACTGCAATATTTCAGAGAACCCTAATTTTAACTTAAAAATAAAGCTAACACAGCCACAAACACAAACCGAAACTGCAAAGAACCAATAACAGCACAAATCCCAACCTCCAAAAGCAGTCCCAGAATGAATCACAAGTCTAACTTCAACCTAAACCTCACATTAGACCTAAAAATAAACCCAACCCAGAAGCCTAGCACAAATGCTACCATCAACCCTAACCCTAACCCTAACCCCAATCCCAACACTCTCCCTAAAACCACCCCAAAATTTATACCAACCCTACACCCAACTGCTATGCTAAATTTTACCCTAACCACAACACTAACACTAACCCTAAACCTAACCCTAACCCTAGACTGAACCCTATCACCAACCCTAAGCCTAGCCTTAACCCCAACACCAACACCAAACCTAAAACCAACCCTAAACTTTATCCCAAACCTACACACAAATGCAAACCTAAACCTAACCTTAACCCCAACCATAACCATAACCCTAACCATAACCCAAGCCCTAAACCTACCACCAACCCTAACACTAACCCAAACCCAAAACCAACCCTAAACATAACCCTAAAATTTATACCAACCCTACATCCAACCACAGCCCTAAACCTAACCATAAACCCAACCCTAGCCCTTAGCCTAACCCTAACCTTAACTCTAACCCTAGCCCCAACCCTACCACCAACCCTAACCCTAACTCTAACCCCAACCCCAACACCCACCCTAAAATCACCCCTAAATTTTATACCAACCCTACACCCAATCGCAGCCTTAAACCCAACCATAACCCTAACCCAAACCCTAACCTTAAATCTAGCCCCTACCCTACCACCAACCTTAACCTGAACCCTAACCCCAACAGCAACACCCACTCTAAACCCAACCTAAAACTTTATACCAACCCTTATCCTACCACAGCCCAAAACCTAACTCTAACCCCAACCATAACCCAAACCCCAACCATAACCCTAGCCATAACCATAACTCTAATCCAAACACTGATCCTACACTTAACATAATTTGTTTAAGAAACTGGATAATGTACTTGATCCACAAAGTCTATACATATTTTTCGTCTAAAACAGCATTGTTCAACATATCTCATTTTATTCTAGTTGAAAAATGTTGGTGAATGGGTTTTGAGAACTGAGAGACATTCTGGCTCCATTCATTTTTATGTATGTCTTGCATGAAAACTAGCATTTTCACAGAAAATTCAACAGTTGCTATGCAAATCCCTAACCTTATATTGTTTTGAATACTAAGGAACTTATTGGATCCATTCACTTCCTTGCACTTTTTGGAGTGAAAGTACTTTCTTCAGAGAACACTGTCCTTACCCAAACCTAAGCTAAACGTAACACTAGAACTACCCCTAAAGCTACAACAACCTCAAAACCAAACAACAAACACAAACCTTCCTGAAACTTCACACCAATCTTAATCCCACACCAAGCAGAATGCAAATACTAACCCTAGCCTAAGCTGAACGCCAACCCACAATCAAGCACTAATGCTATCCCACATTAAGCTTAAACCTAACCCTGAGCCTAACACTAACATTCACATAATCTGCTTCAAAACCGAGTGATAATAATATCTGCACACATATCCAAGCATTTTTAATGGAATACAGCATTAGAAAGTAATGCTTCCTAGAAAAATATGAGAACCATTTGTAAATGTGTTTTGAGAGCTCATTGACTTACCAGCTCCATTCACTGTCAGGCAATTTGGAGAAAAACAGCTATTCTGTGGTGCATTCAATTACAGATATGCAAACCATGACCTAAACTTGTTGTGAAAAATTAGAATGCTCCTGGTTCCATTCACTGGCATAAGTTTTTCTAAAACTTCAATATTTCAGAGAACCCTCACTTTAACTTAACTTAAACATAACACTAATGCAACCACAAACACAAACATAAACCAAAATCCCAAAGAACCAATACCAGCACATATCCCAACCTCCAAATCCAGTCCCCAAATCAACCAAAACCTAACTTCAGCCAAAACCCACACACTCAAACTAACCCTAAACCTAGCCTCAAACCTACCATAAACCCTAACCCTAAGCATAATCTCAACCCCAACACCAACCCTAAAACAAATCCTAAAACTTGATATCAGCCCTACACCCAACCGCAACCCTAAACTTAAACTTCTCCTCTACCCTAAGCCTAAGCCTAATGCTAAACCTAACCCTAGCCCCAACATTACCACCAGCCCTAGACCTAACCCTAACTACAACACCAACACCAACCCTAAATGCAACCCAAAAGTTTACACAAACCCTACACCCAACCACACCTGAAAACCTAACCCTAACCACAACCCTAACACTGAACCTAACCCTAACCCTTACCATAGACTTTACCCTGCCATCAATCCAAACCCTAACCCTAACCCCAACACCAACACCAACGCTAAAACCAACCCAAAACTTTATACCACCCCATATACCCAACTGCAGCCCTAAACCTAACCCTAACCCCAACCCCAACCCTAACCTTATCCCTAATTATAACCCTAACACTGAGCCTAGCCTTAACATAATTTGTTTAAGAAACTGGGTGTACTTGGTCCACACACACCCATACATATTTTTAGTGTAAAACAGCATTTTCCAACATATCTCATCTTATTCTAGCTGAAAAAACTCTGTGAATGCATTTTGAGTATTGAGTGACATTCTGGCTCCATTTATTTGGACATATGTCTTGCTTGAAAACCAGCATTTTCACCAAAAAATCAACAATAGCTATACAAATCCCTTACCTAACACTGTTTTGAAGGCTGAGGGACTTATTGGATTCAATCACTTCCTTGTACTTTTTGAACTGAAAGTACTTTCTTCAGAGAGCACTGTACTTACCATAAACATAAGCTAAACCTAACACTAGCACTACTGCTATACCTACAACAGCCTCCAAACCAACAACAAACACAAACCTACTCAAAGCTTCACACCAATCTTAATCCCACCCTAAAACGAATCCAAATTCTAACCCTAGCCTAAGCCGAACACTAACCCACAACCAAACACTAGTGTTATCCCAACATTAACCCCAAACCTAATCCTGAGCCTAACACTAACATTATCATAATCTGTTACAAAAACCGAGAGCTAATGCTATCTGCACTGTTTCCAAGCATTTTTAATAGGAAACAGCATTGCAAAGTAATGTTTCCTAGTAAAATATGAGAACAGTTTGTAAATCTGTTTTGAGAGCTCATTGACTTACCAACTCCATTCACTTTCAAGCAATTTTGTCGGAGAAAAACAGCATTTCTGCGGAGCATTCAACTACAGCTATGCAAACCATTACCTAAACCTGTTTTGTAAACTTAGAATGATCTAACTTCAACCCAAACCCTTACTCTTAACCTAATCCTAAACCTAACCCTAACCCTAAACCTAACCATAGCCCCAACTGTACAATCAAACCTAACCAAAACCTAACTCCAACCACAAAACCATCCCTAAACATTATACCAACCCTGCACTCAACTGCAACCCTAGAGGAACCCTAACCCAAAACCTAACCCTAACTATAACACTAACTCTAACCCTAAGCCTAGACCCAACCCCTTCCACCAACCCGAACATGAAACCTAACCCCAACCCCAAACCCAACCCTAAACCCAACCCTTAACTTTATACCAACCCTACACCCAACCACAACCCTAAAGCTAACCCTACTCCCATCCGTAACCCTAACCCTAACCCTAACCCTAACACTGAGCCTAGTCTTAACATAATTTTTTTCAGATACTGAGTAATACACTTGGTCAACACACGTCCATACATATTTTTAGTGTAAAAGAGCATTGTCCAACATATATCACCATATTCTAGCTGAAAAAAGTCTGTGGATAGGTTTTTGACATTGAGTGACATTCTGGCTCCATTCATTTGGATGTATGTCTTGCGTGAAAACTAGCATTTTCACAGAAAACTCAATAAATGGCATGCAAATTCCTTACCTAATACTGTTTTGAAGCCCAAGGGACTTATTGGATCCATTCACTTCCATGCAATTTTTGGAGTGAAAGTACTTTCTTCAGAGAACTCTATCCCTAACTTAAACCTAAGCTAAACCTAACACTAGCAGTACCCCTAAACCTACAACAACCTCAAAACCATCAACAAACACAAACCTACCCAAAGCTTCACACCGATCTTAACTCTACCCTAAGCAGAATCCAAATCCTAACCCTAGCCCAAGCCGAACCCTAACCCACCATGAAACCCTAGTGATATCCCCACATTATACCTAAACCTAATCCTGACCCTAACACTAACATTAACATAATCTTTTTCAAAAATAGAGTAATAATAATGTCTGCAAACATTTCGAAGCATTTTTAACGGAAAACAGCATTGCAAAGTAATGTTACCTAGTAAAATATGAGAAAAGTTTGTAAATGTGTTTTGAGAGCTCACTGACTAACCAACTCCATTCACTTTCAAGCAATTTTGTTGGAGGAAAACAGCATTTCTGTGGAGCACTCAACTAGAGCTATGCAAACCATTAACTAAACCAGTTTTGAAAACTTAGAACGGTCCTGATTCCATACTGACATAATATTTTTTACTAAAACTGCAATATTTCAGAAAACCCTCACTATAACTTAACTTAAACATAACAAGAAAGGAGCCACAGACACAAACACAAACTGAAATACCAAAAATTCAAAATCAGCACAAATCCCAACCTCCAAAAGCAGTCTCAGAATCAACCCCAAGCTTAACATCAACCCAAACCCACACTCTAAACCTAACCCTTAACCTAACCTTAATACTAATCTAAGCCTAACCCCAAACCTACCATCAACCCTAACACTAAACCTAACCCCAACACCAACCCTAAAGCCAACCCTAAACTTCATACCAATGCTACACCCAACCATTGTGCAAAACCTAACTCTACCCCCAACCCTAACACTAACCCTAACCCGAAACTTAGCCCCAACCCTACCACCAATTGTAGCCCTAACCCTGAGCAAAAACCCAATGCCAACACTAAACCCAAATCTACACCCAACTGCACTCTTAAACCTAACCCTAACCCTAACCCAACCATAATCCTAACCCTAACACTGAGCCTAGCCTTAACATAATTCATTTCAGAAACTGAGTAATGTACTCGGTCCACACATGTCCATACATGTTTTTAGAGTAAAACAGCATTGCCCAACATATCTCATCGTATTCGAGCTGAAAAAAGTCTATGAACGGGTTTTGAGAGCTGAGTGACATTCTGGCTCCATTCCTTTGGTTGTATGTCTTGCATGAAAACGAGCATTTTCACAGAAAACTCAACAATTGTTATGCAAATCCCTTAACTAATACTATTTTGAAGCCTAAGGGACTTCTTGGATCCATTCACTTCCTTGCACTATTTGGACTGATAGTGCTTTCTTCAGAGAACACGGTTCTTAACCTATACCTAAGTTAAACCTAACACTAACATTACCCCTATACTTACAACAACCTCAAAACCAACAACAAACACTAACTTACCCGAAGCCTCACACCAATCTTAATCTCACCATTAAGAAGAATCCAAATCCTAACACTTGCCTAAGCCAAACTCTAACCAGCAACGAAACGTGAACCCTAAACCTAACCTTCAGCCTAACACTAACATTTACATAATCTGCTTCAAAAACCGAATAATAATAACATCTGCACACATTTCCAAGCATTTTTAATGGAAAACAACCTGCAAAGTAATGTTTCTGGGTATAATATGAGAACAGTTTGTAAATGTGTTTTGAGAGCACATTGACTTACTAGCTCCATTCACATTCAAGCAATTTTGTCGGAGAAAAACAGCATTTCTGCGGAGCACTCAACTACAGCAATGCAAACCATTACCTAAACTTGTTTTGAAAACTTAGAACAGTCCTGGTTCTATTCACTGATGTAAGGTTTTTTCCCAAACTGCAATATTTCATAGAAACCTCACTTTAACTTAAATTGAACATAAGACTAATGCAATCACAAACACAAGCACGAACCAAAACACCAAAGAACCAACACCAGCACAAATCCCAAACTCCAAACCCAGTCCCAAAATCAACCTCATGCCTAACTTCAACCCAAACCCTCACACTAATCCTAACCCTAAATCTAACCCCAAACCTAACACCAGCCCTACCATCATCCATAACCCTAATCATAACCCCAACCCCAAGCCAACCCTAAAACCACCCAAAAACTTTGTACTGACACTGCACCCAATCCCAACACCAAACCTAACCCTAAAACCAACCCCAACCCTAACCCTAACCCTGATCCTAGCCCCAACCCTACCACCAACCCTAACCCTAATCCTAACCCAAACCCAAACACCAATCCTAAACCCAACTCTACATTCATACCAACCCTACCCTCAACTGCAGCCCTAAACCTAACCCTATCCCCAACCCAAAACGTAACCCTAACTCTAACCCTAACCCTAAACTTACCATCAACACTTACCCTCAACCTAACCCATCCCCAACACCAAATCTAAATCCAACCCTAAATTTTATACCAACACTACATCAAACTGCAGCCCTAAACTTAATCCTTACCCAACCCTAAACTTAATCCTAACCTTAAACCTAACCACAACCCTACAATCAACCCTAACCCTAACCCTAACCCAAGTGCCAACACCAAAGCTAAAAGCAACCCTAAATTTTACAGCAACAATACATCCAACTGCAACCCTGAACCTAACCCTAACTCCAACGCCAAACGAAAACCAAACTCTACACTAGCTCTAGCCCTACAAACCTCCAACCCTAATCCTAAACTTGGCTCCAATCCCAACACCAACACTAAACACATCTCTAAACTTTATACTAACCCTACACCAACTGCAGCCCTTAACCCTAACACTTACTCCAACCCTAAACCTTACCCAATGTTACCTACTAAAATATGAGAACAGTTTGTAAAAGTGTTTGAGAGTTCATTGATTTACTAACCCTTAGCCTGACCCTAGACCTAAACCTACCACCAACCCTAAGCTTCAAAGTAAATCCAACCCCAACACCAAACACAAACAAAACCCTAATCTTGATACCAACACTACATCCTACCACTACCCTAAACCTAACCCTAAGCAAAACACTAACCTTAACCCTAACCAAAAACCTAGACCTAAGCCTACCACCAACCCTAATCCTAACCCTAACCCAACACCAACACCAACACCAACCCTAAACCCAATTGAAAACTTTATAAAAATACACTTAACTGCCACCATTAAACTAAAACTTATCCCAGCCTTAATCCTAAAACTAACTCTAACACTAACTCTAACCCTAGCCCCATTCCATATAACCAAACCTATATCTAATCGAAACCCCAACCCCAACAACAACCCCAAGCACACCCAAAAATTTAACACACCTTACACCCAAATGCAGCATTAAACCTAAACCTAAGTTCAACCCTAGCCCTAACCCTAACCCTAATCCTAGCACCGAATCTACCATCAAACCTAACCATAACCCTAAGCCCAACCCCAACAACAAACCTAAACCTAACCCTAAAATTTATACCAACCCTACACCCATCTGCAACTTTTTAAACTAAATCTTAATCCCAACCCTAGTACTAACCCTAACACTAACCTTAGCCCCAACCCTGCAAGAAACCCTAACCCCAGTCCCAACACCTCAACCCAACCCTAAATTTTATTCAACCCTACACCCAAACACAGCCCTGAACCTAACCCTAAACAAACCTTAACCATAACCCTAACCTTAACCCTATCCTTAATCTTAACCCTAACCCTAAGGCAAACATTGATCTAGCCTTAGCATAATTCATTTCAGAAACTGAGTAATGTACTTTCTCTACACTTGTCCATACATATTTTTAGTATAAAACGGAATTGTCCAACATATATCGTCTTATTCTAGCTGAAAAAAGTCTGTGAATGGGTTTTGAGAACTGAGTGACATACAGCTCCATTCATTTGGCTGCATGTCTTGCAAGAAAACTAGCATTTCCACAGAAAACTCAACAATTTCTATGAAAATCCCTTACTTAATACTGTTTTGAAAGCTATGGAACTTATTGGATCCATTCACTTCCTTGCACTTTTTGGACTGAAATTGCTTTCCTCGGAGAACATGGTCCTTAATCTAAACCTAAGCTAAGCCTAACTAACGCTAGCACTGGAAAACCTCAAAACCAACAACAAACACAAACCCTGAACAACCTCAAAACCACCAACAAACGCACACCCACCCGAAGCTTCACACCAATCATAATCCCAAACTAAGTAGAACCAAATCCTAACACCAGCCAAAACCGAACTCTAACACACAACCAAACACTAATGTTATCCCAACATTAACCCTAAATGTAACGTTGAGGCTAACATTAACATTTAAATAATCTGCTTCAAAAACTCAGTGATAATAATATCTGCACAATTTTCCAAGCATTTTTAATGGAAAACACCAATGCAAAGTAATGCTTCCTGGTAAAATATGAGAACAGTTTGTAAAAGTGTTTTGAGAGCTCATTGACATATCAGCTCCATTCAATTTCAAGCAGTTTTGTTGGAGAAAAACAGCATTTCTGTGGAGTACTCAACTACAAATACGCAAACCATCACCTAAACCTGTTTTGAAAATATAGAACGGTCCTAGTTCCATTCACTGGCGAAAGACTTTTTCCTAAAACTGCAGTATTCAAGAGAACCCTCACATTAACTTAAATTGAACATAAGACTAATCCAACCACAAACACAAGCACATACCAAAACACCAAAGAACCAACACCAGCACAGATCCCAAACTCCAAACCCAGTCCCTAAATCAACCCCATGCCTAACTTCAACCCAAAGCTTCACACTAATCCTAACCCTAAATGTAACCCTAAACCTAACACTAACCCTAGACCCTACCCTACTATCAACACTAACCCTAACACTAACCTTAACTGCAATGCCAACCCTAAAATCACCACAAAATTTTACACCAACCCTACACCCAATCCCAACACCAAACCTAACCCTAAACCTAATCCTAACTCTAACCCTAGACCCAACCCTATCACCAACCCTAACCCTAATCCTAACCCCTACCCCAACACCAACCCTACACCCAACTCTAAATTTATACCAACTCTACCCCAAACTGCCCCCCTAAACCTAACCCTATTCCCAATCCAAACCCTAACCCTAACCCTCATGCTAAATCTAGTCCTAAACCTAACACCAGCCCTAAACTTCAATGTAAACCCATCCCCAACACCAAACCTAAACTCAACCCTAAATTTCATACCAACACTGCATCAAACAGCAGCCCTAAACTTAACCCTTACCCCAAACCTAACCATAAACCTAGCCACAATCCTACAATCAACCCTAACCCTACCCTAACCCCAGCACCAACACCAAAGCTAAAACCAACCCCAAACTATACCACCCCTACACAGAACCACAACTCTTAACCTAACCCTAACTCCAACCCTAACCCAAAACCTAACCCTAACACTAACACTAGCCCCAATACTACCACCAAGCCTAACCCTAAACCTTACCCCAACCCCAACACCCACCCTAAACCCAACTCTAAACTTTAACCAACCCTAAACCAACTGCAGCCCTAAAACTAAACCTAACCCTAATCCTAACCCTAACCTTACACTTAAACCTACCACCAACCCTAAGTCTCAAAGTAAAACCAACCCCAACACCAAACCTAAACCAAACCCTAATCTTGATACCAACACTACACCTTACTACTACCTTAAACTTAACCTTAAACAAAACACTAACCTAATCCTAACCATAAACCTAGCCCCAGCCCTCTGATCAGCCCTAATTGTAACCATAATCCCAACCCCAAAACCAACCCTAAACCCAACTGAAAACTTTATACCAACCCTGCACCCAACTCCCGCCTGTAACCTAACCCTTATGCCAATCCTAACCCTAACCCTAACCCTAATCCTAACCCTAGCTCCAACCCTACAACCATCCCTAAGCCCAATCCAAACCCCAACTGCAACACCAATTCTAAACACAACTCTAAACTTTATACCAACCCTACACCCAAAAGCAGCCTGAAATATAACTGTAAACCCAACCATAACCCTAACCCTAACACTAACCCTAACCCTTAACCTAGCCCTGAACCCACCACCAACCATAACAAAAGTGTAAGCAGAACCCCAACACCAAATGTAAATCTAACCCTTAAATTTATACGAACCCTACAACCTATCGCAACCTTAAAATAAACCTTAACACCAACCCCAGTTCTAACCCTCACCCTAACCTTCATCCTAGCCCCAACCCTGCAAGAAACCCTAACCCCAGTCCCAACACCAACCCTCAAGCCAACCCTAAATTTCATTCAACCCTACACAAAACCACAGCCCTAAACCTAACCCTAACCAAACCCGAACCACAACGCTAACCCTAACCATATCCTTAATCCTAACCCTAATCTTAACCCAAACTCTGAGCCTAACCTTAACATAATTCGTTACAGAAATTGAGTAATGTACTTTCTCCAAACATGTCTATACATACATTTAGCATAAAACAGCATTGTCCAACATATCTCATCTTATTCTAGCTGAAAAAATCTGTGAACGCATTTTGAGAGCTGAGTGACGTACAGCTCCATTCATTTGGATGTATGTCTTGCGTGAAACCTAGCATTTTCACATAAAACTCAACAATTGTTATGCAAATCCCTTACCTAATACTGTTTTGAAGGCTAAGGGACTTATTGGATCCATTCACTTCCTTGCACTTTTTGGACTGAAATTGCTTTCTTCAGAGAACATAGTCCTTAATCTAAACCTAAACTAACCCTAATACTAACACTACCCCTGAACCTACAACAACCTCAAAACCAACAACAAAGACACACCTACCCAAAGCTTCACACCAATCTTAATCCCACCCTAAACAGAATCCAAATCCTAACACTAGCCTAAACCGAACTCTAACACACAACCAAACACTGATGTTATCTCAACATTAACCCTAAACTTAACCCTGAGCCTAATAATGACATTTTAAAATTCTGTTTAAAAACCGAGTGACAATAATATCTACACACATTTCCAAGCATTTTTAAATAGAAAGCAGCATTGCAAAGTAATGTTTCCTGGTAAAATATGAGAACAGTTTGTAAATGTGTTTTGAGAGCTCATTGACTTACCAGCACCCTTCACTTTCAAGCAATTTTTTTTCAGAGAAAAACAGCATTTCTGCAGAGCAATCAACTACATGTATGAAAACCAATACCTAAACCTGTTTCAAAAACTTTGAATGATTCTGGTTCCATTCACTGGCATAAGATCTTTTCCTAAAAGTGCAATATTTAAGAGAACCCTCACTTTAACTTGAATTGAACATAAGACAAACGCAACCACAAACACGAGCATAAACTGAAATACCAAAGAATCAACACCAGCACAAATACCAAACTCCAAACCCAGTCCCAAAATCAAGCCCATGCCTAACTTCAACCCAAACCCTTACACCAATCCTAAAACTAACCCTAACCCTAACACTAACACCAATCCCAATGCCAACCCTAAAACCACACCAAAACTTTATACAAACCCTACACCCAATCCCAACACCAAAGATAATCCTAAACTCAGCCCTAACACTAGCCCCAACCATACCACCAATCCTAAAACTAATCCTAACCCCAACCCCAAAAACAACCTGAAACCCAATTCTAAATTCACACCAATCCTACCCACAACCACCGCCCTAAACCTAACCCTATCCAAAACCAAAACCCTAACACTAACCCTAACCCTAGCCCTAAACCTGCAAAAAGCCTAACCCTCAACCTAATCCCATCACCAACACCAATTTTAAACCCAACCCTAAATTTTATACCAAAACTACATCAAACCACAACCCTAAACTTAACCCTTACACCAACCCTAACCCTAATCCTAACCCTAAACCTAGCCACAATCCTACACTCAACCCTAACCCTAACCCTAACCCCTGCGCCAACACTACAGCTAAAGCCAACCCTAAACTTTATACCACCCCTACACCCAACCACAACCCTAAACCTAACCCTACCTCCAACCCTGAACCAAAACCTGACCCTATGCTAACACGGGCCCCAACACTACCACTAACCCTAACCCTACACCTAACCCCAACCCCAACACCAATCCTAAACCCAACTTTAAATTTTATACTAACCCAACACCATCTGCAGCCCTAAACCTAACCGTTACCCTAACCCTCACCCTAACCCTAATCCTAACCTTAACCCTAAACCTAGACCTAAACCTACCACAAACCCTAAGCATCAAAGTAACCCCCAAACCAACAACAAACCTAAACCAAACCTTAATATTGATATCAACACCACACTCTACCACTACCTCAAACCTAACCCTAAACAAAACAATACCCCTAACCCTAAACCTAAACCTAGCCCCAACTCTACCACCAACACTAACCCTAACCCTAATCCCAACCCCAACACCAACACTAACCCAACTGAAAACTTTATACCAGCCCTACACCCAATTGCCTTAACCTAACTCTTACCCCAACCCTAACCCTAACACTAACCCTAACCCTAGCCCCAATCCTACCATCATCCCTAAGCATTATCCAAACCCCAAACCCAAAACCAGCCCTAACACAACTCTAAACTTTATACCAAACCTACACCCAAACATAGCCCTAAACCTAACCCTAAGGCCAACCCTAACTCTAACCCTAACCCCAAACCTAACCCTAATTCTAGCCCCGAACATACCACCAATCTTAATCATAACCCTAACCTCAATCCCAAAAGCAAACCTACACCTAACTCTAAAATTTATACCAACCCTACACCCAACCTCAACCTTAAACTAAACCCTAACCCCAACCATAGTACTAACTCTAACCCTAACCTAGCCCCAACCCAGCAAGAAACCCTAAACCCAACACTAACCCCAGTCCCAACATCAACCCTCATCCCAACCCTACATTTTATTTAACTGTACACCCAACCACAGCCTTACACCTAACCCTGAGCCTAAGATTAACATTTACATAATCAACTTCAAAAACTGAGTAATAATAATATCTGCACACGTTTTGAAGCATTTTTAATGGAAACAGCATAGCAAAGTAAGGATTACTAGTAAAATATGAGAACAGTGCGTAAATGTGCTTTCAGGGCTCATTGACTTACCAGCTTCATTCATTTTCAAGCAATTTTATGGGAGAAAAACATCATTTCTGTGTAGCATTTAACTACCGTTATGCAAAACATTACCTAAACCTGTTTTGAAAACTTAGAATGGTCCTGGTTACATTCACAGCCATAAGATTTTTTACTAAAACTGAAATATTTCATAAAACCCTCATTATAACTTAAACATAACACTGACGTAACCAAAACACAAACACAAATAGAAACCCTAAATAACCAATACCAGGACAAATCCCAAACTCCAAACCCAGTTTCAAAATGAACCCGAAGCCTAACTTCAACCTAAACTTCACATTAAACCTAACCCTAACCTGAATCCGAACCCTAGATCCAATGCTACCATCAACCCTTACCCTAACCCTAACTCCAACCCCAATACCAGCCCTAAAACAATCCCGAAACTTTATACCAACCCTACACCCAACTGCAACTCTGAACCTAAACCTAACCCTAACACTAACCTTAACCCTAACATTAATTTTAATCTTAGGCTCAACCCTACCTCCAACCCTAACCATATCCCTAATCCCAACCCCAACACCAACCCTAAATCCAACCCTAAACTTTTTAACAATCCTAAACCTAATCAGAGATCTAAACCTAATCATTAACCTAACCCTAACCTTAACCTTAACCCTAACCATAACCATAACACTGAGCCTAGCCTTAACATCATTTGTTTCAGAAACTGAATAATGTCTTTGGTCCATATGTTCATACATATTTTTAGTGTAAAACAACACTGTCCAACATATCTCATCTTATTCTAGCTGAAAAAAGTCTGTGAGTGGGATTTCAGAACTAAGTGAGATTCTGGCTCCATTCATTTGGATGTATGTCTTGCATGAAAAACAGCATTTTCACAGAAAAATCAACAATGGCTATGCAACTACCTTACCTAATACTTATTGAAGGTTAAGGGACTTATTGGATCCACTCACTTCCTTGCACTTTTTAGACTGGAGTACTTTCTTCAGAGGACACTGTCCTTAACCTAAACCTAAGCTAAACCTAACACTGCCGCTATAAGTAAACCTACAACAATCTCAAAGCCAAAAACAAACACAAGCATACCCAAAGCTTCAAACCAGTCTGAATTCCACCCTAAGTAGAATTCAAATCCTAAACACAGCCTAAGCCGAACTCAAACTCAAACCAAACATTAATGCTATCCCCAAATTAACCCTGAACCTATCCCTGAGCCTAACATGAACATGAACATAATCTGTCTCAAAAACCAAGTAATATTAATACCTGCACACATTTCCAAGCATTTCTCATGGAAAACACCACGGCAAACTAATGCCACCCACTAAAAGAGGAGACCAGTTTATACATGCGTTTTGAGAGCTCATTGGCTTACCAGCTCCATTCACAGTCAAGCACTTTTTTTTCCAGAGAAAAATGGTATTTCTGCAGAGCACTGAACTACGGCCACAGAAACCATTACTTGAACATGTTCAGAAAACTTAGAATCATCCTGGTCCATTCACTGGGGTAAGATTTTTTAGTAGAACTGCAATCTTTCAGAGAACCCTTACTGTCACTTAATTTAAATGTGACACTAACATGACCAAAAACAGGAACAGAAACCGAAACACCAAAGAACCCATACTAGCATAAATCAGAACTTCCAAACCCGGTCTGAAAATCGATCTAATGCCTGTTTCAACCCAAACCCACACACTAAAGCTAACCCTAAACCTAACCCTACCCTAGACCAAATCTTACATCAAAGCCAAACCTGAAAACTAACACCAACACCAACATCAACCCTAAACCCAACCCCCAAATTTAGAGCAACCCTACACCAAAACACACACCGAAATGAAACCCTAACAGCAACCCTAACCCTAACCCTAACCCTTACCCTAAACCAAACCTTAGGCCCAAACCTATCAACAACCCAAGCCCAAATCCTAACTGCAACCAACACCCAACCCCAAACCCAACACCAAAATTTACACCAAACCTACAACAAATCGCAGCCTTAAACTTAACCCTAATCCCAACCCTAACCCTAAACCTAAACCTAACCCTAATATTCACAATAACCCTAGCCCTAACCTGCACCAACCCTCGCCCGAAACCTGACCCCAATGCCAACACCAACCCTAAACACAACCCTCGACTTTTTACCAACCCTACACCGAATCACAGCCCTAAACTTAACCCTAACACCAACACAAAGCCTAACCTTAACCACAACCCAAACCTTAAACCTGGACACAACCCTACCACAAATCTGAGCCTGAACCCTAAACCCAAACTCAAAGCCAACCCTAAGCACAACCCTCCACTCTATACTGACCTGCACCCAAATGCAGCTTGAAATGTAACCCTAAACCCAACCGTTACTCTAGCCCTAACCCTCGCCCCAACCATGACACTGAACTTGCCTTCACATCATTGGTTTCCAAAACTGAGAAATGGACCTGGTCCACACGCGACCATACTTATTTTTAGGTTGAAATGGCATTGTCGAACATATCTCACCTTATTCTTGCTGAAAATGTCTGTGAACTGGTTTGTAGGGCTGAGTGAAATTCTGACTCCTTTCATTTCAATGCACTTCTTGAGTGAAAGCTAGCATTTTCCCAGAAAACTCAACAGTTGCTCTGCAAATACATCACCTAATATCCTTTGGAAAGCTGAGGGACACATTGGATACAATCGCTTCCATGCATTTTTGGACTGAAAATACTGTCTTCAGAGTACATTACATTTAACCTCACCTAAAACTAACACTAGCACTCCCCATCAATGCACAGTGAACTCAAAAACAATGACCAAACAAACCTATGCAAAGCTTCTCACCAATCTTGATCACACCCTCAGCAGAATGCAGATCCTAACCCTAGGATAAGCCGAATTCTTACCCACAACCAACCACAAATACTTGCCAAAACTGAACTGTGAACCTATCCCTGAGCCTAACATGAACATGGACATAATCTGTCTCAAAAACTGAGTAATACTAATACCTGCACACATTTCCAAGCATTTCTCATGGAAAACACCACGGCAAACTAATGCCACCCACTAAAAGAGGAGACCAGTTTATACATGCGTTTTGAGAGCTCATTGGCTTACCAGCTCCATTCACAGTCAAGCACTTTTTTTTCCAGAGAAAAACGGTATTTCTGCAGAGCACTGAACTATGGCCACAGAAACCATTACTTGAACATGTTCAGAAAACTTAGAATCATCCTGGTCCATTCACTGGGGTAAGATTTTTTAGTAGAACTGCAATATTTCAGAGAACTCTCACTGTCATGTAATATAAATGTGACACTAACGCCACCGCAAACAGGAACAGAAACCAAAACACTGAAGAACCCATAACAGCACAAATTGCAACCTCGAAACCGAGACTCAAAATCAACCCAATGCCGGACTTCAACTCAAATCTACATACTAAATCTAACCCGAAAGCTAACACTAACCATAGACCCAACCCTACACCCAACACGAACCTGAAACCAAACACGAACCTCAACACCAAGCCTAACTCAACCCTCAAATTTAGAGCAACCCTATAACAAAACACACACTGAAACTTAATCCTAACACCAACCCTAACCCTAACCCTAACCCTTACCCTAACCTTAACCCTAAACCTAGCCTCAACCCTACCAACAAACCAAGCCCAAAGCCTTACCACAACCAACACCCCAACCCTAAAGCCAAAACACAAGTTTACACCATACCTACACCAACACACAGCCCTAAACTTAACCCTAATCCCAACCCTAACCCTAACCCTAACCCTAGACGTCACCTGACCACCAACCCTCACCCAAAACCTGACACCAACCCCAATACCAAACCTAAACACAACCCTCTACTGTATACCAACTCTTCACCAAATCACAGCCCTAAAGTTAACTTTAACACCAGCACGAAGCCTAATCCTAAACCTAAACCAAACACTAAACCTGGATGCAACCTTATCATGAACCTGAGCCTGAACCCTAATCCCAAACTCAAAGCCATCCCTAAGCACAACCCTCAGCTGTATACTGATCCTGTTCCCAATTCCAACCTGAAACATAACACTAACACCCACCGTTACTCCAACCCTAACCCTAGCACCAACCCTGACACTGAGCTTGCCTCACATCATTGGTTTCCAAAACTGAGAAATGGACCTGGTGACACGCGACCATACTTATTTTTAGGTTGAAACAGCATTGTCCAACATATCTCACCTTATTCTTGCTGAAAATGTCTGTGAACAGGTTTGTAGAACTGAGTGACATTCTGAGTCGATTCATGTGGATAAATTTCTTGCATGTAAACTAGCATTTTCCCAGAAAACTCAACAATTGCTCTGCAAATCTGTCACCTGACACTTTTTTGAAAGCTGAGGGACACATTGGATCCAATCAATTCCATGCACTTTTGGGGCTGAAAATACTGTCGTCAGAGAACACTACTTTACCCTCACCTAAACCTAACACTAGACCTCCACGTCAATGCACAGCGACCTCAAAAAAAAGACCAATGCACACCTACACAAAGCTTCTCACCAATTTGACCACACACACAGCAGAATTCAGATCCTAACCTTAGGCTAAGCCAAACTCTTACCTAAAACCAAACACAAATGCTTGCCTAAAACTGAACCCTGAACCTATCCCTGAGCTTAACATGAACACGAACATAATATGTCTCAAAAACTGAGTAATTCTAATATCTGCACACTTTTCCAAGCCTTTCTCATGGAAAACACCATGGCAAACTAATGCCACCCACTAAAGGAGGAGAGCAGTTTGTACATGTGTTTTGAGAGCTGATTGGCTTACCAGCTCCATTCACCGTCAAGCAGTTTTTTTTTTGGAGAAAAACAGCATTTTTGCAGAGCACTGACCTACGGCCATGGAAACCACTACCTAAGCATATTCAGAAAACTTAGAATCATCTTGGTTTCATTCACTGGCATAATACTTTTTAGCAGAACTGCAATATTTTAGAGAACCCTCACTGTCACTTAATTTAAATGTGACACTAAGGCCACCACAAACAGGAACAGTAACCGAAACACCAAAGAACCCATACCAGCAAAAATCGTAACCTCCAAACCCGGTCAGAAAATTGACACGATACCTGACTTCAACCCAAACCTACACACTAAATCTAACCATAAACCTAACTGTAACCTTAGAATCATCCCTACTTCCAACCTGAACCCGAAACCTAACCCCAACACCAACACCAACCCTAAACCCAACCCTCAAATTTAGAGCAACCCTACACCAAAACACACCCCAAAACTTAATCCTAACACCAACCCTAACCCTAACCCTTACCCTGAACCAAACCCTGACCCCAACCCTAGAAACAAACCAAGCCCAAATCCTAACCCCAAACCTAAACCCAACACCCAAACTTACAACAAACCTACACCAAACTGCAATCCTAAACCTAACCCTAATCCTAACCCTAACCCTAACCCTAGTCCTGACCCTCACCCTAACCCTAGCCCTAACCCGACAAGCCACCCTCACCTTGAAAACTAATCCATCCAAACACCCACCCTGAACACAAACCTTTGACTTTTTACCACACCTACACCAAATCACAGCCCTAAACTTAATCCTAACACCAACAAGAAGCCTAACCCTAAACTTAACCCAAACCCTAAACCTGGATTCAACCCTACCACGAACACGAGCCTGAACCCTAAACCCAAACACAAAGCCAACCCTAAGCACAACCTTCAACTGTATAATGACCGTGCACCCAAACGCAACTCAAAACGTAATGCGAACCCCAACTGTTACTTGAACCCTAACCCTAGCCCCAACTTTGACATTGAGCTTGCCTTCACATCGTTGGATTCCCAAACTGAGAAATGGACCTGGTCCACACGCGACCATACATATTTTTAGGTTGAAATGGTATTGTCCAACATATCTCACATTATTCTTGCTGAAAATGTCTGTGAACAGGTTTGTAAACTGAGTGACATTCTGACTCCATTCATTTGGATACACTTCTTGTGTGAAAATTAGCATTTTCCCAGAAAACTCAATAATTGCTCTGCAAATCTGTCAGCTAATACTCTTTTGAAAGCTGAGGGATGCATTGGATCTGATCACTTCCATGGACTTTTTGGGCCGAAGTACTGTCTTCAGAGAACACTACCCTTAACCTCACCTAAACCTGACACTAGCACTCCATGCAAATGCACAGTGACCTAAAAACAATGACCAACACAAACCTGTGCCAAGCTTCTCATCAATATTGATCACACCCTCAGCAGAATGCAGATCCTAACCCTAGGCTAAGCCATATTCTTACCCACAAGCAACCACAAATGTTTGCGGAAACTGAACCCTGAAGCTATCCCTGAGCCTAACATGAACCCTAGTCCGAACACAAAACCTAACCCATATCCCAACATCAACCCTAAACACAAACCTCAAATTTAGAGCAACTCTACACCAAAACTCACCCCAAAACTTAACCTTAACACCAACGCTTATCCTAACCCTAACACTTACACAAACCTAACCCTAGCCCCAACCCTACCATAACCCATCCCAAATCCTAACAGCAACCAACAACCCAACCCTAAACTCAACCACCAAATTTACACCAAACCTGCACAAAACCGCAGCCCTAAACTTAACCCTAATCCCAATCCTAACCCTAACCTGAACCCCAACACACAATCTAAAATTAGCCCTAATCCAACCACCAACCCTCGCCCGAAACTGGATCCCAACACCAACGCCAACCCTAAATACAACCCTCTGCTTTTTACCATTCCTACAACAAATCGCAGCCCTAAATTTAACCCTAACACCAACACGAAGCCTAAACAGAACCCTAACCCAAACCCTAAACCTGGAACCAACCCTACCACGAACCCAAGCCTGAACCCTAAACCCAAACACAGAGCCAACCCTAAGCACAACCCTCAGCTTTATACCGACCCTGCACCTAATCCCAGCCTGAAACATAAACCTAATGCCAACCGTTATTCCAAACCAACCTTAGCCCCAACCCTGACATTGAGCTTGCCTTCACATCATTGGTTTCTGAAACTGAGAAATGGACCTGGTGAAACGCGACCATACTTATTTTTAGGGTGAAATGGCATTGTCCAACATATCTCACCTTATTCTTGCTGAAAATGTCTGCAAACAGGTTTGTAGAACTGAGTGACATTCTGACTCCATTCATTTGGATAAACTTCTGGCGTGAAAACTAACATTCTCCCAGAAAATTGAACAATTGATCTGCAAATCTGTCACCTAATACTCTTTTTTTTTAATTAATGGAAAGAAAAAAAAATTAACACAACATTTAGAAATCATACCATTCTACATATGCACTCAGTAATTCTTAACATCATCACATAGATGCATGATCATCGTTTCTTTTGCATTGGTTTAGAGGAACTAGCAACACAACAGAAAAAGATATAAAATGTTAATATAGAGAAAAGAAATAAAAGTAGTAATAATAGTAAAAAAAAAAAAAACCCTATAGCTCAGACGCAGCTTCATTCAGTGTTTTAACATGATTACTTTACAATTAGGTATTATTGTACTGTCCATTTTTGAGTTTTTGTATCTAGTCCTATTGCACAGTCTGTATCCATTCAGCTTCAATTACCCATTATCTTACCCTGTTTCTAACTACTGCTGGACTCTGTTACCAATGACATATTTCAAGTTTATTCTCGAATGTCCATTCACATCAGTGGGACCATACAGTATTTGTCCTTTAGTTTTTGGCTGGACTCACTCAGCATAATATTCTCTAGGTCCATCCATGTTATTACATGCTTAACAATCAAAATCCCAACAACTTATTTTTCAGAATTAGAAAAACCAATAAGCAAATTTATCTGGAAGGGCAGGTTGCCCCGAATTGCTAAAAACATCTTGAGGAAAAAAAAACGAAGCTGGAGGTCTCGCAATGCCGGACTTTAAGGCATATTATGAAGCCACAGTGGTCAAAACAACATGGTATTGGCATAAAGATAGATATATTGACCAATGGAATTGAATAGAGTGCTCAGATATAGACCCTCTCATCTATGGACATTTGATCTTTGATAAGGCAGTCAAGCCAACTCATCTGGGACAGAACAGTCTCTTCAATAAATGGTGCCTAGAGAACTAGATATCCATATGTAAAAGAATGAAAGAAGACCCATATCTCACACCTTATACAAAAGTTAACTCAAAATGGATCAAAGATCTAAACATTAGGTCTAAGACCATAAAACAGTTAGAGGAAAATGTAGGGAGATATCTTATGAATCTTACAACTGGAGGCAGTTTTATGGACCTTAAACCTAAAGCAAGAGCACTGAAGAAAGAAAGAAAGAAATGGGAGCTCCTCAAAATTAAACACTTTTGTGCATCAAAGAACTTCATCAAGAAAGTAGAAAGACAGCCTACACAATGGGAGATAATATTTGGAAATGACATATCAGATAAAGGTCTAGTATCCAGAATTTATAAAGAGATTGTTCAACTCAACAACAAAAAGACAGCCAACCCAATTACAAAGTGGGAAAAAGACTTGAACAGACACCTACCAGAAGAGGAAATACGGATGGCCAAAAGGCACATGAAGAGATGCTCAATGTTCCTGGCCATTAGAGAAATGCAAATCAAAACCACAATGAGATATCATCTCACACCCACCAGAATGGCCATTATCAACAAAACAGAAAATGACAAGTGCTGGAGAGGATGCGGAGAAAGAGGCACACTTATCCACTGTTGGTGGGAATGTCAAATGGTGCAACCACTGTGAAAGGCAGTTTGGTGGTTCCTCAAAAAGCTGAATATAGAATTGCCATACAACCCAGCAATACCATTGCTAGGTATCTACTCAAAGGACTTCAGGGCAAAGACACAAACGGACATTTGCACACCAATGTTTATAGCAGCGTTATTTACAATTGCAAAGAGATGGAAACAGCCAAAATGTCCATCAACAGAAGAATGGCTAAACAATACTCTTTTGAAAGCAGAGGGACGCATTGGATCCAATCACTTCCATGCAGTTTTTGGACTGAAAGTACTGTCTTCGGAGAACATTACCCTTAACCTCACCTAAACCTAACACTAGTGCTCCCCATCAATGCACAGCGAGATCAAAAACAATGACCGACACAAACCTACTCCAAGCTTCTCACCAATGTTGATCACACCCTCAGAAGAATGCAGATCCTAACCCTAGGCTAAGCCGAACTCTTACCCACAACCAACCACAAATACTTGCCGAAACTGAACCCTGAACCTATCCCTGAGCTTAACATTAACATGAACATAATCTGTCTCAAAACCCGAGTAATACTAATATCTACACACTTTTCCAAGCCTTTCTCAGGGAAAAAACAACGGCAAACTAATGCCACCCACTAAAATGGGAGAGCAGCTTGTACATGCATTTTGAGAGCTCATTGGCTTACCAACTACATTCACTGTCAAGCAGTTTTTTTTCGGAGAAAAACGGCATTTCTGTGGAGCACTGACCTATGGCCACGGAAACCATTACCTAAGCATGTTCAGAAAACAGAATTTTTCTGGTTCCATTTACTGGTGTAAGATTTTTTAGCAGAACTGCAATATTTCACAGAACCCTTGTTGTCAATTAATTTAAACGTGACACAAAAGCCACCACAAACAGGAACAGTAACTGAAACACCGAAGAACCTGTGCCAGCAAAAATCGCAACTTCCAAACCCAGTCAGAAAATCGATGCCATACCTGACTTGAACCCAAACCCACACACTAAATCTAACCATAAACCTAACCATAACCCTAGAACCATCACTATTTCCAACCCAAACTCGAAACCTAACCCCGACACCAAAACCAACCCTACACCCAACCCTTAAATTTAGAGGAAACTCACACCAAAACATACCCCAAAACTTAACACTAACACCAACCCTAACCCTAACCCTTATCATAAACCTAACCCTAACCCCAATCCTACAAACAACCCAACCCCAACTCCTAACTGCAACCAACACCCCAACCCTAAACCCAACTCCAAATTTACAACAAACCTACACAAAACTGCAGCCCTAAACTTAACCCTAATTCCAACCCTAACCCAAACACTAACCCTTACCCTCACTCTAACCCTAGCCCTAACCCGACCACCTACCCTCGCCCAAAACCTGACCCCAACCCAACACCAAACCTAAACACAACCATTGACTTTTTACCACACCTACAACAAATCGCAGCCCTGAACATAATCATAACACTAACGTGAAGCCTCACCCGAACCATAACCCAAAACCTAAATCTGGACCGAACCCTACCACGAACCAGAGTCTGAAACCTAAACCCAAACTCAAAGCCAACCCTAAGCACAACCCCCAGCTGTATATTTACCCTGCACCCAAACGCATTTTGAAATGTAACCCGAATTCCAACATTTACTCTAACCCTAACCCTAGCCCCAACACTGACACTGAGCTTGCCTTCACATCATTGGTTTCGAATCTGAGAAATGGACCTGTTCCAAACGTGACTATACATATTTTTAGGTTGAAACGTCATTCTCCAACATATCTCACCTTATTCTTACTGAAAATGTCTGTGAACGGGTTTGTAGAACTGAATGACTTTCTGACTCCATTCATTTGGATACATTTCTTGCTTGAAAATTAGCATTTTCCCAGAAAACTCAACAATTGCTCTGCAAATCCGTCACCTAATACTCTTTCAAAAGCTGAGGTACACATTGGATCCGATCACTTCCATGCACTTTTTGGACTGAAAGTACTGTCTTCGGAGAACACTACCCTTAACCTCACCTAAATCTAACACTAGCACTCCGCGTCAATGCACAGCGACCTAAAAACAATGACTGACACAAATCTATGCCAAGCTTCTCAACAATCATGATCACACCCTCAGCAGAATGCAGATCCTAACCCTAGGCTACCCCAAACTCTTACCCACAACCAACCACAAATGCTTGCCAAAACTGAACCCTGAACCTATCCCTGATCCTAACATGAACATGAAAATAATCTGTCTCAAAAACCGAGTAAAGCTAATAACTGCACACATTTCCAAGCATTTCTCATGGAAAACACCACAGAAAATAATACCACCCACTAAAAGAGGAGACAAGTTTGTACATGCGTTTTGAGAGCTCGTTGGCTTACTAGCTCCATTCACTGTCAAGCATTTTTTTTTCAGAGGAAAATGGCATTTCTGTGGAGCACTGACCTACGGCCACGGAAACCATTACTTAAGCATGTTCAGAAACCATAGAATCATCCTGGTTCCATTCACTAGCTTAAGATTTTTTAGCAGAACTTCAATATTTCAGAGCATCCTCACTGTCACTTAATTTACTCTGACACTAACACCTCCAAAAACAGGAACAGAAACCAAAACACTGAAGAAGCCATAACAACAAAAGTCACAACTTTCAAACTCGGTCTGAAAATTGACCCGATGCCTGATTTCAACCCAAACCCAGACACTAAAACTAAACTTAAACCTAACCCGAACCCGAGACCAACCCTACCTCCAACCCATACCTGAAACCTATCCACAACCCCAACACCAACCCTAAACTCAACCCTCAAATTTAGAGCAACCCTACACCAAAACACACCCTGAAATTTAACCCTAACACCAACCCTAACTCTAAACCTTACCCTAAATCGAACCCTAATTCCAACGCTACAAACAACCTCAGTACAAACTAAATCCAACCAACAATTCAACCCTTAACCCAACCTCCAAATTTACACCAAGCATACACCAAATTGCAGTCATAAACTTAACCCTAATCCTAACCCTAACCGTAATAATTACCCTAAGCTAAGCCCTAACCCGACCACCCACCCTCGCCTGAAATCTGACCCAAAACCAACACCAACCCTAAACACAATTGTTAACTTTTTACCACACCTACACCAACTTGCAGCCCTAAACTTAACCATAACACCAACACGAAGCCTAAGCCTAACCCTAAACTAAACCCTGAAACTGGACCCAACCCTACCACAAACTCGAGCCTGAACCCTAAATCCAAACTCAAAGTCAACCCTAAGCACAACCTTTAGCTGTATACTGACCATGCACCCAAACTCATCTTGAAAGGTAACCCTAACACCAACCGTTACTCTAACCCTAACCCTAGCCCCAACCCTGACACTGAGCTTGCCTTCACATCATTCGTTCCCGAAACTGAGAAATGGACCTGGTCCACATGTGACCATACATATTTTTAGGTTGAAACGTCATTGTCGAACATATCTCACCTTATTCTTGCTGAAAATCTGTGAACGAATTTGTAGAACTGAGTGACATTCTGACTCCATTCATTTGTATACACTTCTTCTGTGAAAACTTGCATTTTCCCAGAAAACTCAATAATTGCTCTGCAAATCCGTCACCTAATACTCTTTCAAAAGCTGAGGGATGCATTGGATCTGATCACTTCCATGCACTTTTTGGGATGAGAGTACTGTCTTCGGAGAACACTACCCTTAACCTCACCTAAATCTAACACTAGCAATCCCCTAAAATGCACAGCAACTTCAAAAACAATGACCAAAACAAACCTACACCAAGTGTCTCACCAATCTTGACCACACCCTCAGAAGAATGCAGATCCTAACCCTAGGCTAAGCCCAACTCTACCCCACAACAAATCACAAATGCTTGCCAAAACTGAACCCTGAACCTATCCCTGAGCCTAACATGAACATGAACAAAATCTGTCTCAAAAGCCGAGTAATACTAACATCTGCACATGTTTCCAAGCAGTTCTCATGGAAAACACCACGGCAAACTAATGCCACCCAATAAATGAGGAGAGCAGTTTGTACACGTCTTTTCAGAGCTCATTGGATAACCAGCTCCATTCACTGTCAAACAGTTTTTTCCAGAGAAAAACAAAATCTCTGCGGAGCACTGATCTTCAGCCATGGAAACCATTACCTAAGTATGTTCAGAAAACTTAGAATCTTCCTAGTTCCACTTACTGGCATAAGATTTTTTTAGCAGAACTGCAATATTTCAGAGAACCCTCACTGTCACTTAATTTAAATATGACACTAATGCCACCACAAACAGGAACAGAAACGGAAACACCAAAGAACCCATACCAGCTCATCGCATCCTTCAAACCCGGTTGGAAAATCGACCGGATGCCTGACTTCAACCCAAACCCACACACTATATCTAACACTAAACCTAACCTTAATGCTAGACCCAACCCTACCCCCAACCGGAACCCGAAACCTAACCCCAAACCTAACACCAACCCAAATCCAACCTTCAAATTTAGAACAACCCTAAACCAAAACTGCCCCTGAAACTTAAGCCTAACACCAACACTAACCCTAACCCTAGCCCTTTCCCTAACCCTAACCCTAGCCCCAACCCTACCAAAAACCCAAGCCCAAATCCTAACCACAACCAACATCCCAACCCTAAACCCAATCCCCAAATTTACACCAAACTTACACCAAACTGCAGTCCTATACTTATCCCTAACACTAACACGAAGCCTAACCCTAACCCTAACCCAAACCCTAAACCTGGACCCAACCCTACCACAAACCCGAGCCTGAAACCTAACCCAAATCTCAAAGCCAATCCTAAGCACAACCCCCAGCTCTATACCTACTCTGCACCCAGAAACATCCCAAAACGTAACCCTAACCCAAACCATTACTCTAAGCCTAACCCTAGCCCCAAGTCTGACACTGAGCTTGCCTTCACATCATTGGTTTCCCAAACTGAGAATTGGAACTGGTCCACAGGCAACCATTCTTATTTTTAGATTGAAACAGCAATGCCCAACATATCTCACCTTATTCTTGCTGGAAAGGTATGTGAACGGGTTTGTAGAACTGAGTGACATTCTGATTCCATTCATTTGGATAACTTTCTTGAATGAAAACTAGCATTTTCCCAGAGAACTGAACAATTGCTCTGCAAATCCGTCACCTAATACTCTTTTGAAAGCTGAGGGACACATTGGATCTGATCACTTCCATGCACTTTTTGGGCTGAAAGTACTGTCTTCGGAGAACACTACCTTTAACTTCACCTAAACTTAACACTTGCATTCCCCGCCAAAGCACAGCAACTTCAAAAACAATGACTGACACAAACCTACACCAAGCTTCTCACCAATCTTGATCACACCCTCAGCAGAATCCAGATCCTAACCCTAGGCTAAGCCGAACTCTTACCCACAACCAACCACAAATTTTTGCTGAAACTGACCACTGAACATATCCCTGAACCTAATATGAACATGAACATAATATGCCTCAAAAACCAAGTAATACTAATATCTGCACACATTTCCATGCAGTTCTCATGGAAAACACCATGGCAAACTAATGCCACCCAATAAACGAGGAAAGCAGTTTGTACATGTCTTTTGAGAGCTCATTGGATAACCAGCTCCATTCACTGTCAAGCAGTTTTTTCCAGAGAAAAACAACATCTCTGCGGAGCACTGATCTTCAGCCATGGAAACCATTACCTAAGAATATTCATAAAACTTAGAATCTTCCTAGTTCCACTTACTGGCATAAGATTTTTTAGCAGAACTGCAATATTTCAGAGAACCCTCACTGTCACTTAATTTAAATGTGACACTAACGCCACCACAAACAGGAACAGAAACGGAAACACCAAAGAACCCATAACAGCTCAAATCGCATCCTTCAAACACAGTCCGAAAATCGACCGGATGCCTGACTTCAACACTAACTCACAACTATATCTAACACTAAACCTAACCCTAACCCTAGACCCAACCCTACACCCAACCCAAACCGGAAACCTAACCCCAAACCTAACACCAACCCAAATCCAACCTTCAAATTTAAGACAACCCTACACCAAAACTCCCCTGGAAACTTAACCCTAACACTAACATGAAGCCTAACCCTAACCCTAACCCAAACCCTAAACCAGGACCCAACCCTACCACAAACCCGAGCCTGAACCCTAACCCAAATCTCAAAGCCAACACTAAGGACAACCCTCAGCTCTATACTGACTCTGCACCCAGACACATCCCGAAACATAACCCTAACCCAAACCGTTACTCTAAGCCTAACCCTAGCCCCAACCCTGACACTGAGCTTGCCTTCACATCATTGGTTTTGTAAACTGAGAGTTGGAACTGGCCCATATGTGACCATTCTTATTCTTAGTTGAAATGGAATTGTCCAACATATCTTACCTTATTCTTGTTGAAAATGTCTGTGAACGGGTTTGTAGAACTGAGTGACATTCTGACTCCATTCATTTGGATAAACTTCTTGCATGAAAACTAGCATTTTCCCAGAGAATTGAACAATTGCTCTGCATATCCATCACCTAATACTCTTTTGAAAGCTAAGGGATGCAACGGATCTGATCACTTTCATGCAAATTTTGGGCTGAAAGTACTGTCTTCGGAGAACACTACACTTAACCTCACCTAAACCTAGCACTAGCACTCCTCATCAATGAACAGCAACTTCAAAAGCAATGACTGACACAAACCTACTCCAAGCTTCTCACCAATGTTGATCACACCCTCAGTAGAATGCAGATCCTAACCCTAGGCTAAGCCAAACTCTTACCCACCACCAACCACAAATGCTTTCCGAAAGTGAACCCTGAACCTATCCCTGAGCCTACCATGAACATGAACATAATCTGTCTCAAAAACCGAGTAATGCTAATATCTACAGACATTTCCAAGCATTTCCCATGGAAACCACCATGGCAAACTAATGCCACCCACTAAAAGAGAAGACCAGTTTTTAACTGCGTTTTGAGAGCTCATTGGCTTACCAGCTCCATTCACTGTCAAGCAATCTTTTTCAGAGAAAATGGCATCTCTGCACAGTACTGACCTACGGCTCCGGAAACCATTACCAAAGCATGTTCAGAAAACTTAGAATCTTCCTGGTTCCACTTACTGGTGTAAGATTATTTAGCAGAACTGCAATATTTCAGAGAACCCTCACTGTCACTTAATTTAAATGTGACACTAACGCTACCATAAACAGGAACAGAAACTGAAACACCAAAGAATCCATTCCAGCACAACTCGCAACCTCCAAACCCGACTCGAAAATCGACCTGATGCCTGACTTCAACCCAAACACACACACTACATCTAACTATAGTCCTAACCATAAACCTAGACCCAAACCTACCTCCAATCTGAACCTGAAACCTAACCCCAACCCTAACACCATTCCTATACCCAACCCTCAAATTTAGAGCAACCCTACACCAAAACACACCCTGCAACTTAACCCTCACCCCAACTCTAAACCTACCCCTAAGCATTTCCCTAACCTAACCCTGGCCCCAACCCTACCAACAACCCAAGCCCAAACCGTAACTGCAACCAACACCCCAACACTAAACCCAATCCCCAAATTTACACCAAACCTACAGCAAACCGCAGCCCTAAACTTAACCATAATCCCAACCCTATCCCTAACACTAACCCTACACCTCACCCTAATCCTAGTCTAAAATGACAACGCACCATTGACAAAAACCTGACAACACAACTTACACCAATCTTACCTACAACCCAACCCAAATCCTAACCACAACCAACACCCCAAGCCTAAAGTCAAACCTCAAATACTACAACCCAAACCCTAACCCTAATCTTCAACCTAACTCTAGCCCTAACCCGTCCACCAAACCTCGACCGAAATTTGACACCATCCCCAATGTCAACACAAAAACAACCTTCGACCTTTTACCAAACCTACATGAAACCGTAGCCCTAATCTAAACCCTGACACTAACACGAAGCCTAACCCTAACCATAACAAACACCCTAAATCTGGACACAACACTACCACGTACCTGAGCCTGAATACTAATCCCAATCTCACAGCCAAAACTAAGCACAACCTTCAGCTGTACACTGACCCTGTACCCCAAGCAGCCCAAAACATAACCCTAACACAACCCTTTCTCTAATCCTAACCCTAACCCTTACCTTAACCCTAGCTATAACAAAACACCAACCCTTGCTGAAATCTGACCCCATCCCCAAAACCAACACTAAACACAACCCTCGACTTTTGACTAACCCTGCAGCAAATCGCACCCCCATACGTAACTCTAACACTAGCACTATGCCTAATCCGAACCCTAATCCAAACCCTAAACCTGGACCCAACCGTACCATGATCTCTCGCCTGAATCCCCACAACCCACAACCAAGACCAGCCCTAGCACAACCCTCAGGTGCACACCGACCCTGCACCCCAACATAGCACGAAATGTAACCCTAACCCCAAACCTTTCTCTAACCCTAACCCTAACCCTAACCCTCAACCTAACCCTTGCCCTAACTGAAACACCAACCCTCACTTGAAATCTGACCTCATCCCCAACGTCAACACTAAACACAACACTAAACTTTTGACCAACCCTGCAGTAAATCGCACCCCTAAACATAACCCTAACACCAACACTATGCCTAATCCAAACATTAACCCAAACCCTAACCTGGACCCAACCCTACCATGATATCTCACCTGAATCCTAACCCCACAACCAGGGCCAACTGAAAGCACAACCCTCAGCTGTACACAGACCCTGAAACCCAATGCAGCCCAAATTGTAACCCTAACCCCAACCCTTTCTCTAACCCTAACCCTAAACCTCACCCTAACTCTAGCCCTAACCGAAACACCAATCATCAATGGAAATCAGACCCCATCCCCAACGCCAACCCTAAACACAACCATCGACTTTTGACCAACCCTGCAACAAATTGCTCCCCTAAACGTAACCTTAACACCAATACTGTGACTAATCCTAACCCTAACCCAAACCTAAACCTGGACCCAACCCTACCATGATCTCTCGCCTGAATCCTAACCCCACAACCAAGGCCAACCCTAAAAACAACCCTCAGCTGTACACCACACTGCATCCCAAGGTAGCCCGGAAAGTAAACCTAACCCCAACCATTTCTCTAACCCTAACACTCACTCTCACCCTAATCATAGCCCTACCCATAACATCAACCCTCACCTGAAATCTGACCCCATCCCCAATGCCAACCCTAAACACAAGCCTCGACTTTGACCAACCCTGCAACAATCGCATCCCTAAATGTAACCTTAACACCAACACTATGCCTAATCCTAACCCTAACTCAAACCCTAAATCTGGACCCAACCCTACCATGATCTCTCGCCTGAATCCTAAATCTACATCAAAGGCCAACCCTAAGCACAACCCTCAGCTATACACTGACCCTGAACCCCAATGCAGCCCGAAACATAACACTAACCCCAACACTTTCTCTAACAATAACCCTAACCCTCATCCTAACCCTAGCCCTATCTGAAACACCAACCCTAGCCTTAAATCTGACCCCATCCCCAACGCCAACAAAAACCACAACCCTTGAATTTTGACCAACACTGGAGCAAATGGCAACCCTAAAAATAACCCTAACACCAACACTACGCCTAAAACTAACTCTAACCCAAACCATAAAGCTGGATTCAACCCTACCATGATCTCTCACCAGAATCCTAATCCCACAACCAAGACCAACCCTAAGCACAACCCTCAGCTGTACACATCCTGCAACCAAACACAGCCAGAAACGTAACAGTAAAACCAACACTTTCTCTAACCCTAACCCAAACCCTCACCCTAACCCTAGCCCTAACGGAAAAACCAACCCTTGCTGGAAAATTAACCCAATGCTCAACGCCAACCTGAAACACAACCCTCGAGTTTTGACCAACCCTGCAGCAATCGCAACACTAAACGTAACCCTACCTCCATCACTATGCCTAATCCTAACTTTAAACCAAACCCTAAACCTGGATCCAACCCTACCATGATCTCTCGCCTGAATCCTAGCCGCACAACGAAGGCTAACCCTAAGCACAACCCTCACCTGTACACACATCCTGCACCCAAACACCGTCCTAAATGTAACTGTAACCCCAAACCTTTCTTTAACCCTAACCCTAACCCTCACTCTAACCTTAGCACTAACCGAAACACCAACCCTCGCCTGAAAACTGACCCCATCCCCAACCCTAAACACAACCCTCCACTTTTGACCAACCGTACAGCAAATTGCACCCTAAACGTAACCTTAACACCAACACTGTGCCTAATCCTAATATTAACCCAAACCCTAAAACTGGACCCATCCCTACCACGATCTCTACCCCAAAACCAAACCCCACACTCAAGGCCAACCGTTAGCACAGCCCTCAGCTATATACCGTCCCTGCACCCCAACACAGCCCAAAATGTAAACTTAACCCCAATCCTTTCTCTAACCCTAACACTGATCATCACCCAAACCCTAGCACTAACCAAAACAACAATCCTCTCCTGAGATCTTACTCCATCCCCAACGCCAACCCTAAACACAACCTTCGAATTTTGACCAACACTGGAGAAAATCACAACCCTAAATGTAACCCTAACACCAGCACTATGCCTAATACTAACTCTAACCCAAACCATAAAGCTGGACCCAACCCTACCATGATTTCTCACCAGAATCCTAATCCCTCAACCAAGGCCAACCCTAAGCACAACCCTCAGCTGTACACCGACGCTGCACCCCAATGCAGCCAGAATCATAACAGTAAATCCACCCTTTCTCTAACCCTAACCCTAACCCTCACCATAACCCTATCCCTAACTGACACACCAACCCTTGCCTGAATTCTGACCCCATCCCCAACACCAAACCTAAACACAACCCTCGAATATTGACACACACTGCAGCAAATCACACCCCTAAAAGTAACTCTAACACCAACACTATGCCTAATCCTAACCCTAACCAAAACCCTAAACCTGGACCCAACCTTACCATGATCTCTCACCTGGCACCTAATCCCACAACCAAGGACAACCCTAAGGACAACCTTCAGCTGTACACCAATCCTGCACCCTAACGCAGCCCAAAATGCAACCCTAACCCTAACCCTTTCTCTAACCCTAACCCTAACCCTCACGCTAACCCTAGCCCTAACCGAAACACCAACACACACCTGAAAACTGACCCCATCCCCAATGCCAACCCCTAAACATAACCCTCAACTTTTGACCAACCCTGCAGCAAATCACACCCATAAATGTAACCCTAACACCAACACTATGCCTAATACTAACCCTAACCAAACCCTAAACCTGGACCAACACTACCATGATCTCTCGCCTGAATCCTATCCCCACAACCTAATCCAAACCTAAGCACAACCCTCAGCTGTACAACAAACCTGCAACCCAACGCAGCCCGAAACATAACCCTAACCTCAACCCTTTCTCTAAACATAACACTCACTCTCACCCTAACCCTAGCCCAAACCAAAACACCAACCCTCACCTGAAATATGACCCCATCCCCAAAGTCAACCCTAAACACAACCCTCAACTTTGACCAACCCTGCAACAAATCGCACCCCTAAACGTAACCCTAACACCATAATTATGCCTAAATCAAACCCTAACACAAACCCTAAACCTGGACCCAACCCTACCATGATCTCTCGCCTGAATCCTAACCCCACAACCAAGGCTAACCCTAAGCACAACCCTCAGCTGTACAACGACCCTACACCCCAATGCATACTGAAATGTAACCCTAACCCCAACGCTTTCTCTAAACCTAACCTGTCATGGTTAGGGACAGGTGTCAACTTGGCCAAGTTGTGATACCTGTTCATCTGATTGGGCAAGTGCTGGCCTGTCTGTTGCAATGAGGACATTTCATAGGATTAGGTCATGATCACGTCAGCTACATCCACAGCTGATTCCATTTGTAATCAGCCAAAGGGGAGTGTCTTCTGCAATTAGTGATGCTAAATGCAATCATGGGAAGCCTTTTAAGGAGGACTCAGAGGAGACAGGTTACATTCCTGCTTTGGCTGGTGAGCCTCTCCTGTGGAGTTCATCCAGGCCATCCATCGGAGTCATCGGCTTCGCAGCCTGCCCTGTGGATTTTGGACTCTGCATTCCTACGGTCACGTGAGACACTTTCATAAATTTTATATTTGCAAGTGTTCCCTGTTGATTCTGTTTCTCTAGAGAACCCTAACTAATACATAACCCAAACCCTCACCTTCACCCTAACCCTAACCAAAACACCAACGCTCACCTGAATTCTGACCCCATTCCCAATGCCAACTGTAAACACAATCCCCAACTTTTGACCAACCCTGCAGCAAATCGCACCCCTAAACGTAACCCTAACACCAACACTATGCCAAATCCTACCCTAACCCATACCCTAAACCTGGACTCAACCGTACTTTAACCTCTTGCCTGAATCCTAACCCCAGAACCAAGGTCAACCCTAAGCACTAACCTCAGCTGTTCACCGACCCAGCATTCCAATGCAGCCCGAACCGTAACCCTAACCCCTACCCTTTCTCTAATCCTAACCGTAACCCTCACCCTAACCCTAGCCTTAAATGAAACACCAACCCTCACCTGAAATCTGAACCCATCCCCAACGCCAACCTTAAACACAACCCTCGATTTTTTACCAACCCTACAGTAAATCGCACCCTTAACATAATCCTTACACCAACACTATGCTTAATCCTAACCCTAACACAAACCCTAAACCTGGAACCCACCCCACCATGAACTCTCACCTGAAACCTAATCCCACAAACAAGGACAACCCTAAGGACAATTCTTAGATGTACACCGAACCTGCACCCTAACGCAGACCAAAACATAACCCAAACCCCAACCCTTTCCCTAACCATAACCCTCACCCTTCCCCAGCGCCCCAACCGAAACACCTACCCTTGCCTGGAATCTGACCCCATTCCCAATGGCAACCCTAAACACAACCCACGATTTTTAACAACCCTGCAGCAAATCACACCCCTAAATGTAACCCTAACACCAACACTATGCCTAACCCTAACCCTAATCCAAATTCTAAACCTAACTAACCTTACCATGATCTCTCACCTGAATCCTAAACCCAACCTAGACCAACCCTAAGCACAACCCTCAGCTGTACACCCAACCTGCAACCCAACGCAGCCTGAAACATAACTCTAACCCCAACCCTGTCTCTAACCATAACCCTCACTCTCACCATTCCCTAGACCTAACCAAAACACCAACACTAACCTGAAATCTGAACCCACCCCTAATGCCAACCCTAAACACAACCCTCAACTTTTGACTAACTCTGCAACAAATCGCACCCTAAATTTACCCTAACACCATCACTGTGCCTAAATCAAACCCTAACACAAACCCTAAACCTGGACCCAACCCTACCATGATCTCTTGCCTGAATCCTAACCCCACAACCAAGGCCAACCCTAAGCACAGCCCTCAGCTATACACACATCCTGCACCCAATGCAGCCCTAAATATAACCATAACCCCAAACCTTTGTCTAACCTTAACCCTAACCCTCACTCTAACCTAAGCACTAACCGAAACACCAACCCTTTTCTGAAATCTGACCCCATCCCCAACGCCAACTCTAAACACAACCCTCGACTTTTGATCAACTGTACAGCAAATTGCACCCTTAAATGTAACCCTAACACCAACACTATGCCTAATCCTAACATTAACCCAAACCCTAAAACTGGACCCAACCCTACCACGATCTCTACCCCAAAACCTAAACCCACACCCAAGGCCAACCGTTAGCACAGCCCTCAGCTGTACACCGTCCCTGCACCCCAACACAGCCCAAAACGTAAACCTAACCCCAATCCTTTCTCTAACCCTAACCCTAATCATCACCCAAACCCTAGCACTAATGGAAACAACAACCATCTCCTGAGATTTGACCCCATCCCTAATGCCAACCTTAAACACAACCCTCGAATTTTGACCAACCCTGCAGCAAATCACACCCCTAAACGTAACCCTAACAACAACATTATGCCTAATCTTAACCCTAACCTAAACCCTAACCTGGATCCAGCACTACCATGATTTCTCACCTGTATCCTAACCCCACAACCAGGGCCAACCCTAAGCACAACCTTCAGCTGTACACAGACCCTGCAATCCAACACAGCCCGAACCGTAACCCTAAACCCAAAACTTTCCCTAACCTTAATCCTAACCCTCATCTAACCCTAGCCCTAACCGAAAAACCAATCCCCTCCTGAAATCTGACCCCATCCCCAACGGCAACCCTAAACACATCCATCGACTTTTGACCAACCCAGCAGCAAATTGCACCCCTAAAAGAAACCCTAACACCAATACTATGCCTAATTCTAACACTAACCCAAACCCTAAACCTGGACCCAACCCTACCATGATCTGTCTCCTGAATCCTAACCCCACAACCAAAGCCAACCCTAAGAACAACCCTCAGCTGTACACCAACCCTGCACCCCAAGGTAGCCTGGAAAGTAACCTTAATCCCAACCACTTCTCTAACCCTAACCCTCACTCTCATCCTAACCCTAGCCCTCCTGCAAACACCAACCCTCACCTGAAATCTGACCCCATCCCCAACGCCAACCCTAAACAGAACCCTCGAATTTGACCAACCCTGCAACAATCACATCCCTAAACGTAACATTAGCAACAACACTATGCCTAATCCTAACTCTAACCCAAAACCTAAACCTGGACCCAACCCTACCATGATCTCTCACCTGAATCCTAACCCCACAACAAGGCCCACTCTAAGAACAACCCTCAGCTGTACACCAACCCTGCACCCCAAGGCAGCATGGAACATAACCCTAACTCTAACCCTTTCTCTAACTCTAACTCTAACGCTTGCCCTAAACCTAGACATAAACAAAACACCAACCCTCGACTGAAATCTGACCCAGTTTCCAACTCCAACCCTAAACACAACCCTTGAGTCTTGACCAACCCTACAGCAAAACATACCCCTAAACGTTCCAATAACACCAACATTATGCGTAATCCAAACCATAACCCAAACCCTAAACCTGGACCCAACCCTGCCATGATCTCTCACCTGAATCCTATATCCACATCCAAGGCCAACCCTAAGCACAACCCTCAGCTGTACACCGACCCTGAACCCCAACACAGCCCAAAACATAACACTAACCCCAACCGTTTCTCTAACAATAACCCTAACCCTCATCCTAACCCTAGCCCTATCTGAACACCAACCCTAGCCTTAAATCTGACCCCATCCCTTATGCCAACCCTAAACACAACCCTCAACTTTTGACCAATCCTGCAGCAAATCGCACCCCGAAAAGTAACCCTAACAACAACACTATGCCTAATCCTAGCCTAAACCCTAACCTGGACCCAACACTACCATGATCTCTCGCCTGAATCCTAAACCCACAACCAGGGCCAACCCTAAGCACAACCCCTAGCTGTACACACACCTTGCAATCCAACACAGCCCAAACAGTAACCCTAAGCCCAAAACCTTCTCTAACCCTAACCCTAACCCTCATCCTAACCCTAGCCCTAACCGAAACACCAACCCCCTCCTGAAATCTGACCCCATCCCCAATGGCAAGGCTAAACACAACGCTCGAATTTGACCAACCCTGCAGCAAATCGCACCCCTAAACAAAACCCTAACACCAATACTATGCCTAATCCTAACCCTAACCCAAACCCTAAACGTGGAACCAAGCCTACCATGATCTCTTGCCTGAATCCAACCCCACAACCAAGGCCAACCCTAAACACGACCCTCAGCTGTACACCGACCCTGCACCCCTAGGCAGCTCAAAAAGTAACCTAAACCCAACCATTTCTCTAAACCTAACCCTAACCCTCATCCTAAACCTAGCCCTAACCGAAACACCAACATTCGCCCAAAATCTTACCCCACCCCCCAACGCCAACCCTAACACAACCTTCGACTTTTGAACAACCATGCAGCAAATCGCACCCCTAAACGTAACCCTAACATCAACACTATGGCCTATCCTGACCCTAACCTAAACCCTAAACCTGGACTACTCCCTACCATGATCTTTCACCTGAATCCTAACCCAACAACCAAGGCCAATCCTAAGCACAAGCCTCAGCTGTACATAGACACTGCACACTAACACATACCGAAATATAACAGTAAATCCAACCCTTTCTCTAACCTTAACAATAACCCTCACACTAACCCTAGACCTAACTGAAACACCAACACTCGCCTGAAATCTGACCCCATCCCCAATGCTAACCCTAAACACAACCCCCATTTCGACCAACCCTCCAGCAAATTGCACCCCCGAATGTAACCGTAACACCAACACAATGCCTAATCCAAACCCTAACACAAACCGTAAACCTGGACCCAACCTTACCATGATCTCTTGCCTCAATCCTAACCCCACAACCAAGGCCAACCCTAAGCACAGCCCTCAGCTGTACACCAACCCTACTCCCCAATGTAGCCCAAAACATAACCCTGACCCCAAACGTTTCTCTAACCCTAACCTGAAACCTCACCCTAAACCTAGCCTTAACCGAAACACCAACCCTCGCCTGAAATCTGATTCCATCCACAACGCCAACCCTAAACACAACCCTCCACTTTTGACCAACCCTGCAGCAATTCGCACACCTAAACGTAACCGTAACACCAACGCTATGCCTAATCCTAACCCTAACCAAAACCCTAAACCTGGAACCAACCCTACCATGATCTGTCACCTGAATCCTAACCCCACAACCAAGGCTAACCCTAAGCACAACCCTCAGCTATACACCCACTCTGCATTCCCAATGCAGCCCGAAATGTAACCCTAACGTGAACCCTGTCTCTAACCCTAACCCAATCCCACAATTTAACTCTAGCCCTAAGTGAAACACCAACCCTTGCCTGAATCTGATCCCATCCTCAACGCCAACCCTAAAACCAACCCTCGATTTTTGACAAACCCTGCAGCAAATCGCACCCCTAAATGTAACCCTAACACCAACACTATGCCTAATACTAAACTAACCCAAACCCTAAACCTGGACTCAACCCTACAATGATCTCTTGTCTGAATCCTAACCCCAAAACCAAGGCCAACCCTAAGCACAACCATCAGCTGTACATGAACCATGCACCTGAAATGCAGCCCGATACATAACCTTAACCCCAACCCTATCTTTAACCCTAATCCTAAAACTCACACTAACCCTAGACCTAAGCGAAACACAAAATTTTGCCTAAAATCTGATCCCATCCCCAGCACCAACCCTATACACAACCTTCGACTTTTGACCAACCCTGCAGCAAATCGACCCCTAAACTTAACCAAACACCAACACTATGTCTAATCCTAACTCTAACCCAAACCCTAACCTGGACAAAACCCTACCATGATCTCTCCCCAGAATCCTAACTCCACAACCAAGACCAAACCTAAGCACAACCCTCAGCAGTACACCGAGCTGCACCCAAACACAAACTGAAACGTAACCTTAACCCCAACACTTTCTCTAAACCTAACACTAACCCTCACCCTAACCAAAGCCCTAAATGAAACACCAACCCACGCCTGAAATCTGACCCCATCCCCTATGCCAACCCCAAACACAACCCTAGACTTTTGACCAACCTTGCAGCAAATTGCACCCCTAAACATAACCCTAACACCAATACTATGCCTAATCTAATCCCTAACTCAAACCCTAAACCTAGACCCAACCTTTCCATGATCTCTGGTCTGAATCCTAAACCTGCAACAGAGGCCAACCCTAAGCACAACCCACAGCAGTACACCGACCACGCACCCCAACGCAGCCAAAAACGTAACCCTAACTTCAACCCTTTCTCCAATCCTAATGTTAATTCTCACCCCAACCCTACCTCTAACCAAAACACCAACCCTCGCCTGGAATCTGATCCCATCCCCAATGCCAACCCTAAACACAACCCTCAACTTTTGACAGGCTCTGCAGCAAACATAACCCTAACCACAAAATTATGCCTAATCCTAACCCTAACAAAAACCCTAAACCTGGACCCAACACTACCATGATCTCTCACCTGAAACCTAACCCCACCACTAAGGCCAACACTAAGCATAACCCTCAGCTGTACACCGACTCTGCACCGCAACACACTCCAAAACGTAACCCTATCCCCAACCCTTTCACTAATCCTAACCATCCCCCAACCCTAACCCTAACAGAAACACCAACCCTCGCCTGTATCTGAACCCATCCCCAATGCAAACCCTAAAAACAACCCTCGACTCTTGACCAACACTGCAGCACATCGCACCCCTAAACATAACCCTAACACCAACATTATGCCTAATCCTAACCCTAACCAAAACCCTAAACATGTACCCAACCCTACCATGATCTCTTGCCTGAATCCTAACCTACAACCAAGGCCAACGTTAAGCACTAAACTCAGCTCTACACTGACCCTGCACCCCAACACAGCCTGAAACGTAACCTTAACCCCAACCCCTGCTCTAAGCCTAACCCAAAACCTCACCGTTACCTTAGCCCTAACTGAAACCCAATCCTTGCTTGAAATCTGACACCATCCCCAACATGAACCCTAAACACAACCCTCGACTTTTGACCAAGCGTGCAGCAAATTGCACCCCTAAATGTACCATTAACACCAACATTATACATGATACTAAACATAACCCAAAACCTAAACCTGGACACAACACTACCATGATCTCTCGCCTGAAACCTTTTCCCACCACCAAGGCCAACCCTAAGCACAACCCTCAGCTGTACACTGACCCTGCACTCCAACACTGCCTGAAACGTAACACTAACCTCAACCCTTTCTCTAACACTAACCCTAACCCTCTCCCTAACCTTAGCCCTAACAGACACACCAACCCTCACCTGAAATCTGACCCCATCTGCAACACCAACCCTAAACACAACCATCGACTTTTGACAAATCCTGCAGCAAATCGCACCCCTAAACATAACACTAACACCAACACTATGTCTAATCCTAACCTTCACCCAAGCCAAAACTGGACCCAACCCTACCATGAACACTCGCCTTAATCCTAAGCCCACAACCAAGTCCAAACTAGCACAACCCTTAGCTGTACACTGACCCTGCACCCCAACACAACCTGAAACATAACCCTAGCCCCAGCCCTTTCTGTAACCCAAACCCTAACCCACACCCTTAACCTAGCCTTAATCAAAACACCAACCCTCGCCTGAAATCTGTCCCCATCCCCAACGCCAACCCTTAGCACAACCCTAAACTTTTGGCCAACCCTGCAGAAAATCGCACCCCTAAACGTAACCCTAACACCAACACTATGCCTGATCCTAACCCTAATCCAAACTGTAAACCTGTAACTAACCCTAAAATCATCTCTTGCCTGAATCCTAACACCACTACCAAGGCCAAAGCTAAGCACAACCCTCAACTGTACAGTGACCCTGCACCCCAACGCAGCCTGAAACCTAACCGTACAGCAAACCCTTTCTCAAACCCTAACCCTAACCCTCACCCTAACCCTAGCCCTAACCAAAACATCAACCCTCACTTGAAATCTGACCCCATCCCCAACGCCACCCCAAAACACATCCCTAGACTTTTGAACAACCCTGCAGCAAACTGCACACCTAAACATAACCCTAAAAACAACACTATGCCTAATCCTAAACCTAACCCAAATAATAAACCTGGACCCAATCCTACCATGATCTCTTGACTGAATCCTACCTGCACACCCAAGTCTAACCCTAAGCACAACCCTCACCTGTAAACTGACCTTCACCACAATGCAGCCTGAAACGTTACCCTAACCCCAACCCTTTCTCTAACCCTAACCCTAACAATCACCCTAACCTTAGCCCTAACTGAAACGCCAACCCTGGCCTGAAATCTGACCACATCCCCAATGCCAACCCTAAACACAACCCTCAACTTGTGACCAACCATGCAGCAAATCGCAACCCTAAACGTAAACCTAACACCAACACTATGCCTAATCTTAACCTAACTGAAACCCTAATCTGGGCCCAACTCTACCATGATCTCTCACATGAATCATAACCTCACAACCTAGGTCAACCTTTAGCATAGACCTCAGGTGTACACCGACCCTGTACCCCAATGAAGACCGAAAGGTAACCCCTACCCCAATCACACCACTAAACATAACCCTAACACCAACACTAGGCCTAATCCTAACCCTAACCCAAACCCTAATCCTGCACCCAAGTCTACCATGATCTCTCACCTGAAACCTTACCCCACAACTAAGGCCAACCATGAGCACAACCCTCAGCTGTACACCAACCCTACGCCCCAACGCCACCCGAAATGTAACCCTAACCCCAACCCTTTCTCTAACACTAACCCTAACCCTCACCCTAACCCTAGCCCTAACTGAAACACCAACCCTAGCTTGAAATCTGACCCCACCCCCAAGGCCAACCCTAAACACAACCCTCGACTCTTGACCAACCCTGCAGCAAACTGTACCCCCAAAGTAACCCCAACACCAACAATATGCCTAATCCTAACCCTAACCCAAACCCTAAAACTGGACCCAACCCTACCATGTTCTCTCGCTGGAATCCTAACCACACACCAAGGCCAACGCTGAACACAACCCTCAGCTATACACAGACTCAGCACCCCAAAGTATTCTGAAACATAACCCTAATCCCAACCATTCCTCTAACCCTAAACCTAACCCTAACCCAAACCCTAAAACTGGACCCAACCCTACAATGAACTCTCGCCTGAATCCTATCCCAAAACCAAGGCCAACCCTAAGTACAACCCTCAGCTGTACACCAAATTGCACCCCAATGCATCTCGAAACATAACCCTAAACTCAACCCTTTCTCTAACCCTAACCCTAACCCTCACCCTAACTGTAGCAATAACCAAAACACCAACCCTCCCCTGAAATCTGACCGCATCCACAATGCCAACCCTAAACACAACCCTCAACTTTTGAACAACCCTTCAGCAAATTGCACCCCTAAACATAACCGTGACATCAACACTATGCCTAATCCTAACCCTAACTGAAACCCTAAACCTGGGCCCAACCCTACCATGATTTCTCCCCTGAGTGCTAACCCCACAACCAAGGCCAACCCTAAGCACATCCCTCAGCTGTACAGCGACCCTGCACCCCAGCGCATCCTGAAATGTTACACTATCCCCAACCCTTTCTCTAACCCTAAGCATAACCATCACCCTAACCCTAACACTAACTGAAACACCAACCCTCGCCTGATATTGGAAAACATCCCTAATGCCAACCCTAAACACAACCTTCCACTTTTGACCAACCCCTAAACGTAACCCTAACACCAACACTATGCCTAATCCTAACCTTAACCCAAACCCAAACCCTAAACCTGGACCCAACCCTACCACGATCTCTAGCCTGAAACCTAACCCCACAAACAAGGCTAACCCTAAGCACAACCCTCAGCTGTACACACACCCTGCACCCAACGCAGTCTGAAACGTAACCCTAACCCCAACCTTTTCTTTAATCCTAACTCTAACCCTCTGTCAAACACCAGCCCTAACCAAAACACCAACCCTCACCTGAAATCTGACCCCATCCCCAACGACAACCCTAAACACAACCCTCGACATTTGAGCAACCCTGCATCAAATTGCACCACTAAATATAACACTAACACCAACACTATGCCTAATCCTTACTCTATCCCAAACCCTAAACCTGGACCCAACCTTACCACAATCTGTTGCCTGAATCATAACCCTACAACCAAGGCAAACCCTCAACAAAACCCTCAGCAGTACATCGACCCTGCAACCCAACGCAAACCGAAACGTTACCCTAATCCCTACTTTTTCTCTAACCATAACCCTAACCCCCACCCTAAAACTAGCCCTAACCAAAATACCAACACTCGCCTGAAATCTGACCCCATCCCCAACCCAAACCCTAAACACAACCCTTGACCTTTGAGCAACCCTACAGAAATTCGCACCCTTAAACGTAACCCTAAACCCAACACTATGCCTAATCCTAACCGTAACCCAAACCCTAAACCTGGACCCAACCCTACGATGATCTCTTCCCTGAATTCTAAACCCCCAACCAAGGCCAACCTTAAGCACAGCCCTCAGCTGTACACCAACAATGCACCCCAACCCAGACCAAAACATAACACTAACCCCAACCCTTTCTCTAACCCTAACCCTAACCCTCACCCTAACCAAAGCCCTAAATGAAACACCAACCCTCACCTGAAATCTGACCCCATCACCTACGCCAACCCCAAACACAATCCTAGACTTTTGATGAAACCTGCAGCAAATAGCACCCCTAAACATAACCCTAACAACAACACTAGGCCTAATCCTAACCCTAACCCAAACCCTAAACCTGGACCCAACCCTACAATGATCTATCCTCAGAATCCTTACCCCACAACCAAGGCCAACCCTAAGCACTACCCTCAGCTGTACACCAACACTGCACCCCAGCACAGTCTGAAACATAATCCTAACCCCAACCCTTTCTCTAAACCTAACCCTAACCCTCACCCTAACCCTCACCCTAACCCTAGCCCTAACTGAAACACCAACATATGACTGAAGTCTGACCCCATCTCCAGCTCCAACCCTGAACACAATTCTCGCCTTTTGACAAACCCTACAGCAAATGGCACCCCTAAACATAATCCTAACAACAACACTATGCCTAATCCGATCCCTAACCCAAACCCTAAACCTAGACCCAAACCTTCCATGATCTCTGGTCAGAATCCTAAACCCACAACCAAGGCCAACCCTAAGCACAATCCACAGCAGTACACTGACCACTCACGCCAACGCTGCCCAAAATGTAACCCTAACTCCAACCCATTCTCTAACCCTAACCCTAACCCTCACACTAACCCTAGCTCTAACCGAAACACCAACCCCTGCCTGAAATTTGATCCCATCCCCAACGCCAACCCTAAACACAACACTCGACTTTTGAGCAGCCTTACAGAAGATTGCACCCCTAAACGTAACCCTAACACCAACATTATGCCTAATCCTAACCCTTACCTAAACCCTAAACCTGGACCCAAACCTACCATGATCTCTCGCCTGAAACCTAACCCAACCACCAAGGCCAACCCTAAGCACAACCCACAGCTGTACACCAACCTTGCATTCCAATGCAACCTGAAATGAAACCCTAACTCCAACCCTTTCTCTAACCCTAAGCTTAACCCTCACTCTAACCCTTGACCTAACCAAAACACCAACCCTCGTCTGAAATCTGATCCCATCCTCAAGGCAAACCCTAAACACAACCCTCGACTTTTGATCAACCCTACAGCAAATCGCACCCTTAAATGAAACCCTAACACCAACACTAGGCCTAATCCTAACCCTAACCAAAACCCTAAACGTGGACCCAACCCTACCATGATCTCTTCCCTGAATCCTAACCCCCAACCAGGATCAACACTTAGCACAACTCTCAGCTGTACACCGGCCCTGCAACCCAGTGCAGCCCGAAATGTAACCCTAACCCCAGCCCTTTCTCTAGCCCTAACCCTAACCCTCACTCTAACCCTAGCCTTAACCAAAACACCAACCCTCGCCTGAAATCTTCCCCCATCCCCAACGTCAACTCTAAACACAACCCTTGACTTTTGACTAATCCTGCAGCAAATCGCACCCTTAAACATAATCCTAACACCAACACTATGCCTAGTCCTAACCCTAATCCAAATCCTAAACATGGACCCAACCCTGCCATGATTTCTCACCCGAATCTTAACCCCACAACCAAGGCCAAGCCTAAGCACAACCCTCAGCTGTACACAGACCTGCACCTAAATGCAGCCTGAAATGTAAACCTAACCCCAACCCTTTCTCTAAACCTAACCCTATCCCTCACCCTAACCAAAGCCGTAAATGAAACACCAACTGTTGCCTAAAATCTGACCGAATTCCGTATGCCAACACTAAACACACCCTCAACATTTGAGCAACCCTGCAGCAAATCGCACCCCTAAATGTAACCCTAACACGAAAAATATGCCTAATCCTAACCCTAACCACCCTAACCCTAACCCTAATCCTAACCTTAACCCTAACCCTAACCCTACCATGATTCCTCACATGAATCCTAATCCCACAGCCAAGGCCAACCCTAAGCACAACCCTCTGCTGTACACCGACCCTGCACCCCAACACGTCCCAAAACATAACCCTAACCCTAACCCTTTCTCTAAGCCTAACCCTAACTCTCACCCTAACCCTAGCCCTAAATGAAATACCAACCATCACCTGAAATCTGATCTCATCCCCAACGCCAGCCCTAAACACAACCCTCCACTTTTGACCAAAACTGCAGGAAATCGCACCCCTAAACTTAACCCTAACACCAACACTATGCCTAAACCTGACCCTAACCCAAAACCTAAACCTGGACCCAAACCTTCCATTGTCACTGGTCAGAATCCTAAACCCACATCCATGGCCAACCCTAAGCACAACTCACAGCAGTACACCGACCACACACCCAATGCAGCCCGAAACATAACCTTAACCCCAACCCATTCTCTAATGCTAACCCTAACCCTCACCCTAAGACCAAGCCCTAAGCGAAACACCAACCATCGCCTGAAATCTGAATCCATCCTCAACGACAATCCTAAACACAACCCTCGACTTTTGACCAACCCTGCAGCGAATCGCCCCCAAAAACGTAACCCTAACACCAACATTATGCCTAATTCTAACCCTAACACAAACCCTAAACCTGGACCCAATCCTACCATGAACTCTTGCCTGATGCTTAACCCCATAACCAAAGACAATCCTAAGCACAACCCTCAGCTCTATACCGACCCTGCACCCAAATGCATCCCGAAACGTAACCCTTACCCTAACCGTTAGTCTAACCCTAACCCTTGCCCCAACCCTGACATTGAGCTTGCCTTCACATCTTTGTTTTCTGAAATTGAGAAATGGACCTGGTCCACACGCGACCATTCTTATTTTTAGTTGAAACAGCATTGTCCAACATATCTCACCTTATACTTGCTGAAAATGTCTGTGAACGGATTGTAGAACTGAGTGACATTCTGACTCCATTCATTTGGAAAAACTTCTTGCGTGAAAACTAGCATTTTCTCAGAAAACTCAACAATTGCTCTGCAAATCCATCACCTAATACTCTTTTGAAAGCTGAGGGACGCATTGGATCTGATCACTAACATGCACTTTTCGGGCTGAAAGTACTGTCTTCGGAGAACGCTACCCTTAACCTCACCTAAACCTAACACTAGCACTCCCTGTCAATGCACAGTGACTTCAAAAACAATGACCGACACAAACCTATGCCAAGCTGCTCACCAATCTGGATCACACCCTCAGCAGAATGCAGATTCTAACCCTAGGCTAAGCCGAATTCTTACCCACAACCAATCACAAATGCTTGCTGAAACTGAACCCTGAACCAATCCCTGAGCCTAACACGAACATGAACGTAATGTCTCAAAACCGAATAATATTAATATCTGCACACATTTCCAAACATTTCTCATGGAAAATACCAAGGTAAACTAATGCCACCCACTAAAAGAGGAAACCAGTTTTTACATGCGTTTTGAGAGCTCATTGGCTTAGCAGCTGCATTGACTGTCAAGCAATTTTTTTTGGAGAAAAACGGCATCTCTTCCGAGCACTGACCTACGGTCATGGATAACATTACCTAAGCATGTTCAGAAAACTAGAATCTTTCTGGTTCCATTTACTGGCGTAAGATTTTTTAGCAGAACTGCAATATTTCTGAGAACACTCACTGTTGCTTAATTTAAATGTGACACTACAGCCACCACAAACAGGAACAGAAACCGAAACACCAAAGAACCCATACCAGCACAAATCGCAACTTCCAAACCCAGTCCGATTACCGACCCAATGCCTGACTTCAATCCAAACCACACACTACATCTAACCCTAAACCTAACCCTAAACCTAGACCCAACTCTACCTCAAACCCGAACCTGAAACCAAATCCAAACCCTAACAGCATCCCGAAACCCAACCCTCAAATTTAGAGCAAAACACACCCTGAAACTTGAACCTAACACCAACGCTAACCCTAACCCTAACCCTTTCCCTAAACCTAATCCTAGTCCTAACCCTACAAAAAACCCAAGCCCAAATCCTAACCGCAACCAACATCCCAACCCTAAACACAATCCCCAAATTTAAACCATACCTACACCAAACCGCAGCCCTAAACTTAACCCTAATCCCAACCCTAACCCTAACCCTAACCCTAACCCAAGTCCTAAGCCAACCACCAACCCTCGCCCAAAACCGGACCACAAACACAACACCAACCCTACACACAACCCTCGACTTTTTACCAACCCTACACCAAATTGAAGCCCTAAACTTAACCCAAACATTAACACGAAGCCTAACCCTATCCATAACCCAACCCTAAACCTGGACCCAAATCTACCATGCACCTGAGCCTGAATCCTAACCCCAATCTCAAATCCAGTCCTAGGTACAACCCTCAGCTCTATACTGACCATGCACCCAAATGCATCCTGAAACGTAACTCTAAACCCAACCGTTATTCTAACCCTAACCCTAGCCCCAACCCTGACACAGAGCTTGCCTTCACATCATTGGCTTCCAAAACTGAGAAGGGACCTGGTCCACACGTGACCATTCTTATTTTTAGGTTGAAATGGCATTGTCCAACATATCTCACCTTATTCTTGCTGAAAATGTCTGTGAACGGGTTTCTTGAACTGAGTGACATTCTGACTCCTCTCATTTCGATAAACTTTGCATGAAAACTACCATTTTCCCACAAAACTCTACAATTGCTCTGCAAAGCCGTCACCTAATACTATTTTGAAAGCTGAGGGACGCATTGTATCCATTCACTTCCATGCACTTTTTGGGCTGAAAGTACTGTCTTCGGAGAACTCTACCCTTTACCTCATGTTAACTTAACACCAGCACTCCCCATCAATGCACAGTGACTTCAAAAACAACAACCAACACAAACCTATGTGAAGTTTCTCACAAGTCTTGATCACACCCTCAGCAGAATGCAGATCCTAACCCTAGGCTAAGCCTAACTCTTACCCACAACCAACTAAAAATGCTTGCCGAAACTGAACCCTGAACCTATCCCTGAGCCTAACACGAACATGAACATAATCTTTCTCAAAAACCGAGTAATACTAATATCTGCACATATTTCCAAAAATTTCTCATGGAAAAAACTACGGAAAATTAATGCCACCCTAAAAGAGGAGACCAGTTTGTACACACGTTTTGAGAGCTCATTGGCTTACCAGCTCCATTCACAGTCAAGCAGTTTTTTTCGGAGAAAAATGGCATTTCTGTGGAGCATTGACCTACGGACACGGAAATCATTACCTAAGTATGTTCAGAAAGCTTAGAATCTTCCTGGTTCCATTTACTGGTGTAAGATTTTTAGCAGGACTGCAATATTTCAGAGAACCCTCACTGTCACTTAATTTAAATGTGACACTAACACCACCACAAACAAAAACAAAAACAAAAACACCAAAGAACCCATTCCAGCAGAAAACGCAACCTCCAAACCGGGTCTGAAAGTCGAATGGATGCCTGACTTCTACACAAACCCATGGCTACAGCTAACCCTAAAACTAACCCTAATACTAGACCTAACACTACCTCGAACCCGAACCAGAAACTTAACATCAACCCTACCACAAACTTTAAACACAACCCTCAAATTTAGAGCCACCCTACACCAAAACACACCCCAAAACTTAAAACTTATACCAACCCTAACCCTAAGCTTAACCCTTTCCCTGACCCTAACCCTAGCCCCAACCATACCGACAACCCAAGCCAAATCCTAACCACAACCAACACCCCAAAACTATGCACAATCAACAAATTTAAAACAAACCTACACCAAATCACAGTCCTAAACTTAACTCTAATCCCAACCCTAACCCTAACCCTAAACCTCACCTTAACCCTAGCCCTAACCAGAACACCAACCCTCGCCAAAACTGGAACCACAACCCTATTCCAACCCTAAACACAACTCTCGACTTTTTACCAACCCTACACCAAATCACAGCCCTAAACTTAACCCTAACACTAACACTAGCCTAAACCTAACCCTAACCCAAACCCTGAACCTGGACACAACCCTACAATGAGCCCAAACCTGAATCCTAACCCCAATCTCAAAGCCAACCCTAAGCACAACCCTCAGCTCTATACCTACCCTGCACCCAAACGCATCCTGAAACATAACCCTAAACCGAACCATTACTCTAAACCTAACCCTAGCCCCAACCCTGACACTGAGCTTACCTTTACATCATTGGTTTCCAAAACTGAGAAATGGACCTGGTCCACATGCGACCATTCTTATTTTTAGGTTGAAATGCTATTGTCCAACATATCTCACCTTATTCTTGCTGAAAAGTCTGTGAACATGTTTGTAGAACCGAGTGACATTCTGAATCCATTCATTTGGATAAACTTCTTGCGTGAAAACTAGCATTTTCCCAGAAAACTCAACAATTCCTCTGCAAAGCCGTCACCTAATACTCTTTGAAAGCTAAGGGACGCACTGGATCTGATCACTTTCATGCACTTTTTGGGTTGAAAGTACTGTCTTTGGAGAAAACTAACCTTAACCTCACCTACTCCTAACACTAGCACTCCCTGTCAATGCACAGTGACTTCAAAAACAATGACCGACACAAACCTATGCCAAGCTTCTCACCCATCTTGATCACACCCTAAGCAGAATGCAGACCCTAACCCTAGGCTAAGCTGAACTCTTACCCACAATCAACCACAAATGCTTGCCGAAACTGAACCCTGAACCTATCCGTGAGCCTAACACGAACATGAACATAATCTGTCTCAAAAACCGAGTAATACTAATATCTGCACACATTTCCAAACATTTCTCATGGAAAAAACCATGGTAAACTAATGCCACCCACTAAAAGAGGAGACCAATTTGTACATGCATTTAGAGAGCTCATTGGCTTACCAGCTCCATTCACTGTCAAGCAGTTTTTATCAGAGTAAGATGGCATTTCTGCGGAGCACTGACCTATGGCCACAAAAACCATTACATAAGCATGTTCAGAAAACTTAGTATCTTCCTGGTCCCATTTACAGGCGTAAGATTTGTTAGCAGAACTGCAATATTTCAGAGAACCCTCACTGTCACTTAATTTAAATGTGACACTAATGCCATCACAAACAGGACAGAAACCAAAACATCAAAGAATCCATACCAGCGCAAATCACAACCTAAAAACCCTGTCCGAAAATCGACCTGGTGCCTGACTTCAACCCAAACCCACACACTGCATCTAACCCTAAACCTAACCCAAACCATAGACCCAACCCTACTTCCAACCCGAATCTGAAACATAAACCAAACTCTAACACCAACCCTAAAAACAACCCTCAAATTTAGAGCAACCCTACACCAAAACACACCCTGAAACTTAAACCTAAAACCAACCCTAACCTTAACCCTAACCCTTCCCCTAACCCTAATTCTAACCCTAACCCTACCAACAATACAAGCCCAAATCCTAACCACAACCAACACCCCAAACCTAAACCCAAACCCCAAATTTACACCAAACCTACACCAAACCACAGCTCCAAACTTAACCCTAATCCCAACCTTAACCCTGACCCTAACCCTAAACCTCACCTTAAACCTAACCTTAACTGGACCACCAACCAAAGACCAAAACTGGACCCCAAACCCAACTCAACTCTAAACCCAACCCTCAACTTTTTACCAACCCTACACCAAATCAAAGCCCTAAACTTAACCCTAACACTAACACGAAGCTTAAACCTTACCCTAACCCAAACCCTAAACCTGCACCCAACCCTAAAACAATTCTGATCCTGAATCCTAACCCCCAATCTCGAAGCCAACCCTAAGCACAACCCTCAGCTCCATACTGACCCTGCACCCAAACATATCTCGAAACGTAACCATAACCCCTCTGTTACTGTAACCCTAACCATAGCCCCAACTCTGACACTGAGCTTACCTTCACATTATTGGTTTCTGAAAGTGAGAAATGGACCTGGTCCACATGCGACAATTCTTATTTTTAGGTTGAAATGTCAATATCCAACATATCTCACCTTATTCTTGCTGAAAATGTCTGTGAACGGGTTTGTAGAACTGACATTCTGACTCCATTCATTTCATTAAACTCCTTGTGTGAAAACTAGCATTGTCCCAGTAAACTGAACAATTGCTCTGCAAATCCGCCACCTAATACTATTTTGAAAGCTGAGGGATGCATTGGATCCGATCACTTCCATGCACTTTTAGGGCTGAAAGTACTGTCTTTGGTGAACACTAACCTTAACCTCACCAAACATAACATTAGCACTCCCCGTTAATGTACAGTGACTTCAAAAACAATGACCAACACAAACCTACGCCAAGCTTCTCACCAATCTTGAACACACCCGCAGCAGAATTCAGATCCTACCCCTAGGCTAAGCCGAACTCTTACCCACAACCAACCACAAATGCTTGCCGAAACAGAACCCTGAACATATCCCTGAGCCTAACACGAACATGAACATAATCTGTCTCAAAAAACGAGTAATACTAATACCTGCAAACATTTCTAAGCATTTCTCATGGAAAACACCACAGAAAGTAATGCCACCCACTAAAAGATGAGACCAGTTTGTACATGCGTTTTGAGAGCTCATTGGCTTACCAGCTCCACTCACAGCCAAGCAGTTTTTATCGGAGAAAAATGGCATTTCTGAAGAGCACAGACCTACGGTCACAGAAACCATTACCTAAGCATGTTCAGAAAACTTAGAATATTCCTGGTTCCATTTACAGGTGTAAGATTTTTAAGCAGAACTGCAATATTTCAGAGAACCCCCACTGTCACTTGATTTAAATGTGACACTAAGGCCACCACAAACAAGAACAGAAACCAAAACATCAAAGAACCCATACCACCAGAAATCGCAACCTCAAAATCTGGTCTGAAAATCGAAATGAAGTGTGACTTCAACCCAAACCCACACACTAAATCTAACCCTAAACCTAAACCTAACTTTAGACCCAACCATACTTCCAACCCGAACCCGAAACATAACCCTAACCCTAACACCAACCCTATACACAACCCTCAAATTTAGAGCAACCCTACACCAAAACACCCCGAAACTTAAACGTACACCAACCCTAACCCTAACCCTAAGCCTAAGCTTTTCCCTAACACTAACCCTAGCCTCAACCCTACCAACAACCTAAGCCCAAATCCTAACCACAGCCAAGAACCCACCTCTAAAACCAATCTCCAAATTTACACCAAACCGCAGCCCTAAACTTAACCCCAATTCCAACCTTTACCCTAACCCTAAGCCTCACTCTAACCCTAGCCCTAAACCGACCACCAAATCTCACACAAAATCGGACCCCAAACCCAATGCCAACCCGAAACACAACCCTAGACCTTTACCAACCCTACACTAAATCAAAGCCCTAAACTTAACCCTAACACTAACACGAAGCCTAACCCTATCCCTAACCCAAACCCTAAACCTGGACCCAACCCTACCACGAGCCTGAGCCTGAATCCTAACCCCAATCTCAAATCAAGTCCTAGGCACAACCCTCAGCTCTATACTGGCCCCACTCCCAAACGTATCACGAAATGTAACCCTAACCCCAACTGTTACTCTAACCCTAACCCTAGCCCCAACCCTGACACTGAGTTTGCCATTCACATCATTGGTTTCCAAAACTGAGAAATGGACCTGGTCCACATGTGACCTTTCTTATTTTTAGGTTGAAATGGCATTGTCCAACATATCTCATCTTATTCTTGCTGAAAATGTCTCTGAATGGGTTTGTAGAACTGAGTGATATTCTGACTCCATTCATAGATAAACTTCTTGCGTGAAAACTAGGCATGTCCCAGAAAACTAAACAATTGCTCTGCAAATCCGTCACCTAATACTCTTTTGAAAGCTGAGGGACGCATTGGATCTGATCACTTCCATGTACTTTTTGGGTTGAAAGTACTGTCTTCGGAAAACACTAGCCTTAACCTCACCTAAACCTAACACTAGCACTCCCCATCAATGCACAGCAACTTAAAAACAATGACCGACAAAAACCTATGTCAAGGTTCTCACCAGTTTTGATCACACCCTCAGCAGAATGCAGATCCTAACCCCAGGCTAAGCCAAACTCTTACCCACAACCGACCACAAATGCTTGCCGAAACTGAACCCTGAACCTATGCTTGAGCCTAACACGAACATGAACATAATCTGTCTCAAAAACCGAGTAATACTAATTTCTGCCCACATTTTCAAACATTTCTCATGGAAAACACCACGGCAAACTAATGCCACCCACTAAAAGAGGAGAGCAGTCTGTACATGCGTCTTGAGAGCTCATTGGCTTACCATCTCCATTCACAGTCCATCAGTTTTTTTCAGAGAAAAACGGCATTTCTGTGGAGCACTGACTTATGGTCATGGAAACCATTACCTAATCATGTTCAGAAAACTTAGAATCTTTCTGGTTCCATTTACTGGCGTAAGATTTTTTAGCAGGACTGCAATATTTAGAGAACCCTCACTGTCACTGAATTTAAATGTGACGCTATCGCCACCAGAAACAGAAACAGAAACACCAAAGAACCCATACCAGCACACATTGTCACCTCCAACCCAGTCCAAAAATCGATCTGATGTCTGACTTCAACTCATACCCACACACTACATCTAACCCTAAACCGATCCCTACCCTAGACCCAACCCTGCCTCCAACCTGAACCTGAAACCTAACCCCAACCCGAGCATAAACCCTAAAACCAACTCTCAAATTTAGAGCAACCCTACACCAAAACACACCTCAAAACTTAACCCTAATACCAACCCTAACCCTAACCCTTTCCCTAACCTTAACCCTAGCCCCAACCCTACCGACAACCCAAGCCAAATCCTAACCACAACCAACACCCCAAACCTAAGCACAATCCCCAAATTTACAACAAACCTACACCAAACCACAGCCTTAAACTTAACTCTAATCCCAACCTAACACTAACCCTAAGCCTCACCCTAGCCCTAACTGTAACCCAAACACCAATCCACACCCAAAACCGGACCCGCAACCCTATTCCAACCCTAACCACGACCCTCGAATTTTACCAACCGTACACTAAATCGCTACCCTAAACTAAACCCTAACACTAACATGAAGCCTAACCCTGCCCCTAACCCAAACCCCAAACCTGGACCCAACCCTACCACAAACCCGAGTCTGAATCCTAACCCCAATCTCAAAGCCAACCCTAAGTACAACCCTCAGCTCTATACCAACTCTGCACCCAAATGCATCCCAAAACATAACCCTAACCCCAACCGTTACTCTAACCCTAACCCTAGCCCCAACTCAGACACTGAGCTTGCCTTCACATCATTGGTTTCCGAAACTGAGAAATGAACCTGGACCACACACAACCATTCTTATTTTTAGGTTGAAATGGCATTTTCCAACATATCTCACCTTATTCTTGCTGAAAATGTCTGTGAACGGGTTTGTAGAACAGAGTGACATTCTGACTCCATTCATTTGGATAAACTTCCTGCATGAAAACTAGCATTGTCCCAGAAAACTCAACAACTGCTCTGCAAATCCGTCACCTAACACTCTTTTGAAAGCTGAGGGACGCATTGGATCCGATCAATATCCATGCAATATTTGGGCTGAAAGTACTGTTTTAGAGAGCACTACCGTTAACCTCACTTAAACCTAACACTAGCACTCCCTGTCAATGCACAGTGATTTCAAAAACAGTGACCGACACAAACCTACGCCAATCTTCTCACCAATCTTTATCATACCCTCAGCAGAATGCAGATCCTAACCCTAGGCAAGCCGAACTCTTACTCACACCCAACCACAAATGTTTGCCGAAACTGAACCCTGAACCTATGCTTGAGCCTAACACGAACATGAACATAATCTGTCCCAGAAACCGAGTAATACTAATATCTGCACACATTTCCAAGCATTTCTCCTGGAAAACACTGGCAATCTAATGCCACCCAATGAAAGAGGAAACCATTTTATACATGCATTTTGAGAATTCATTGGCTTACCAGCTCCATTCATTGTCAAGCAGATTTTTTTTTTTGGAGAAAACCTCCATTTCTGTAGAGCTGAAACCCTAACCTACAGCCCCCGAAACCATTATCTAAGCATGTTCCGAAAACTTAGAATCTCCCTGGTTCCATTTACTGGTGTAAGATTTTTTAGCAGAACTGCAATATTTCAGAGAACCCTCACTGTCACTTAATTTAAATGTAACACAAACGCCACCACAAACAGGAACAGAAACCAAAACACCGAAGAACCCATACCAGCACAAATTTCAACCTCCAAACCAGGTCCTAAAATCGACCTGATGCCTGACTTCTACCCAAACCCACAAACTAAATCTAATCCTAAACCTAAACTTAACCCTAGACCCAACCCTCCCTCCAACCTGAACTCGAAACCTAACCCCAACCCCAACACCAACCCTAAACACAACCCTCAAATTTAGTGTAACCCTACACAAAATCACTCCCCTAAACTTAAACCTAACATCCACCCTAACCCTAATCCTAACCGTTACCATAACCCTAACCCTAGCCTCAACCCCCCAACAACCCACGCCCAAATCCTAACTGCAACCAACACCCCAACCCTAAACACAACACCCAACTTTACACCAAACCTACACCAAACCGCAGCCCTAATATCTAACCCATACATAACCCATACCAAACCACAGCCCTAATACTTAACCCATACCTAATGCAGTTTTGAAAGCTAAGGGGCTTATTGGATTCTTCGCTTCTATGCCCTTTTTGGGTTGAAAGTACTTTCTTCACAGAACTCTATCCTTTACCTAACCTAAACCGAACACTAGCACTCCCCATAAAGGTACAACGACCACAAAAACGACGACTGACGCAAACCTACACCAAGGTTCTCACCAATCTTAATCACATCCTCAGCAGAATCCAAATCCTAACCCTAGCCTAAGCTAAACAATAACCCACAACTAACCACCAATGCTTACCGAACCTTCACCCTGAACTTACCCCTGAGTTTCACACGAACATGAACATGATCTGTCTCAAGAACCGAACAATATTAATATCGCACACATTTCCAAGTATTTTTCATGGAAAACATGACAGCAAACTAACGCTACCAAGTAAAATAGAAGACCCCTTTTACATGTGTTTTGAGAGCTCATTGACTTACCAGCTCCATTCACGTTCAAGGTGTTTTTTTTTTTTTTCAGAGAAAAACGGCATTTCTGTGGAGCACTCCCCGACAGCAATGGAAACCATGACCTAAACATGTTTGGGAAAATTAGAATCATCCTGGTTCCATTCACTGGCATACGATTTTTAATCAAAACTGCAGTATTTCAGGGAACCCTCACTTTCACTTCATTTAAATGTGACACTAACGCCTCCACAAACACAAACAGAAAATGAAACACCGAAGAACTCTTACCAGCACAAACCCCAACATCCAACCTGGTCTGAAAATTGACCCGATACCTGACTTCAACCCAAACCCACACACCACATCTAACCCTAAACCTAACCCTAACCCTAGACCCAACCCTACCTCCAACCTGAACCCGAAACTTAACCTCAACCCATCATCAACCCTAAACCCAACCCTCAAATTTATAGCAACCCTAAACTCAACCACACTACTTAACTTAACCTTAACACCAACCCTAACCCTAACCCTAATCTTTACCCTGTCCCTAACCCTAGCCCTAACCCTACCACCAACCCTAGGCCAAACCCTAACTGCAACCCCCACACCAACCCTAAACCTAACCCTCAAATATACTCCAAATTTACACCAAACTACAGCCCTAAACTTAACACTGATCCCAACTCTAACCCTAACTCTAACCCTAACCCTTGCCCCAACCCTACCACCAACCATCACCCAACACCTGACCCCAACCCAAACGCCAACCCTAAGCACAACCCTTGACTTCTTACCAACCCAGCACCAAACTGCAGCCCTAAATATAACCCTAACACCAACATTAAGCTTAAACCTAACCTTAACCCTAACCCTAAACCTAGACCCAACCCTAACACGAACCCTAGCCTGAACACTAACCCCATACTCAAAGCCAAACCTAAGCACAACCCTCAGCTTTATACTCTCCTGGCAACCAAACGCAGCCCAAAATGTAATCCTAACCCCAGCCCATTCTCTAACCCTAACCCAAACCCTAAACCTGACAGTGACACTAGCCTTAATAGCATTGGTTTCAGAAACTGAAAAATGGACCTGGTCCACACTCGACCATATTTATTTTTAGGTTAAAATGGCATTGTCCAACCTATCTCACATTATCTCACCTTATTCTTGCTGAAAAAGACTGCGAACGGGTTTGAGGAACTGAGTGACATTCTGGCTCCATTCATTTGGATACATGTCTAGCATGAAAACCAGCATTTTCACAGAAAACTCAACAATTGCTATGCAAATCCCTTACCTAAGGCTGTTTTGAAAGGTAAGGGCCTTATTGGATCCATTCTCTTCCATGCACTTTTTGGACTGAAATTGCTTTCTGCAGAGAACACTATCCTTAACCTAACCTAAACCGAACACTAGCACTCCCCATAAAGGTACAATGACTGCAAAAACAATGACTGACACAAACCTACACCAAGGTTCTCACCAATCTTAATCACACCCTATGCAGAATCCAAATCCTAACCCAAGCCTAAGCCAAACTCTAACCCACAACCAACCACCAATGCTTGTCGAACCTTCCCCCTGAACCTAACCCTGAGCCTCACACGAACATGAACATGATCTGTCTCAAAAACCGAGCAATATTAATATTGACACACATTTCCAAGCATTTTTCATGGAAAACACCATGGCAAACTAATGTTAACTACACTCTAACATCAACCCTAACCCTTACATGAAACTTCACCTTAACCCTAACCCTAGCACCAAAACCTACCACCAACCCTGTCCCATACCCTAACCCCAAACCGAAAACAAACCCCAGCAGCAACCCTAAACACAACCCTCAACTTTATACCCAACCTACAGCCATCCGCAGCCCAAACTATACCCTAAACTGAAACCTAACCTTAACCCTATGCCTAACCCTTACCCTAAACCCAACAACACAATCAAACCTTTCCCGAACACTAAACTGAAATCAAACACCAACCCTAAACACTACCCTCAAGTTTTTACCAACCCTAAACCCAACTGCAGGCCTAAACTTCAAACGAACCTAACCCGAAACCTAACCTTAACCCTAACCCTAGCCCCAACACTACTACCAACCTATTCCAAACCTTAACCCGAAACTAAACCCAAACACCAAAACCAAACCTAAGCACAACCCTCAACTTTACACCCACCCTACATCCAATGACAATACTCAACTTCACCTTGACACCAACCTTAACCCTAAACCTAACACTAACCCTTACCCCAAATCCAACACTACCAGAAACCCTTAATGGAAACCAAAAATCCAAACCCAACACCAACCCTAAAGTCAACCCTCAATTTTATACAAAGCCCCCACACAATGCAGCACAAAACTTCACTCTAACACCAACCCTAATCTAACCCTAACCCTAACCCTTACCCTAACCCTAGCACCAACACTGCCACCAAGCCTAAAATGTACCATTACACCAACACCTACACCACCCCTAAATAAAGCCATCAACTTTACACCAACCCAACATCCTAATGCAGCCCTAAATTTCACCCTAACACCAACCCTAACCCTAACAATAACCCTAACCCTAGCCCAAACCCTACCACCAACCTGAACGTGAAAGCTAACCACAAAACCAGCACCAACCCTTAACACCACTCTCAACTTTCTACCAACCTACATCCAAATGCAGCACTAAATTTCAACTGAACACCAACCTTAACCTTATGTGAAACCTCACCTTAACCCTATCCCTAGCCCCAACCCTACCATGAGCCCTGTCCTGAACCCTAACGTGAAAACCAAAACAAACCCCAAAATCAACCCTAAACACAAACCTCAACTTTATACCCTCCCTACAACCAACCACAGGCCTAAACTTCACCCTAACCCGAAACCTAACCCTTTCCCTAACCCTAACCCTAACCCTAACTCTAACCCTAACCCTATACCCGACACTACCACCAACCCTACCCAAGCCCTAAATCAAAATCCAACACCAACCTTAAATACTACCCTCAACTTGATACCAACCCTACACCCAACCACAGCCCTAAATTTCACCTGAACACCAAACCTAAACCTACCTGCAACCTAACCCTAACCCTAACTGTAAAATGAACACTAACACCAAAACTTACCCAAAACCTAAATCCAAACACAAACCAGCCCTAAACACAACCCTCAATTTTTTACAAACCTGACACCCAACGCTGCCCCAAACTTGATGTGAACAACAACCCTAACCCTAAACCTAACCTAAGTCCCAAACCTTCCACAATCCCTAACACGAACTCTAACCCCTAGCCCAATAAGAACCCTAAACACAACTCTCAAACCTATACCAAGCTTACAACCAAAAAGAGCCCTAAAGTTCAACCTAGGCCAACTGAAACCCTATCCCTAACACTTACCCAACCCTAGCCCCAACACTAATGCCAACCCTAAAACATACCCTAATACCAACACCAACACCAACCCTAAATAAAACCCTCAACTTTACACCAACCCAACCGCAACTCTAAAATTCATCCTAACACCAACATTTACCCTAACCCTAACCTTAACCCTAGCCCCAACCCTACCACCAAACTGAACCTGAAACCTAACCACAAAACCAACACCAACACTTAACACCACACTCAAATTTATACCAACTCTATGACCAATAGCAGCACTAATCTTCACCCAAACACCAACCCTAACCCTTACACGAAACCACACCTTAACCCTAACCCTGGCCCTAACCCTTCCACCAAACATGTCCAGAACTCTAAAAAAAACCTAAAACAAACCCCAACACCAACCCTAAACACATCCCTCAACTTTCTGCCCACCCTACACCAACTGCAGCCCTAAACTTCACCCTAAACTGAAACCTAACCCTACACCTAACCCTAACCATCACCTCAACCCTAAATCCAACACTAACACCAACCCTTACCCAAACACTAAATCAAAATACAACACCAACCCTAAACACTACTCTCAACTTTATACCAACCTTACACCCAACTGCAGCCCCAAACTTCACCCGAACACCAAGCCTAACACTAACCCAAAACCTAACCTTAACCCTAAACCTAGCCCAACACAAAACCAGCCCTATTCCTAACCCTAACCCGAAACCTAACCCAAACCCCAACACGAAGCCTAAGCACAACCCTCAACTATACACCCACTCTACACCCAACGACAGCCCTCAACTTCATCCTCACACCAACCTTATCCCTAACCCTAACCCTAACCCTAAATCCAACACTACTACCAACCTTTACCCAAAACCTATATCCAAACCCAACACCAACCCTAAACACAATCCTCAATTTTGTACAAACCTGACACACAATTCATCCCTAAACTTCACCCTAACACCAAACCTAACCCTAAGCCTAAACTTAGTCCCAAACATAAAACCATCCCTTACACGAACTCTAACCCCAAGCCCAACACCAACCCTAAACACAACCCTCAACCCTATACCAATCTTACAACCAAACACAGCCCTATATTTCACCCTAACACCAACCATAATCTTAACCCCAACCCTAAAGATTACCCAACACCTAGCTCCAACACTACCACGAACCCTAAAACTTGCCATAACACCAGCACCAACTCCAACCCTAAATAAAACCCTCACCTTTATACCAACCCAACACCCAACTGCAGCCCTAAAATTCATTCTTACACCAAACATAACCTTAATCCTAACCCTAACACTGGCCCCAACCCTACCACCAACCTGAACCTGAAACCTAACCACAAAATTAACACCAATCCCTAACACCACTCTCAACTTTATAACAACCCTACACCCGACCATGGCACTAAATTTCACGTGAACACCAAACCTAACCCTTACCTGAAACCTCACCTTAACCCTAACCCTAGTTCAAATCCTATCACCAACCCTGTCTTGAATTCTAAAATGAAACCTAAACCAAACCCCAACACCAAACCTAAAAACATCCCTCAACTTTAGACCCACCCTACAACCAACCACAGCCCTAAACTTCACCCTAACCCAAAAGCTAATCCTAAACCTGACTCTAACCCTAACCCTAACCCTAAAACTAACACAACCAACAATCCTTACCTGAACCCTAAATTGCAATCCATCACAAACCCAAGACACTACCCTCAAATTTTTGCCAACCTCACACCCATCCATAACACTAAACTTCACTCGAACACCAACCCTTATCCTAACCTGAAACCTAACCTTAATCCTAACCTTAGCCCCAACATGACTACCAACCGTATTCTGAACCCTAACCCAAAACCAAACCCAAACCCCAACACGAACCCTAAGCACAACCCCCAACTTTACGCCCACCCTAAACCCAATGGCAACCCTCAACTTCAACCTCACACCAAACCTAACCCTAACATTAAACCTAACCCTAACCCTCACCCTAACCCTAAAGCCAACACTAACATCAACCCTTAGGTAAAACCTAAATCCAAACCCAATACCAACTCAAAACAGAATCCTCAATTTTATTCAAACCCGACACCCAACAGAGCCCTAAACTTCACCCTAACAACAACCCTAACCCTAAACCTAACCCTAAACCTAAACTTAGTCCCAACACTATCACCATCCCTAACACAAACTCTAAACCCAAGGCCAAATTTAAACCTAAACACAACCATCAATACTATACCAACCTTACAACCAACCACAGCCAGAAAATTTACCCAAACACCAACCCTAACCCTAACCTTTACCATAACCCTTACCCTAACCCTAGCCCCAACACTAACACCAACCCTAAAACGTGCTCAAGCATCAGCACCAACTCTAAATAAAACCCTCAACTTTATACCAACCCAACACCCAACCGCAGCCCCAAATTTCACCCTAACACTAACCTTAACCCTAACCATAGCTGCAGCTCCACCACCAACCTGAACCCAAAATCTAACCACAAAACCAACACCAACCCTACACACAACCTTCAACTTTATACCAAACCTATACCCAACCACAGCCCGAAACTTCACTCGAATTAACCTGAAACCCAACCTTAACCTTAACCCTGCCCCAACATGACAACCAACCCTATTCTGAACCCTAATCCAAAACCTAACTCAAACCCCGACACCAAGCATAAGTTCAACCCTCAAATTTACAAGCACCCTACACCCAACAGCAGCCCTCAACTTCACCTTCACACCATCCCTTACCCTAACCCTAACCCTAACCCTAACACCAATCCTAAATCCAACACTTCCACCAACCTGTACCCAAAACCTATATCCAAATCCAACACCAGCCCTAAACTCAACCCTCAATTTTTAGAAACCTGAGAACCAACGCAGCCCTAAACTTCACCCTAACACCAACCCTAAACCTAACCCTAACCCTAAACGTAATCTTAGTCCCAACCCTACCAGCATCCCAAACACGAATTCTTCCACAAGCCCAACACTAACCCTAAACACAGCCCTCAACCCTGTACCAACTTTACAACCAACCACAGCCCTAAAGTTCACCCTAAGACCAATCCTAACCCTAACCCTAAATCTTACCCTAACCATAGCCCCAACACTACCACCAACCCTAAAACATACTTTAACACCACCTACAACCCCAACCTTAAATAAAACCCAAAACTTTACACCAACCCAACACCCAAATGCAGCCCTAAATTTCACCCTAACCCCAACCCTAAACCTAACCATAACACTAACACTTGCGACAACCCTACCACCAACCGGAAACCAAAACCTAATCACAAAGCCAAAACCAACCCTAAACACAACCCTCAATTTTATACATGTCCAACACCCAATGCATCCCTAACTTCACCCTAACACCAACCTTAACCCTAACCCTAACCCTAACCCTAAACCCAGCACTACCACCAACCCTTACCCAAACCCTAAATCGAAGTCCAACACCAATCAAACACTACCCTAAACTTTATACCACCACTACACCCATCCACAGACCTAAACTTCACTCGAACATCAACACTAACCCTAAACCTAGGCCTACCCTTACACTAAGTCTAGTCCCAACACTACCAACACTAAAACATACTCTAGTACCAACATTAACAGCAACTTCAAAGAAAAACCACAATTTTACACCATCACAACACCCAACTGGAGCCCTAAATTTCACCCTAACACCAACCCTAACCCTAACCATAACCATAACCATAACCCTAACCCAACCCAACCACCAACCCGAACACAAAACTTAACCACAAAACAAACACCAACCCTTAACACAACCCTCAACTTTGTATCAACCCTACACCCAACAGCAGCATAAACTTCACCCCAACACCAACCATAACCTTAACCTCTAACCCTAACCCTAACCACAAAACTAAACCCAACACTACCACCAGCCCTTACCCAAACCCTAGACTGGAATCCAACACCAACCCTAAACACTACCCTAAACTTTATACCAACACTGCACCCAACCACAGTCCTGAACTTCACCCAAACACTAAACCTAACCCTAAACCCAACCCTTACCCTTACACTAACCCTAGCCCCATTGCTACCACGAACACTAAAACGTGCCCTAGCACCAACATCAACACAAACCCCAATAAAAACCACAACTGTACACCAACCTAACACCCAACTGGAGCTCTAAATCTCATCATAATACCAACCCTAACCCTAACCCTAAACATAACTCTAACCCAACCCTACCACCAACCCAAACCCAAAATCTAACCACAAAGCCAACACCAACCCTTAACACAACCCTCAACTTTATACCAATCCTATACCAAACCACAGCACTAAACTTCATCTGAACACCAACCAAAACCCTTACCCAAAATCTCACCTTAAACCTAACCCTAGCCACAACCCTACCACAAACCCTGTTCCAAAACCTAACTTGAAACCTCAAACAAACCCCAACACCATCCCTAAACACAACCCTCAACTTTATACCAACCTACAACCAACCACAGCCCAAAACTACACCCTAACCTGAAACCTAACCTAACCTTAACCATAACCCTAACCCTTATCTGAACCATAAATCGAAATCCAAACACAACCCTAAACACTATTCACAGCTTTATACCAACCCTACACCCAACTGCCGCCCTAAACTTCACCAAACACCAACCCTAACCCTAACCCGAGTCCTAACCTTCACCCTAACCCTAGCCTCAACATGACTACAAACCCTATTGCTAACCCTAACCCAAAACCTAACCCAAACCCCCACACCAAGCCTAAGCACAACCCTCAAATTTACACCCACCATACACCCAAAGGCAGCCTTCAACTTCACCCTAACACCAACCCTAACCCTAATCTTAACACTAAACCTAAACTTAGTCCCAACCCTACCACCATCCTTAACACGAACTCTAACCTGGAGCCCAACATCAAACTAAACACAACCCTTAACCTTATACCAACCTTACAACCAACCACAGCCCTAAAGTTTGCCCTAACACCAACTCCAACCTGAACCCTAACCCTTACTCTAACCCTAGCCACAACACTTCCTCCAACTCTAAAACATTCCTTAAAACCAACACCAACATGAACCCTAAATAAAAACCTCAACTTTACACCAACCCAACATCCAAACAGAGCCCTTAATTTCACCTTAACCAAAACCCTAACCCTATCCCAAACCCTAACCCTAGTGCCAACTCTACCACCAACACCAAATCCAAAACATACCACAAAACCAACACCAACCCTTAACACAACCCTAAATTTATATCAACCCTAAGTCCAACTGCTGTTCTTAACTTCACTGGAACAGTAACCCTCACTCTTACACGAAACCTCACCGTAACCCTAACCCTAGTCCCAAACTTACCAGCAGCCCTGTCCCAAACCCTAATCCAAACATTAAAACAACCCCCAACACAAACCCTAAACACAATTCTCAACTTTGACCCACCCTACCACCAACCACAGCCCTAAACTTCACCCTAACCCAAAACCTAACCCAAACCCTAACCCTAACCCTAAACCTAACCCTACCACCAACCCTTAACCAAACCCTAAATAGAAACTCAACACCAACCATAAACACTTCCCTCAACTTTATACCAACCCTACACCCAACTGCAGCCCTAAATTTTACCCGAATATTAATCCTAACCCTGACCCTCACCCTAACCCTAGCCCCAGCACTACCACCAACACTAAAACATACCCTAACACCAACACCAACCCTAAATAAAACCCTCAACTTTACACCAACCCAACACCCGACTGAAGCCCTTAATTTCACACTAACACCAACCCTAACCCTAATCCTAAACCTAGCCCCAACACTACCACCAACCCAAACCCGAAACCAAACCACAAAACCAACACGAAACCTTAACACAAACCTCAACTTTATACTAACACTACAACCAATGGCACCACTAAACTTCACCCAAACACCAACCCTAACCCTTACCCAAACCTTCACCTTAACCCTAACCCTTGCCCCAAACCTACCACCAACCCTGTACAAAATCCTTACCTGAAACCTAAAACAAACCCCAACACCAAACCTAAACACAACCCTCAACTTTATACCCACGCTACAATCAACCTCAGCTCCAACTTCACACTAATCTGAAACCTAATCCTAACCCTAACCGTAACCCTGATGCTAAACCCAACACTACCACCAACCCTACACAAACCCTAAATCGAAATCCAACACCAACCTTAAACACTACCGTCAACTTTTTACCAAAACTACATCCAACCACATCCCTAAATGTCTCTCAAACACCAACCCTAAGCCAAAACCTAACCTTAACCCTAACCCTAGGCCCAACACAACTACCAACCCTAGTCCAAACCAAAACCCGAAACCTAAACCAAACATCAAAACAAGCCAAAGCACAACCCCCAAATTTACACCCATCCTAAAAACAAAGGTAGCCCTTAACTTCACACTCACACCAGCTCTAACCCTAACCCTAACCTTAACCCTAACCCTAACTGTAACCCTAAACCCAACACTACCACAAACCCTCTTCTGAAACCTAAATCTATACCCAACACTGTGGGAAACTGCTTATGGCACCGGCAGTGTGCCGGCCATCTTGTGGTCTGATGCTATCTTAGGTACTAACTCAAGTTAAGTTTCTATCTCAAGATAAGTTTCTATCTCAAGTTAAGTTTCTATTTCCTCACTTCTGCTCTGCCCTTCCCCGAAATCAGCTGACCAACCTTGGCTGATCTGCCTTTCCCAACTTAGTCTCTGCTTATTGGTTGCTTAACTGCAGGGTAGTGCCCAAACTCGGCTGACGTCCAATTCAAGTCACCTCCCCTTCCTTACTGCATAAATACCCTGGATTCGATCTCAATAAATGAGACTTGATCAGAATCCTGTCTTGTCTCCATTCTCTGTGTCTTTTGTCCCCCATTCTCACTCCCTTTCTCAGGTCCAGGTTCGTCTGTCCTATGGGACAGGACAAGTGGCACCCGAACAGGGACCTGAGTATGAGGGGTCCAGTGAAGAACGCTGACAGTGAAACCCCGGCCAGGGGGAAAAAGCAGGCTCAAAGGAGTAGCCTAGAGGACACAGTGAGGGAACCTGCCCTGCTGTCAGGACCTCAGTAAATAGTGAGAATGCTGTAGGAGCAGACCTCTGTAAGTAGTGAGGACGCTGCGGGGGAACCTGCCCTGCAGAAAGGACCTCTGTAAGTGGTCAACAATTATGGGACAAGTAATTAGTCAGCATGAAACTTTTATAGAAGGTTTAAAAAATGCTTTAGAATAACCTCCAGGTTAACCTCTCAACTCTGTTTGGAATCTGTCAGCCATTGACACTCAGTCTCATTTCACTCTTCCCCCTTTTGGTCGAGAAGGTTCTCTCAATCCCTTGATGTTAATTCTCAGCTCATTCTAGGGTTTTTCTCAGTCCCTTGATACTGAGTCTCAGCTCATTCCAGGATCTCTGTCCCACGTTGCCAGGAAGGTCCACACCCCTGGGAGTCATGTCCCACGCAGAGAGGGGGAGGGTGGTGAGACTGCTCGTCATGTTGGCTGGAGAGAGAGGCCACATCTGAGCAACAAAAGAGGCTCTCTTGGGGGTGACTCTTAGGTCTAAGATGACATTAAGAATTACTGATTATATATGTAGAATGGAATGATATCTTATCGTTTTGTTTGTTGTTAATTTTTTTAATTAATAAAAAAAGAAAAAAGAAATTCAGGTAAATAAAGTAGACTTTAAAATATTTTAAAAAAATGCTTTAAAGACACAGGGAGTAAAGGTTAAAGTTAAAGATTTGTTACAATTTTTTGAATTTTTAAAAGAAGTTTGTCCCTGGTTCCCACAAGAGATAAGGCACCTCCTGAAATAGGGGAGGGACTTGGCACCTCCTGAATTTGAGAGGGACTTTCAGATTTATGTTTTATGTTACAGCATAGGAATATTCCTTTACTGAAGAACCGAAAGTGTACACACCCCCTGGAATTTGGGAGGGCTTTTAAATTTATGTTTTATAATGGGCAACTCACCGTCGATACAACGGGAATATTTATCTTTACTTAAAAAATTGTTACACTCCACGGATATGGAGGCTTCTAATGCTCTACTTAAAAAACTTTTTAAACATGTCACACAAAAATGTTACTGGCTTCAGCATAAAGGCTGTAATGTTTAAATCTATTATGATAGATTTAAAAGATTGCTTTATATAAAAATTCATATACATCTGAGTCAAAAAATGTTCAATAAGATCTATGCAGAACAAGAATCAGTACTCATTAATGGTTCCTATGGAATTGTAACAAATTAGTCCCCTAAGGGGTATGCAGTTCAGGATTGTGGTTCTGACTCAAAGTGTTCTGTTATTATGTTGGCTTAATCTAAATAATTATTCTACTGAAACTTATACCAATGCTGCAAATAAAATCTTGCAACAAGGAATGGGAATAGCAGCTCCATCTCCTTTTGTTAACTTAGATTCTCGACAAACCGCAATTTGGAAACTAGCCATGAATTTAGCTCCTATTCATATTTGAAAAGGAAATATATTATCAAAACTTTAAAATTGAAAATTCTTGTTAAAAACTGTATATTAATGTTTCAAATATGCATTCACTAAACTATTTTAAGTATTTAACATTATTCTAACAAATTTAATTTTGATGGTAATTGTATGTGGTAGCATATTTGTTTAAAATAATGATTTAAGTGTAAAAATATAAATGACATTTTTATTAATAGGAAAAAGAGAATAGTTTTATCTTAAGATGAAATGAATAACTGTTACAAAATGAAAAAAATGTGGGACAAAGCCTGAACTAATATAATAATTGCTGAGGGTTTGTAAAAATGGAAATTATGGTCAAAATCAAGAAAGAGCTAAAAAGTCTAAAATAACAATGTTTTCTTGGACTCTTAGCCTGCTCTAATGAAAAGATATAAAGAATTTTTTTCTAAATAATCAGTGTAAAAGGCAAAAAGTCTGTGTTATTTTAATGCTTTATCCAGTGTTTATATAAACTACATAAGGTATAAACTATATTTATCCAAAAATAGCCTTAACTTAAATTGGAAACAAATCCAATTTGAAAGCTAAATGCAAAATATATATATATATATTTTGTGGCATCTATTCTATTCACCTAATGTTGCCATTACATGCAGCTCATGTTGCTATCACATGACCTTGTAAAGAAACAATTACAATGTGCACTATAGTTGAGAGGACTGGCTATCCTCCGGGAAGGAGATGTACTTTCATAAAGATATCTAGGGCCCAGAAAGCTTCTCTTGGGAGCCAGTTCCCAGAAGACCCAACTGGGCCTGATCATGTGAGCAAATTGGAATTGAGCCACTATTATAGAAAAATATCATAAAAACTATATGTAATAAATTTAAAATTAGCAAAAC